>NC_141535.1:199275000-199579583 GCF_021556685.1 Rattus norvegicus | reverse complement strand
CCTCTACAAAAGCATTAAATGCTTTTTACCTGTGAGCCATCTTTCCAGTCCCTACTTCTATTGTTTTAACCTCACTTCTATAGGGAACTCTGCCATCCCTCTAGTCTATGCAACCTCCTCCCCCTGAAAGGTGCCAGGAATGGTAGGTTTAAGCAGGAGCCAGAGACCGGGGCTCTGCAGGAATTAGGTGGAGCAGACTAATGCTGATACAATCTGGAGTGCAAAGAGGCAAATAGTGGCAGACCTTTTTGTCTTGCTGACTTTCAAATAATCAAAGTTGTCTTGAAATTTTCCTTTTGGGGTTTAAATATGAGACAATACACACTACAACTTAAAATGCAAGAGACTAAGGAGCTAAGTTAAGTGCGAAGTGGCGGGGAATTATGAAGAAGGGAGGCAGAGGGAATGACAAAAGTGGAATTAGTTTCCTCTTGACCACGGGGATCATTCTTGACCATGGGGGATTCTTATACCAACAGTGCTGTTAGCTTGCCCCATCAGTCAGTCGTACACGTACTTCCAATCAACACATTCTAATGCTTTGATCACCACTGTGTATTTTCGTCTAGACCTCTTCCCCTTCATTTTTACTGTATCCATTTCACTCATGCCCGAGCTTTCTTGCCTATCTATTGAACTGGTGCAAAACCCTGCCTCTGCCTGATCCTAATCAGCTCACCCTGCTGCCTGCTGCCAGGGGAGAGGTATGGTACATACTGTGAGAATGCCCTTTTGGGGGGCTGGAGAGATGGCTCAGTGGTTAAGAGCACTGAATGCTCTTCCTGAGGTCCTGAGTTCAAATCCCAGCAACCACATGGTGGCTCACAACCATCTGTAATGAGATCTGACCCCCTCTTCTGCTGTGTCTGAACACAGCTACAGTGTACTCAGATATAATAAATAAATAAAATACTTTTTTAAAAAAGAATGCCCTTTTTGGAAGACCTTTGGAGATACTCACTTTAATATTTAATGAAATCCATATGGCTTACCATTTTATGACATCCACTAGAAAGTCTGGGTATTGCCTAAATAAACCTATATTTAGCAGCCTTCCTGTTTCAGTACCGGGCAAATAAGAACACCAAGTTCTGGTCGCAGCATAGCAAAGGCAAAGGGAAATGTGTGTCAGAAACCCAGACAGACACATCATTAGGCAATGCTTGCTTACAGAGGGATTCTCATTTTAAATGCCATGGTTGTTGGGTAATTTCATTAATCAGGAAATTACTATAATTTTAGGAATACATGTGAAAGAGGCCTCAGAGGCTGCCAAAGAGCAGAGCAAGAGAATGGCCTCAATCTGAGCTCCTCCCACTTCTATGCAGCTATGTACGTCGCTATTAGAACACTGATCTCATTGTTCAGGAGTACAGTCTACCTGAAAGTGATGGAGAGTAAGAGAGCTGGGTTTTGGGAGACAGCTGAGTAGAATGGAACTGTGATTAGAGGCCACAACTCAAATGCCATCAGTGACTACACAGTGGCAAGACCACAAGAATGATGGAGATTACACATTTTGCCTAAGATCACTGTACTGGATGGTTTTCTGTGTCAACTTGACACAAGATGGAGTTATCATGGAGAAAGGAGCCTCACTTGAGGAAATGCTTCCATGAGATCCAGCCGTAAGGCATTTTCTCAATTAGTGATCAAGAAGGGAGGACTCAGCCCCTGGTTGGTGGTGCCATCCCTGGGCTGGTAGTCTGGGTTCTATAAGAACCCAAGCTGAGCAAACCAGAGGAAGCAAGCCAGTATGAAACATCCCTCCATGGCCTCTGCATCAGCTCCTGCTTCCTGCCCTGCTTGAGCTCCAGTCCTGACTTCCTTTGGTGATGAAGAGCAATGTGGAAGTGTGAGCTGAATAAACCCTTTCCTCCCCAACTTACTTCTTGGTCATGATGTTTGGGCAGGAATAGAAACCCTGAGTAAGACAATCACCCACATTCTATTTTCTTCCAAAATTCTGTGACAAATCAAGTAGCTTGCAGACTTGCAACGAGGGAAGGCCTTTCCTGATCTGCCCATTGGATCTAGACTGGTTCACCTCTAAAGAGTCCTGTTTCTTTAGGTAAGAACTAGAAATTCTCTGATATACAGCACATATGCCATCTTCTAGGATTCACAAGTGAAGGCTCTGTTTCCCCTTATAGCTCTCTCTCTCTCTCTCTCTCTCTCTCTCTCTCTCTCTCTCTCTCTCTCTCTGTGTGTGTGTGTGTGTGTGTGTGTGTTTGTGTGTGTGTGTGTGTGTGTGTACGCATGCGCATGCATGCATGTGCTCAACAGAGACTTGAACCCAGGACCTCATCTACGCTAACTAAGCACTCTACCACCTCTGCCACTTAGCTAAACCTCAGACCCACAGGAGTGTTATTAAATCAGAAGAAAAATGAGCTTTAAAATAACCAAAGGAATTTCCCTAATTCTTCTGTTTCCCAGTTACAGGAAAAGTTCACTTTTTAAAATGACACTGTCATGAGCGATGACACCTGTGTTCCTTGATTTCCAAACCTCCACTCCTGTATGAAGATTTTTTTCTCCTTGATCCAAATTTCTGCAGATTACACGACGTCCCTCTCTCTGGTTGGTTCCTAGTCTTAGCCTGTCCCTTTCAGCAAGAGATTGTCCTCTGAAGACAAGAATGGATTTATGCACTGGGCTATTTGTAATCTCATCCCCTTTATCAATAAAAGCCTTAAGAAAAGAATTGCATTTTTGAGACATGACCATAAACTATTTGATAAGGCTTTATAATCTCAAGGCCAAGAATCACAGAGAGAAAAATACAGAGTAGAAAGAAAAAAGAAAAAAGAAACAACCGATGTTACAGAACCATATCTGTAAGACAACAACAACAAAAAAACATATTTCCTGAGCATGATAGCTAAGGCATGTAACCTTTACTTCCTTATAAATAAGAAGAGAAATTCTCTAAATTAAGCCAGTCAGAATGGCAAACCCAAGAGGTGCCTCCTGACTTAGACCTGGGCCTCGGGGCAGAGGATGAGTCTGGGAAATCAAGCAGAATTGAGGTTCCCCTGAGAAAGCAGTGAAGACGGAATGAAGAAGTGTGCACAAGTCATACCAAGTCCTCCCTCACTGACAGGCTGTGGCCACTCAACCGAACACTCACTTCCGCCTCTGCACACAGTCCTGGTGAATGCGATAAGTGACGTGTTAATGTGATTAAAGCTGGTTTCTCTCTCTACACCAGTACCCAGAAGGTACCTCCTAGCTATGCACTGTGTTAAGAGAAAAGATAAAGCAGGCTCGGAGCTGTGTGGTGCTCGGATATATTGACTTTAAAGTACAGCATTAGGAACTGACCCTCATGCCTTCCCAGAACAGTAGATCCCTCCTCTCTGGCTCCCTTTGTGTCTTGGGGAACTGGAATATAAACCACCCATGGCATCTAGGTGCTCAAAGCTCAGACATCACCGAGGAGAGCAAGAAAGCAACGCTTTCCTTCTTTATCTTCAATCCCTGAGTCTATTTGATTTTCTGACTTAGGAGGACTAAGCATTGATGCTCACACCAAGGATCGAATTGTAAGAGAGATTATAAAGATTCATAGAGAAACACGACTTTGGAGTTGCTCCTGCAGTCTAAGTTACAGGGGAGAGTTTTGGGTGTAAACCATTATCCTCCCAGAAGGGAATTCTTGATGAAATAAGACTGGAGATACCTGGACTCCAGCAAGAAATGACAGTTCACTCAAAAGGGGTTGCTTCGCATGATGGCTTAAAGGGGCTGTGTTTAAAGGCATGGGCAAGAAAATATTAAGATCTTCTGACTGGAGAAACAGCTCTCATCCTCTTGGCCTAGAAAAGCCAGCCATCCCTATAAAACAAAAGCGCCTGGCAATGGAGGGAAGCACTTGAGCATCCATAGGGGAACAGCGTCTGCCAGCTTCTGGCTGCCAGGAATAGGGAATAACCCCTCATTTTCCTCTGCTCTTCCTAATTTGGTCTGTGCCTGTAAGCCAAGCCTAGATGGATCCAGAAGGCAAAGGAGTCTTTGTTTACGATGTATGAGGGACCCACCAGGAGTAAAAGGTAGGCACAGATGGATACAAGTTTGGCCAGGTCACAGGGTAAATGGAGATACTGGCTGAGTGGGTCAGCTCATAACAGTCAATTCAAATGGCTTGATTAGGCGTATATTTGAAAGGTTGTCAGGAGTTATTCTGTCTTAGCTGGCAGCACCCTGACGTGTTAGCAAGGTCTGGTTTCACAAAAGGACCAAAAGAAAAAAAAATGCTTTGCTAATACTCAATGCAAACCAGATAGTGAAAGCCATGGTCTTGAGGCCCCCAAAGCCGTCAATAGTAATAGTCCTTGTTTCAATTATTTTTCTATTACTATGATAAAGCATCATGCCCAAGACAACTTAAAAAGAAGTTATTTACTTGGCTTATGGTTTTACAGGGCTAGAGCCCATGAAGACAGAGTGAAGGAACAGCTGATCCACAACCACAAGGCTGAGAGAGAGGGAGTGGACATTGACAATCATGTGAGACATGAACCCTCAAAGCCTATTCTGGTAGCACACCTCCTCTGACAAGGTCACACTGCCTATCTTTCCCAAAACAATTCTACCAACTAAAGACCAAATATTCAAATATCGAAACTAGGTGGGAGGTGGCATTTTCATTCAAACTACCACAATCCTGTTGTAGGGCCCTGTGTTTGGAGGTGATTGGTATCTGGTATATAGTCCTAGCCTCAAAGGACCCCCTATTCTTCAACAAGGAAATCCCCAGTTAAGACCACAACTGAAATATTAGAAGCACAGGGAAATCCCGAATATGCAGAAGACTTGGGAATAAGTCTCAGAGAAACATTTCCTATAAAGAACCATGTAGTGGCTATTTTAGGCTTCGTGGGCTTTAATCCCCTCTGTTGTAATTACTTAATTCTATCACTGCAGCACAAAAATAACCATAGGCCAAGGAAACAAGTAGGTGTGGCTGTGTTCAAACAAAGTCTTACAAATAGGAATGGTAATTGGATTCAGCCTTTTAGCAGTACTGTGAAACCCTCTAACACAGTGTTGGAGTGTTAGAATTGTCAGAGAATCCTGCCATCGTTAGTATCCACAACACGATAGGGTGGAGTATTCTTGTTCCCCGTTTCACATTTACGTTTGCACCCATTCCTGTTCTCTACTTGATTGTAAGCTCCATAGAAACAGGAAGATGTCTATTTATTTGTCTATGGTTAATACCTACAATTATGTGTACAAATAAAAGAATCACTCAAAAATATAAATATCAATAAGAAATTATATAATTTATAGTTCCTTTGCTTATGGTAACCTATGGTGTTTTTTGTACTTGTTCCTATTTTTAAAATGTTTTATGATCAGAAAAGTACAGAGAAATACAAATCCTACGTGGGCCCTAAATTTCTTGTAAAACTGAAGTGCAGGTTCATGAGTACTGCTGCCTTTCTTTAAAGAGAGGAGAATAGGTTAACTCACACAAACAACAGTTGACAGCAGAAGAGTAAGTAGACTCCTAATCAATGCGTTTGCTAATGAGACTCCCTGGATGGGTGTCGAACCACAACACATGAATTAGGTGTTTATTTGTAACATATGTTCGAGCTGTGGAACTGGATAGTACTTGGAGCTTTGTTTAACATCCATGGCCTTCCAAACCTCTACAATGAAAAAAAAACTCTCTAACTCTGATCATTATGATCTGTACTCCCTATCTTTTGATCCTGATATCCCCAGAACCTATGTGACACATCTGCTGTCCTTAATACTTCATAAAAGATAACTTTGGAACAACCTCTGAGTTACTACTCTTAGCACCCAACCAGTAAAGCAGACATAAAGACAGAACCATATAAACCCACTGGCAGTAGACAGGGAGAAAGCCAGGGGGTGAAGTATCAAACAGTTTAAGAGTTAGAAAGTTGACTATGCTCAGGACAAGAACAGTGTCTCTATGTTCCCATTAGTAAACACTGAATCATTTGATCTTACAATCTTGAAGTAGAAGAGTTCATGACTTTCCCATAGCAACAAAACAAACTTTCTTCTTTGGTAGAGTTTTAAGGGACACAAAAACCCTAGGAAATGTGTTTTCGGCTCGAGTGGTTGGAAATATCTATGATCAAGCATCTAGAAAGAGCTCTAACCTTCATTTCTAGGTCACTGGGTGCACTCAATAAATATTTATTGCACATTCGCCAAGTCTTCAGCTTAGACGAAAGCATATCTGGATACTGTTAGCGCAGCCAACCTTTTGTTGAGCCTACATACAAACTGCTATCTAAGTGTTTTGTAGATTCTGAGGAGATAGGCATTTGATATTTGCTTTACAAGTTTCACAGAGGCATAAACAAGTCTCTAGACACTGGTAATCTTGGCTTGTGCAATCTTTCCTGTGCTTTATCTGGAAGCACCTAGTTAGGAGAATGAAGGAAAAGAAGAGGCAGTAGACAAAAGTACCATTTTTATTTTCGTGTGAAAACAAATGACCTGTTATGTTTATTTCAATCTAAGTAAAGTATGGATTTCATTTGTGGTGGTGTGGTTATTTATCAAATGTGCTCCTGCTGCTTCTATTTTGCTAACTGACAAAATTTCTTTCTGCTCTTTCACTTCTCCTACTGAGTTCAGGCTCTTTCCACCTATCCCCTGTGGCAAACGTCCATTAGTGTGAGCATTAAGCACAGGCTGGTAAGTTACTAAGAAAAGAATAGATCCACACTGCTCCTCATGCCTGCTGCTCTGAGAGTGTCTTTGTTTGTTAAGTATCAAAGGAAGTTCTGCCCATCAGTCCATGAATGGCACACAGTGTTTTACGTAGGGCAGATGAAGAGAAACACCGAACTCTTCAGGTACCTGTATGTCTAAAATTATATGACATGCCATGATCCAATCCCCAATTTTACTGCCTCTAGATGTCCTAATAAAACTTACTATTACCTTCTGAAAGTGTGATGAGACTATAGATTATGATAAATGTTACTTAGAATTTTCCATAAATAGTAAGTGTAATTAAAGCCAATAAGTAGAAGATAGTCGTCTAGTGAGAAACAAAGGCAATCACTTCCTTTGGAATTTTTTAAGTACTTTGAGAATTCCTTCTAAAGAAACTACAGACAAGTAGCAAAAGAAGATATTCGCAGTTGTGGCTTTGAGCAACCACTGGGCAGCTTTATTGACACCATCTGCCTGTGAATTAAGTACTCTGTAGTGAGAAAACTGGCATATTTTCAATTCCAATTGACACAATTCAGGATACACACATAACCTACATCTACCCCCTGACATTGTGTGAAGAGACATCATAGAAGCTGAGAAACCATCTGATACTTAAAGTAACCATACAAGCTAAACGCTGGAGAAAAAGAAAATATTGTAACTGCAACGGATACTCTGAACAGAGTGTGCAGGATGTTCTGATAGGGCTTTCACCATGAGCTAAATCCTGACATTGAAATGAAATAAATAAATAAAGCCTCTAGCCAAGTTTCTCTGAGGAATGATTCCTTGTGTTGAGTTTGCTAATTGTACTAGGATGTACACATTAGTCCTCATTCGTACGTCATATTCCGGTCCCTATGGGTCATCTTTAAGAGGTATCAGCTGCTATTTTAAGATCCTCCTTGGGGAAATAAAGCAGTGTCCTACAGTCCTGGTGTGCACAAAAAGTGTCTGGGAATTACAGAGCTTGCAATCTGATCCTGTAGCTGAGACCTTTCTAGTTGGACTGTATGGTGGTAATTTAAATAAGGATAAAATATACTCAACAAAGAAGTCCTTTAGGTAGCAGGTTGGAACGCTGAAATTGACATGAACACTCGGTCACAAGTAAAGACTGTACTAAGATTATTTAGAACTTGAAGATTTGACTCCAGCTGCTGTAATTAGTGGGGCAGAAACATTAACACTGAATGTACACTGCTGACACTGATGCAGCTTCACCGATCTCCTCACTGTAGAGACTAGAAGATGGTTTTGCAAATACAGTTAACAAGTCCAAGATCATCCCTGGTCACAGTTTCAGTCAATCAATAACTATTTTGTGAATATGTATGATGAGCTCGTATCAGGCTAAACAGTGGTGTGTGTGTGTGTGTGTGTGTGTGTGTGTGTGTGTGTGTGTGTGTAAGTGAGGGGTCTCCTGGTTTATAGATTCTGAAGTTGAAAGCATTTTCAGAAAAGTAGAAAAGAATGCATAAAGGGTGTGGTGGTTTAAATAAAAATAGCTCCCGTAGGCTTGTAGGAAGTGGTACAATTAGGAGGTGTGGCCTTGTTGGGTAGATGTGGCCTTGTTGGAGGTGTGTCACTGAGAGTTGGCTTTGGGATTGTAGCTACTCAAACTAGGCCCAATGTCTTTCTCTCTCCCTGCTGTCTGACAGTCCAGATGTAGAACTCTCAGTTACTTCTGCATCTGCCATCCTTCCCACCATAATCATAATGGACTAAACCTTTGAACTGTAAGCCAGCCCCAGTTAATGGTTTCCTTTATAACAGTTGCCTTGGGGGGAGGGGAGAAGAGTTGCCTTGGTCATGGTGTCTCTTCACAGCAATAGAAACTCTAAGACAGTGGATCAAATGTGAGCACTCACATAGAGTAAAAGAAAAAAATAAGTAATCAAAATGTTAGAGCCCAAAATTAACACAAGCACAGAAAAATTCATAAAATTATCATGATTGTTGTACCAATTGCTGTCAGGGACACTGCTATAATGTCTCTTCCCTGGTAATTCTGGCTATACATTCCTTAATCACCTCTTCCAAAACCATGAATTTTACGGAATGTTCTGCAAACAGAAAGGTCATTCTGATGTTTCTTTCATGGTCACTGATGAAAACTTGTTTCTGATCATTGGTAGCTTGAACAGGATTTTATTAGCTTTCATGACTCATTATTGGAAATGTAATACTGAACTTGACCATCCGCACCAACTTTGGGAAAGTATATCTATCAAGAGGAAAACCTCTCTTCCAATTTGGTTACAGTGACAGAACCAAATCATTGCTGACTTTTCTCTAACTAATGAGTAGAAGAGTCTTCCTTAGACTGACTTCAAGCACCACAGTATTCAGGCTGCTTTCTTCTCTGAAGTGCATAGGTGTCCTCTGCCTAAAGACAGCAATGCAGTCACTTCAAATGGTCCTTCATTATTACATCCTAACATAAGATAAACAGGCAATAGGGATTGTTTCTGGAAGCTGTTAGCAGTAACAGCTAAAGGTTGTAAACATGAGCCACATAAACTTAATTGTGTGTGTGTGTGTGTGTGTGTGTGTGCGTGTGAGTGTGGTATAACATTCAAACTTCTCTCAGCTAAATCTGCAAGTCACCTCAACAGGATTCAACGCAAGGACAACTGTGACAGAGGAGAATGAAGTACAAAAAGTTACATTGATTACAGTTAAAATACCTTATTTATTCAATTTTAGCTAAAAGTAAGACCCTGTGTGGATTTTGTTAAATATCCCCCACTTCCTGTCAAGCAAGTATGACACAAATAAGGGTGAAGCAAACTACTTCAAATGCCCTTCAGGCGTTAGGAATGTAAGAAGGAACATCCTACAGTTTCTACAGTTAAATGGCTTTCAATCAAACCAGTTAACCGGAAACTACCACACAATGAATTGTTTGCTGACACAGAGAATAAACATATGGACTACCCACAGAAACACATAGAGGACAATGTCATTCAGTCTTGGCACATAGCAGGAACTGGTTTAATTAACAGTAAAACCCAGTTCCAGTTCACTCAAGCCAGCAGTTTAGGACCAGATAAAAGATCTTTTATAAAGGCTATATTCTACTTTGAGAAACATTTTAGTTTATGATCCATATGGTGGCTACTAACAAGGGAGAGACTGGAGCTAATTAGTGGTGGAATCTTGCTAGACGTTCAAAGTGATAAACTAGAAAGAGTGCCTTTCCAATTTAATCATCTGTCAAGGGTTGAGGAGGTTTTCTGAGCAATATGAGTTAGAGATCAGAATCTTGTCCCTAGGAAAGCATACATTGGACTGGAAGATGTCACCTCCTTAAAGCCTACCTTTAATCACTAGTTATCAAAAATTTACAATATATTGGCTCTGGACCAATGGGTTCATGTGATATATTGCATTTAATGCATTTCTTATATCTTTTGTTGGGACATTTTACTGCCCTTGCAAATCTAGAATTGCATGCCTAAGGAGTTGTCTTATTTAGGGTTTTATTGCTGTGAAGAATCATTATGACCCCAGCAACCCTTACAAGGAAAACATTTCACTTGGGTTGGTTTACACTTTCTGAGGTTTAGTCCATTATTGTCATGATGAAGAATATGGCCCCCTCCAGGCAGACATGGTGCTGGAGAAGGAACAGAGAGAGTCCTACATCGTGATTCCAGGGCAGCAGAAGGAGATTATGTGCCACAGTGAGTGTGGCTTGAATATGAGACCTGAAAGCCTGCTCCCACAGTTTCTTTAACAAGGCCACACCCCCTCCAACACAACACCTCTTCCTACTAGTGCCACTCTCTATTGGCCAAACACTCAAACACATGAGTCTATGAGGGCCATATGTATTCAAGCCACCACAGAAGTCCTAATGTTTGCCTGGGAAGCAAATAAAGTGGATAGCTAAAATCTGTAAAACAGACTTTCTGACCTCAGTGTCATTTGTGGACTGACTGTGTACCAGAGGCAGTGATTGTCCCAGGCAATGTAGGGGAGAAGAAAGTGAAAATCCTTGCCTGTTGGAGGAAAGATTGATAGACACTCATAGACAACAGGTGCAGTGAGAACTGTGTTTCCCCGAAGGTCCCATCCCTGAACTTATTCTATGCTGCCAATCAAGCCTCTGTACTGGTTCCTTGTTTGTAACTCAGTGTTTTTCTAGTTTTGAACACTTTCCCTATAGTTGCTCCCACAGTACCTTCCTCGAGTCATTGAGGCTTCTGATGCTAAGCCATCTCCCTTAAGAGATGTGAGCAAGTTGTCCCCCACCTGCTGTTTGTATTTTGCCTTTGCTTTTCTTTTCTTTATAATATTTAGCACTGATCATCATAATCTCCCTCTCCCTCCCTCCCACCTCTGTGCATATCCGTACATGTGTTTGCATGTGTGTACACAAGCATTACTTCATCCCTCATTTATGTCCCATTTAGAATGTAAATGTAAAATGGTTTCATTTTGCTTTCTGGTGTTCAAGATATTATAGGTCAGTAAATACCTAGAAATCCATAGATGTGCTATCTGTGTAGTCTAATGTCATAAAGGCTTAGCAAGATAGGGTGCAAAGATAACAGAAAAAGAAGACTACAAGTCCCTACCCTCCTGTTACTCCACAAAAGCCCCAGATATATGAGCAGAGTTGTCAAGGATCCCAGAGAACTCTGCTTTTACAAAAAAGACAACTTATCCTTTTGTCAAATAAACTCCTTTCTCTCTAGGAGGGGACCATTGTGAGTCCAAAATTAAGATTCTGAACAACACATCCTGTCCTTCTACGGACAATTAGTTCTTTAACATGACCGTGTACATCTCCCCCTTCTTGTCAGCAACTCTGAGTCTTAAAATATATCTGCTGGGAGCCTTTGGGAAGCCATTTGTGATATTTAGGGCTCAATACTACATACTCTTCTGCGACATGATATAGATCAGCATGTTGTGAAACTGACACCAGCTAGTCACCTCTGCCTAGTAAAAATGGAACCAAGGATTTCCATAACTAAGAAGAGAGTCCTGAAACTATTATTCCTTATGTCCTAGTGAACGTTCACATAAAGTAGATGTTTCCCAGTGAAACACTTAAGTGAGAGAATATATCAGAGGAGTAATGAGCTAGTAGTTGCCAGGGTGTGCTCTCTCCTGATCCAGCTTTGATGACCATTAAATCTCTCCTGTCTCTCCAGACTGTCAGAGGTCAGTCTAGGTTCAGACTAGGCTGTGCAGAGGTGCAAAGCACCCCATTCCTTAGTTAAGACCTCGGTCCCTGTCATAGCTACCAAGAACACTGTTATTTACATCCAAAAAAAAACTCTATCTCTCAGAGAAATACTTCGTAGACGTTAGATGCTTCTGTAGTCTTCATTGCCAAGATCTCAGTTCTCCCACTTTGACCCAAATCTAGGCACATAATAAACTATGAAAATGTATCCACCTACCAAAAGGCTGGATGTCAAATTAAGGGTTTGTATTATTTCTCTTAGCACAGTGACAACATATCTGAGGGAACAAATGAAGAAACTGGGTTGTGCTTGAATCTTCTGTTAGAAGGGATAAAGTCCACCTGAGCAGGGAAGATGAGAGTCAAGAACATGAGTGCCATGGTCTTTACAGTCAGCAAGAAACTGTGCGCAGAGAAATGAGAAGACTGCTATTTTAGGAACATCCTTGCTGTATCTACTCTGGACCCCAGCTCCTGTAATGTCACCATCTATATCCATGGTGGGCCTTCCTGCCTCCGTTGAACCTGTCTGGAAACACCTTCACATACACACCCAAAGGTTTACTTTCTATGTGCTTCTAAGTCCAGTCAAATCAGGTTCAATTTGGGGAGATATTTCCATCATTCTCATGGCTGGAAAAGAACCCATGGTGCTCTGCATTGAGCAGGAAACAACTCTGTGTACAGTGGGATGGCACAATATCTTGTCAAAGACAGGGAACCAGCACACATTCTTTTACCTCAGCTCACCCTTCCCCTATGATCAGGCCAATCCTATTTTAATGCCTAACTTCCCAGGCCACATTCAAGCCAGTGGTTGTTAGCCAAGCTTGTCAAATCAGTTGAATTGAGGGACGGATGCCCAGGAGGGCAGTAAAGCCCATTTGTCTATGTGTCCATAGAATGGGTTATCCTGAATATGAATAGTTGAGATCCACAGAGAATAAAAATAAAAATAAGATAGCTTGCCACCTGGTCACTGTGGAGTGACAAACTTCTGACATACACTTCTGACACCATGTTATACAGTTTCACTAGAGGCCCAGACACATGTTGCCAAGTGATCTTTGACATTGTGAGCCAAAATTAATTCCTTCATCCCTTAAGTTCTTTATGTCAAGTTTATTTTTGATGTACATATTGGCAATGAACACAAGGCCAGACCTTGAGAAAGATTCTCTACATCCTTAATGATTCTTTGCCCATCATCATTATCATCATCATCATCATCATCATCAACAACAACAACAGCAACAATAACAATAACATCATCTCACATATGTTATCAGTTGCAATTCAGAATTCTAAAACTTCCTTGATATACAAAAACAGAAATTCTCCAAACCCCACCCCAGCTTACACTTAAAACATTTAGATGATAATTCTGATTATTTAACCTTCTAACCAATGGTTTAATTCTACTAAATGGAAGAATGAAGACTCAGATACAATCAAATAGGCAGACAAGGATTCCATCAGGAAGGAACTCAGAGGATTTGGGACTCTAATGAGGTCTTCTTGCAACAGATCACAAAGATGGCTATTGGCAAAAGTAGGGCCTAAATTTAAGCCCACTAATTCAGTGGTGTCCTAGTTAGGTTTCTATTGTCATAAACATCATGACCAAAAGCAACTTGGAAGGGTTTTTTTAAACTTTCCATTATCAAGGAAGCCAAGACAGGAACCGCAAGCAGGAATCTGGAGGCTGGAACTGAAGCAGAAACAATGGAGGAACGCTACTTACTGCTTTATTTCCCTGGCTTGGTCAGCCTACTTTATTATACAACCCGGAACTGCATGCACAAAAGTGGCAATTCTCCCAGTGAACTGGGCACTCCTCACATCAATAATTAATAAATAAAATATTTTAAATGCCTCCAGATTTTCTGACAGGCAATCATTAAGAATCATTTCCTCTTCCCGGATGATTCTATCTTCTATAAAGCTGACCAAAACAAGACAAAACAAAACAGCGAAACACAAAATAACAAAAAACAAAAGATCAGGGCAACCGGCCACACTTAACAATAGCAATGCCTCCTTCTTTCCATTCATTATCAATATAGTCAACATGCTAAATAAACTTCAATGTTTTATTTATATTTTATGCCCATATCTGTTCAGTCTAATTTTCTTTCTTCTTATATAAAAGTTAATCTCTACCCTAATGCTCCCAGTCTAAGCACTATGACAACCTCTCTGACTCCCAGAGTTTGTTCTGTTTCAACAAAGTCTCTCCTCAAAGAGGCCTAATGCTCTATTGCTTTCTAAAGGTATTTTCACAGTCTTCATTCCTTCAGTGACTCCACAGTAAGTGCTATTTCCTTCCAGGAGGTCTCTTTCCCTTCAGTTCCCTGAGATAGCCCTTGACAACCTAATGCACCTTTTCTCACCGCTCTTCCTTTTTGCCTCCAAAGTGTTTTAGTTCACTCCTTGTTTGCTTCCACTACCATCTCGATCAAGTGTACCTGAACCACAGGTGAATTCTTAATTTCTATGTGGTTCACAGACCGAATGCATTTTTCTCAGCTCATTTGTGCTACTTTGCTAGTCAGTCATGTCAAAGATGAGAAAGTTCTTGTACTCATTGCTGGCAATAGCGTCATCTTAGCCATTTCCTTCATCCTTCTTAACTGAGTCCTTTAAAGTTCCTTGTGGACACATACATGACACTATTTCTCCTATGTTTAATCTCTCTTTTGTTCCACTGGCACTGCTGTAGTCCCTACTCTTATTGCCCCATGCCCATATTATTGAACAAACACATCTTTTTATGTTTTCTATAAACCGATATGTAAGCAGTATTTTTAAATGCTGATCACTGATATCTGTGCAGGACAAACTTTGTATGACACTACAACCTTGCCTCCCAATCAATAGCAAACCCACAGACAGAGGCTGAAGGGTCTTATATTAAATTCTGTATTATTAGTATGGAAACTGTATGAGTTCTCCCACAAAATTCAAGGATCTGTAAATCATTGTTACTCTTTTGTCTAGAGATGATAACAAAAAAATGTTTTATATGTTTAGCACAGATGTAAATTTGTTAGTCCTGTATTTTTGTCTGTGGTTATTTGAGTATCTGGATGCAGATTTTTGAAGACCTGGAGGGCTAGTTGGACAGTTCACTGAGTGACAATTGAAAAAGTCTAACACACTCAAACTAATCCTAGTTTCCTCCATAGCATAATCCACATTCTTCACCATACCTCATGTCTCAATTAGGACAGGGTGGAATTGTGGCAATCAATTTTGCCAGGCCTAGTGTCCAGAAGAAATGCATTTAATTCTCATGCTTTCAGAGCTTGATCTGAGGTACAATGACTCTCCGTGAATCCTGCCTTTATTCCGTGGATTGGATTTACATTTCCATAACAACGTCTGGTTTCTCAATCTCAAGGCAACAAAGGAGCCATATGCAGAGTCCAGTAGCAACAGATTTTCTTCCTATAGGTATGTCACATGGCTATGTCTGATTTCAAAGGATATGGAGACATGGCCCCCTCCTGTGTATTTAAAAGACAGCAATGCAATGGTACTAAGGTTGTCATGAGTTGCGAACTGCTGTCTGGTTTGTTTTCTGTAAAGCTAACCCAATGCATCTTCATCTCTACTTCATAATCTAAACACTACTAGAGATAATTCCATATTTCACAAGTACAGCATCATTTAGTTCCATAATGTCTTGGTCAAATTCTCAGGTTTCAAAACAAAAATCACCTACTCCATAAATCTTTTCTGATCCCTCAGGAATATATTACGTTCTCTGACAGTGCGCTGGCATACAGACTTCATTTACTTTTTTGTGATATCCTCATTGGAGATAAGCTTGTTTAAATAATGGTAGTTAGCACTTCCCTCCAAAAATAGAAATCTTGTTGGGAATAAGCAGTAGCATGTTTTATTCAAAAGCCACTGACCAAATACACGTTCATTGGAAAAAAAATATCAGTTCAACAGTTGTCCACAACGTAAAGTTCAAGTTTCACAATATTAGGGCCCACAACTCTTCTAGCTTTAAATCCTATTATGCATCACATCACACAGCTGCATTATTAATTTTACTGCATGTTTATTTTCCTTTCCCTCTGCCTTTATCTTATTCCACCCTTATTCCAGATTCCTTCATAATTACAGTTTCTACCTAGAAGTCCTGTAGACTTTTCAAAGATCTACACAGATTTCAAGGCCGATTCTGGAGACAACTCGCCTTCTACTCTACAGTCATATCCCTTCCCTGAATGCCTGTCAAACTCCACCCATAGCCTATAAAAACACTTTATCATAGGAAGTGCTCAATAAGAGATGAACATTGAAATTTTTTAATTTTTATTATATGTTTCTTTACTTACATTTCCAAGGTTATTCCCCTTCCTGGTTTTCTATACATAAGCCCTCATTCCTTCCTCTACCCCTCCCCCATATGGGTATTCCCCATATACATCTCCCTTATTGCCCTCCCCCATATTCCCCTGTACTGGGGGTCCAACCTTGGCAAGACCAAGCGCTTTCCCTTTCACTGGTGCCCCAACAAGATTATTATCTGCTACATATGCAGTTGGAGCCCTGAATCAGTCCATTTATAGTCTTTCAGTAGTGGTTTAGTCCCTGGAAGCTCTGGTTGGTTGGCATTGTTGTTTATATTGGGTCACAAGCTCCTTCAGCTCTTTCAATACTTCCTCTAATTCCCTCTAAGGGTATCCTATTCTCAGTTTGGTGATTTGCTGCTAGCATTGACCTCTGTATTGGACATGCTGTGGATGTGTCTCTCAGGAGAGATCTATATCCAGTCCTTTCCGCATGCACTTTTTAGCTTCATCAATCTTATCTAGTTTTGGTGGCTGTATGTATATGGGCCACATGTGTGCCAGGCTCTGAATGGCCATTCCTTGAGTCACTGCTCTAAACTTTGCTTCCAAATCCCCTCCTATGACTATATTTTCCCCCTTTTAAGAAGGAGTAGGGAGCATCTGCATTTTGGTCACCCTTTTTCTTGAGTTCCTATAGTCTGCAGATTGCATCTTGGGTAATTTGAGTTTTTTGGCTGATATCCACTTATCAATGAGTGCAGACCATGTTTGTTTTTCTGGCATTGGGTTACCTCATTCAGGATGATATTTTCTAGTTCATTCCATTTGCCTATGAATGTCATGAAGTCATTGTTTTTGATAGCTGAGAAGTACTCCATTGTGTAGATGTACCACATTTTTTAAGCCATTCTTCTGTTGAAGTACCCTTTTGGGTTCTTTCCAGCTTCTGGCTATTATAAATAAGGCTACTATGAACATAGTAGAGCATGTGTCTTTGTTGTATGTTGGAGCATCTTTTGGGTATATGCCCAAGAGAAGTATAGTTGGGTCCTCAGGTAGTTCAATGTCCAATTTTCTAAGGAACCTCCAGACTGATTTCCAGAGTGGTTGTACCAATCTGCAATCCCAAAAACAATGGAGGAGTGTTCCTCTTTTTCCACATCCTCACCAGCATCTGCTGTCACCTGAGTTTTTTATCTTAGTCATTCTGACAGATGTGAGGTGGAATCTCAGGGTTGTTTTGATTTGCATTTCCCTGATGACTAAGGATGTTGAACATTTCTTTAGGTGCTATTTGGCCATTCAATAATCCTCAGCTAAGAATGTTTTGTTAATTAAAATTCCATTTTTTAATAGGGTGATTTGGCTTTCTGGAGTCTAACTTCGTGAGTTCTTTTATTTTCGATACTTAGTATTATTTAGATATTAGCTCTCTATCAAATGTAGGATTGGTAAAGATCTTTTCCCAATCAGTTGGTTGCCGTTTTGTCTAATGACAGTGTTTTTTACTTTACAAAAGCTTTACAGTTTTATGAGGTCCTATTTGTCAATTCTTGATCTTAGAGCATAAGCCATTGGTGTTTTGTTCAGGAAATATTCCCCAGTGCTCATGTGTTCAAGACTCTCCCCCACTTTTTCTTCTATTAGTTTGAGTGTATCTGGTTTGATGTGGAGGTCCTTGATCCACTTGGACTTAAGCTTTCTACATGGTGATAGTAATGCATTGATTTGCATTCTTCTATGTGCTGACCTCCAGTTGAACCAGCACCATTTGTTGGAAATGCTCTCTTTCTTCCATTGGATGGTTTTCGCTCCTTTGTCAAAGATCAAGTGGCTATATGTGTGTGAATTCATTTCTGGGTCTTAAATTCTGTTCCACTGATCTACCTGTCTGTCTCTGTACCAATACCATACAGTTTTTATAACTATTGCTCTGTAATACTGCTTGAAGTCAGGAATGGTGATTCCCCCAGAAGTTCTTTCATTGTTGAGTACCGTTTTCGCTATCTTGGGTTTTTTTTTGTTATTCCAGATGAATTTGCAAATTGCTCTTTCTATCTCTATAAAGAATTGAGTAGGAATTTTGATGGGAATTGCATTGAATCTGTAGATTGCTTTTGGCAAAATGGCCGTCTTTAATATATTAATCCTGCCAATCCATGAGCTTGGAAGATCTTTCTATCTTCTGAGATCTACCTCAAATTCTTTCTTCAGAGACTTGAAGTTCTTGTCATACAGATCTTTCACTTGCTTGGTTAAAGTCACACCAAGATATTTTATGTTATTTGGGACTATTGTGAAGGGTGTCATCTCCTTAATTTCTTTCTCAGTTTGTTTATCCTTTGAGTAGAGGAAAGCTACTGATTTGTTTGATTTAATTGTGCTGAAGTTGTTTATCAGGTCAGTTAGTTCCAGTGGAACTTTTGAGGTCACTTAAGTACACTATCATATCATCTACCAATAGTGATATTTTGATTTCTTCCCTTCCCAATTTGTATCCCTTTGACCTCCTTTCACTGTCTGATTGCTCTGGGTATGAATTCGAGTACCATATTGAATAAATAGGGAGAGAATGGGCAGCCTTGTCTAGTCCCTGATTTTAGTGGGATTGCTTCAAGTTTCTCTCCATTCAGTTTGATGTTAGTTACTGGTTTGCTGTATATTGCTTTACTATGTTTAGATATGGGCCTTGAATTCCTGATCTTTTCAGGACTTTTATCATGGAGGGGTGTTGAATTCTGTCAAATGCTTTCTCAGAATCTAATGAAATGACCATGTGGTTCTTATCTTTGAGTTTGTTTATATAGTGGATTACATTGATGGATTTTCATATATTAAACCATCCCTGCATCCCTGGGATGAAGCCTACTTGATCATGATGGCTGATCATTTTGATGTGTTCTTGGATTCGATTTGCAAGAATTTTACTGAGTATTTTTGTGTCAATATTCATAAGGGAAATTGGTCTGAAGTTCTCTTTATTTGTTGGGTTTTTGTGTAGATTAGGTATAAGAGTAATTGTGGCTTCATAGAAGGAATTCGGTAGTGCTCCATCTGTTTCAATTTTGTGGAATAGTTTGGACAGTATTGGTATGAGGTCTTCTATGAAGGTCTGATAGAATTCTGCAGTGATCCCATCTGGACCTGGGCTCTTTTTGGTTGGGAGACTTTCAATAACTGCTTCTATTTCTTTATGAGTTATGTGGTTGTTTAGATGATTTATTTGTTATGGATTTAACTTTGGTACCTGGTATCTGTCTAGAATACTTCCCACTTCCTCCAGATTTTCCAGTTTTTTTTTAATATAGGCTTTTTAGTAGGATCTGATGATATTTTTTAATTTCTTCAGGTTCTGTTGTTATGTCTCCCTTTTCATTTCTGATTTTGTTAATTTGGACACACTCTCTGTGACCTCTGGTTAGTCTGGCTAAGGGTTTATCTATCATGTTGATTTCCTAAAAGAACCAGCTCCTGCTTTTATTGATTCTTTGTCTAGTCCTTTTCTTTTCTACTTGGTTGATTTCAGATTTGATTTTGATTATTTCCTGCCTTCTCCTCCTCTTGGGTTTATTTCTTTCCTTTTGTTCTAAAGCTTTAAGGTGTGCTGTCAAGCTTCTGACATATGCTCTCTCCTGTTTCTTTTTGCAGACACTCAGAGCTATGATTTTTCCTCTTAGTACTGCTTTCATTGTGTCCCATAAGTTTGGGAATGTTGTACCTTCATTTTCATTAAATTCTAAGAAGTCTTTTATTTCTTTCTTTATTTCTTCCTTGACCAGGTTGTCATTTAGTAGAGCATTTTTCAACTTCCATGTATATGTGGACTTTCTGTCATTATTGTTGTTATTGAAGATCAGTCTTAGTGAGTGGTGATCTGATAGGATGCATGGAATTATTTCTATCTTCCTGTATCTGTTGAGGCCTGTTTTGTGACTGATTATATGGTCAGTTTTGGAGAAGGTTCCATAAGGTGTTGAGAAGAAGGTATATTCTTTTGTTTTAGGATGGAATGTTCTGTAAATATTTGTTAAATCCAATTGGTTCATAACTCCTGTTAGTGTCTCTGTTTAATTTCTGTTTCCATGATCTGTTCAGTGATGAGAATGGGGTGTTGAAATCTCCTACTATTATCGTGTGATGTGCAATATGTGCTTTGAGTTTTAGTAAGGTTTCTTTTATGACTGCAGGTGCCCTTGCATTTGGAGCATAGATATTTAGGATTAAGAGTTCATCTTGGTGGATTTTTCCTTTGATGAATATGAAGTGTCCTTCCTTATCTTTTTAATGACTCTTGCTTGAAAGTCAATTTTATTTGATATTAGAATGACAACTCCAGTTTGTTTCTTCAGGCCATTTGCTTGGAAAATTGTTTTCCAGCCATTTACTCTGAGGTAGTGTCTGTCTTTGTCTCTGAGTTGTGTTTCTTGCATGCAGCAAAATGCTGGGTCCTCTTTACATATACAGTCTTTAGTCTATGTCTTTTTACTCAGGAATTGAGTCCATTGAAGTTGAGAGATATTATGGAATAGTGATTGTCGCTTCCTGTTATTTTCATTGTTAGAGGTGGAATTATGTTTGTTTGTCTCTCTTTTGGTTTCATTGCAAGGAAATTATATCCTTACTTTCTGTACAGTGTAGTTTCTCTCCTTCTGTTGGAGTTTTCCATCTATTATCTTTTGTAGGGTTGGATTTGTAGAAAGATATTGCATAAATTTGGTTTTGTCATGGAATATCTTGGTTTCTCCATCTATGTTAATTGAAAGTTTCGCTGGATACAGTAAATTGGGCTGGCTTTTGTGTTCTCTTAGGGTCTATATGACATCTGTCCAGGATCTTCTTGGCTTTCATAGTCTCTGGTGAGAAGTCTGGTGTAATTCTTATTGGTCTGCCTTTGTATGTCATTTGACCTCTTTTCCTTACTGCTTTTAATATTCTTTCTTTGTTTTGTGCATTTACTGTTTTAACTATTATGTGGCAGAAGGAATTTCTCTTCTGGTCCAATCTATTTGGAGTTCTGTAGGCTTCTTGTATGTTTATGGACATCTCTTTCTTTAGGTTAGGGAAGTTTTCTTCTATAATTTTGTTGAATATGTTTACTGGCCCCTTAAGTTGGGAGTCTTTACTTTCTTCTATACTTATTATCCTTAGGTTTGATCTTTTCATTGTGTCCTGGATTTCCTGTATGTTTTGGGCTAGGAGCTTTTTGCATTTTACATTATCTTTGACAGTTGTGTCGATGTTTTCTATGGTATCTTCTGCCCCTGAGATTCTCTCTTCTATCCCTTGTATTCTGTTGGTGATGCTTCTCTCTATGGCTCCTTGTTTCTTCCTTTGTTCTATATCCAGGGTTGTCTCCCTTTGTGCTTTCTTTATTGTTTCTATTTCCATTTTCAATTCCTCCACCTGTTTGGTTGTATTTTCCTGTAATTCCTTCAGTAATTTTTGTGTTTCCTCTCTAAGGGCTTCTACTTATTCACTTGTGCTTTCCTGCATTTCTCTAAGGGAGTTCTTTATGTCTTTCATAAAGTCCTCCATCATTATCAAAAAATGTGATTTCAAATCTAAATCTTGCTTTTCTGGTGTGTTTGGATATCCAGTATTTTCTTTGGTGGGAGTACTGGGCTCTGATGATGCCAAGTAGTCTTGGTTTCTGTTGATTAGGTTCCTGTGCTTGCCTCTAGCCATTGGGTTGTCTCTGGTGTTTGCTTGTCTTGCTGTTTCTGGGAGTGACTTGGCCCTGCTGTAAGCCTCTGTGTCAGCACTCCTGTAGAACTGTTTTCCTGTTTTCTTTCAGCCTTTCCTGAGAACAGGTGCTCTACTCTCAGCTGTGGTGACGCTCCTGGAGACTGTCTTCCAGCTCTAGGCGCAGGCAGGAATCAAAGGGTCCTGCCCCTTATTGCTCGTGTAGGTCCTTACACCCAGCAGGCACAGTTGTCACTATGCAATTCCCTCTTTGGTCTGGACTGTGGGCAGAGGGTATTCTCCTCTGACTTCTCATTAGTATCCACACTTCTGAGGTTCCAGCTCTTTCCCCGATGGGATTTGAGTGCACAGAGCTGTTTTGCTAGATCAGTTCAGTCCTGGGCACAGACCAGAACCTCAGGTACCGGCAGCTGTCTGGTCCTATATCCCTCTATCCAGAGGCACTGTCCAGTTTCCCCTTGGACCAGGGATATGGGCTGAGGTGTGCAGTCTGTCCTGCGGCCTCAGGATGTCTGCACTCCTGGGTGGTCTGCTCTCTTCCCCCTTGAATGTTTTACATAGCCTAAAATTCTCTCCATTCCTCCCCACCTCAGAAACAAGAAATGTACTTCTAAGAATCCATGAAATATTCAACACCCCATTCTATCCCCATTAACAAGCTGCTGAAACAATGACCCTAAAGTATAGAAATATCTATGTCAGTTTAAATGAATTATCAACAATCAGCATTTGCCAAGGAAGCCAATAGCTATGTCTTATTTGTTGTTCTGCTGCATTCTTTCTTTCTACTGGATTTATTAATGCCCATATCATCAGAGCTATAATAAGCCTTAAAATTAATGTCCAATGTCTTTTGTAGCTTAAGACTTAATTTATTCCTCAAGCCTTGCTCTCTGGCACAATTAGGTTTTGATACATGGACATTTCTGCTTACTCGGGACTTAGGAGGAAAGGACTCCACATTCTGAATGGCCTCATAAATATATATTGAATTTAATTTTCTAACATGCAAAAACCATTTTCCTGTTGTTTGGAGGTTTTCAAGGCTGGAAGTCGAACAAGTTCTATATGTATTTTCATTGTGTGCCATTAATTAGTTCATAAATCAACATGTCTTAAAATTGCACAAATTACCCTAAAGCCAATATACTTAACATTGGAACATACAGCTGCATTCTTTAGTCTCACTGTTGTCTCATAAAGCTTTTGTTCCAAACAATTAAGACTGCTGGGGTCAAGTGGACACCAATGAGAAGTTAGTGGTATCTCAAACACATTGATGACATTCCATTGTTTGAAGCAATGTGTTAATAAGCATTTAGGATGGGAGACACACAACATGGAAAACCCAACAGTCCACTGAAGAATTCTTAAACACATTGTCTCTTTTATTTCTTTTTTCCCTCCTTTCATACTCTGTCTCCTCGCCTATTCCCTTTTGTTTATTTTACAATTATTGACCAATTGCACACTTTGCTACAAGATAGGCTTCTTCCAAGAACAATCAATTAATTTTTATTTATTACTGACTCTGACATATCTAACTAGTTCTTTTGAATACCAAACATTTCATACCTCTTTTGTTCTGTTCCAAATCAGTTTTTATCTATTCTTTATCCTCAACATGATTCTTGGATAGGAACACACATAAAATTAAATAAAAGAGAAAACTAGTTTGTCAGGTAGAAATTGCCACATCTTAGTGGTTTTACCAAAACTACTTAAGAATAGTTGACCACTGTCTGCTCACATTTACCTTGATCTCTACAGCAGTCAGAGTCTTCCACTACAGGATTAGGAGGAACCCTGTAGTTGTGTGTCAGAGGGAATCACTGCCTCATGCCACCTTCATGCCATAATTTTAAGAGCCCATGTCAGGCTTAAACAGGTATGATCAAACTCTCAATCTTCTACCACATTGTCATACCCTCACTCACTCAGCAGCCACACTGACCCTGTTAGGATTTGCCTTTTAAACATCCCCTAAAGTACTTGATCTTAAAGGCTTAATTTCCATTTTGATGATATTGGGACCTAGTGAAAACTTAGGTCTTCTGCATATATGTTATTGTTGTGTAGTTTAGTGTTCTTGTGAAACCCTTAACAGTAGGAGCTGGGGTTGTCTCTGACTCCTTTGCCTGCTCTTGGCACCCTTTTTCTCCTGCTTTATACAACCTTGATATGAGAGTTTGTACCTAGGCTTATTGTACCTGTTATGCCATATTTGGTTGATATCCCTGCCAGGCCTGCTCTTTTCTGAAGAGAAATGAATGAGTGAATGGGGCAGAGGAAGGAACTGGGAGGAATGGAGGGGGTGGAACTGTGATCAGGATGTAATATATGAAAGAAGAATAAAGGAGGAAAAGGGAAAGGAGGAGAAGATGAGGAGAAGGGGGAAGAGGAGGAGGAAGAAGAGGAGGAGGAGGAGGAGAAGGAAGCAGAAGAGGAGGAGGAGGAGGAGGAGGAGGAGGAGGAGGAGGAGGAAGAGAGGAGCCTTGTAGAGTGAAGAAGATTCATTGAGATGCCATTAAAATGGATTGTAGCTCTATCAACCTTTATTATCTTTTGGCTTCCTAACTATGAAACGCTTTGCTCTACCAAGTTCTTTCACAAAGATGTTGCCTTGGCATAAGCCCAAAGCAATGGAACCAATTGGCTTGGAACCTGCAAAACTATAAACCAAAATCAAACTTTTACAAACTTATTACCTTCGGTACTTACTATAGTCTTAAGAAGAAGATAGTTCCATTCCCAGCCCTTATTCTACCTGGTATATTCTTCCTATAGATAGCCTCACGGCTGACCTTCACATGGCTGTAATGTCCTGGATTAAATGATACTTCCTCCACCAGGCTTTCTCCGTCCACTATATTAAAATGTCAGCTATGCTCCATCTCTGATCCACAACTCCAATTCTTCTGTGCGTGATTTTCACCATAATACTTATTTTTGAGCATATGCTTATCACTGTATGTTTTTCATTTATCTTTTATTTTTTTAATCTTTATTAACTTGGGTTATTTCTTATTTACATTTCGATTGTTATTCCCTTTCCTGGTTTCCCGGCCAACATCCCCCTAACCCCTCCCCTTCCCCTTCTCTATGGGTGTTCCCCTCCCCACCCTCCCCTCATTACTGCCCTCCCCGCAACAATCACGTTCACTAGGGGTTCAGTCTTGGCAGGACGAAGGGCTTCTCCTTCCACTGGTGCTCTTACTAGGCTATTCATTGCTACCTATGAGGTCAGAGTCCAGGGTCAGTCCATGTATAGTCTTTGGGTAGTGGCTTAGTCCCTGGAACCTCTGGTTGGTTGGCATTGTTGTTCATATGGGGTCTCAAGCCCCTTCAAGCTCTTTCAGTCCTTTCTAAGATTCCTTCAAAGGGGTCCTGTTCTCAGTTCAGTGGTTTGCTGCTGGCATTCGCCTATGTATTTGCTGTATTCTGGCTGTGTCTCTCAGGAGAGACCTACATCTGGTTCCTGTCAGCCTGCACTTCTTTGCTTCATCCATCTTATCCAGTTTGGTGGCTGTATATGTATGGGCCACATGTGGGGCAGGCTCTGAATGGGTGTTCCTTCTGCCTCTGCTCTAAACTTTGTCTCCCTATTCCCTCCCAAGGGTATTCTTGTTCCCCTTTTAAAGAAGGAGTGAAGCATTCGCATTTTGGTCATCCTTGAGTTTCATGTGTTCTGTGCATCTAGGGTAATTTGAGCATTTGGGCTAATATCCACTTATCAATGAGTGCATACCATGTGTGTTTTTTTGTGATTGGGTTACCTCACTCAGGATGATATTTTCCAGTTCCATTTGCCAATGAATTTCATAAAGTCATTGTTTTTGATAGCTGTGTAATATTCCATTGTGTAGATGTACCACATTTTCTGTATCCATTCCTCTGTTGAAGGGCATCTGGGTTCTTTCCAGCTTCTGGCTATTATAAATAAGGCTGTGATGAACATAGTGGAGCACGTGACTTTGTTAAATGTTGGGGCATCTTTTGGGTATATGTCCAAGAGAGGTAAAGCTGGGTCCTCAGGTAGTTCAATGTCCAATTTTCTAAGGAACCTCCAGACTGATTTCCAGAATGGTTGTACCAGTCTGCAATCCCACCAACAATGGAGGAGTGTTCTTTCTCCACATCCTCGCCAGCATCTGCTGTCATCTGAGTTTTTGATCTTAGCCATTCTCACTGGTGTGAGGTGAAATCTCAGGGTTGTTTTGATTTGCATTTCCCTTATGACTAAAGTTGTTGAACATTTCTTTAGGTGTTTCTCAGCCATTCGGCATTCCTCAGCTGTGAATTCTTTGTTTAGCTCTGAACCCCATTTTTAATAGGGTTATTTGTCTCCCTGCAGTCTAACTTCTTGAGTTCCTTGTATATTTGGCCAGTCTTCCTTAAAGACATATCTCACAAGACCTATGAAAAAACTGTCGTCACAAATTAATGAAGGAATGCAGCTCTAAACAGAAATCAGGAGCTCATTAAAACAAGGGCACAGCAGAGGTTTTTTTCTATGGGGTGTGGTAGGGGGTGTGAGAAACATGCAAAGATCTAAATCTTTCAAACTATTACAGATGTGAAAGGTGTTAGCTGAACATCTTTTGTTTTGTTTTTTTCCCTCATGGGTAATTTTCAAAGAGATCTAGAGATTCCTCAGTCCTGTGGTTATCTCCCTGCAGGAGATATTTCCCTATAGAGCAGCCTGCATTGTTAAAACAGCATGGAGCAAGCACTGGACTAATTTGGAGCTTGTTCATGGCCCTGCCAGAGACAGCACACACCTTCCGTCTACAGGCAGCCTGCCTGGCAAACGCCCCTTCAGAGTTGGTTCCACCTGAGCATTCCTTACCAGCGGCAAGTTTCCCTGTTCAATCTGTGTTAACATTTTGATGGAGATTCTTCTAACTGGCAGGGATTCTAGCTGATAAACACTGCCCACCCCTCTTCATCGCTCTTATAGAAACATTATTTATTTATAGCATATTGGAACTGACAACTGTGCGGCCAGGAGGGGAGAACGCTTCTTTGTAACAATACCCACATATGATATTAAAGGTGATTTTACTACTTGCCAGACACAAGCTGGGAAAGGAATGTGTTTGGCAGGAACCAGAGCTGGAAGCAATAGACAGAGGTGCTGGGGAGGCCCCGCCATCAGGATATGTTTGCTAAACCATATCCTGGTGGAGCCTGCTCCGCATGCCTCAGCTTCTAAAACCACTCAGCATGCTTCCTCCTTAATGGGACTCTGATGTATATTTGGAAGTGGAAAATGCTGACCTCTCTGATCTGCCTGACTGGGCCATGCATGGCAGAACTTATTCCACAGTGGGAAGGAGCAAGATGAGCCTTTAATTTTCTTTAATTAGTCGTGGTTTTCATTTCCATTTCAATGGTATGTGTCAGTAGACCTTCCGGTGGTAGAATGCCTAACCCCTGTCATCATTTCCTCTCCACAGTCTGCCTCATGCCCAGGAGCTACACCTTGGAGTCACTCTGGCAAGAAGGCTTCCTTCCTTCCACTGCCAGAAAGCCACTTCCCAGTCCACTTTTGTTAGCTTTATAACAAAGCTGATGTGTGACCATTTTTTAAGGGATAGGAGGGTATAGTCCTTCAAGACAATGATTTTTCTAGGCACCTAATAAATAATTATTGACCCACTGCTTCAGCAACTAAGTAAGACATTTGTAATCTTGCCATTATGTTGTGCAGTGTCTGGAAGGCCACAATATCCATTACCAGGGAGAATCCAATCTTACTGGCCGGCAGTCACAGGCATGTTGGGAGTCCAAGAAATGGGAGAACTTGTATCTATGTAGATCGCTTTAGATTCAGAGAAGTCCTGCTATTCTTATTCTTTCCTGTTCCCTTTATGCTTCTTTGCCCTTGGTCCTCACTCCATCCACTTGGTGCTCTTATAGTACAAGATTGTTGGATGGACTCACTCTTGGCTCCATTGAGAATAATTAGTGATGTAAATAATCATTATATTCTATGACCCATAGAAAAGATGAAGAAACTCTGTAAGTTTAGACTTTTTTCAAAGAC
The DNA here is from genome assembly GCF_021556685.1 of Rattus norvegicus. Taxonomy (NCBI): domain Eukaryota; kingdom Metazoa; phylum Chordata; class Mammalia; order Rodentia; family Muridae; genus Rattus; species Rattus norvegicus. Next base: position 199,551,595 of record NC_141535.1, on the reverse strand, counting down.
CCACTTTTAACGATGGTTCTTAAACACTTTAACCTCCCTTCAAGACCACTACCTACCAGAGGTAGCAGAAAAGAAAGGTTATTTGAATACGGGACAAGTGGACCTGTTTAGAAATGGCTCTTTGGAACAAATCCCATCTGTGCTGTCAGTACATCAGCAGTTGAGTTCACGTCACAGGTCAGCAGCAGCAGCTTGACCCACTCGAAAACACTTCATGGGTATACCAGCAGTCTAGTTCAGTAGTGTCGGAATAGCAGCAGCGGTGGCCTGACCTAACAGGAGCAGCCAGGCCTCTGCTGAATTTGCTCCAGTCAGCAGGAGGAACCAGGATCAACAGGGATGCTTGGGCAAGTTCTTTGCAGTGTCTCTTTCAATGAAGCAGAGATCAGCGAAGACATGAGACCAAGAAGCTAGCTCTACCAGCAATATAAGCCTCCTTCACTGTCCATTGAGTCCAATTTATATGCCTTCCAAACATCCTGTGGCCTCCACAGCTCTTGTTTTACCATGAGTTTTGTCTCAGCACCTGAGTCTGTCTTAGCAAAACTCCACATGAGTCTGTATCAGCTGACATCACTCTGACAATCAGCCTGAGTCTGAGGAAGCAGCAGGAAGTCACCAGAACACCATGAGTAGGTTTTTTGGTTTTTGTTTTGTTTTGTTTTCTTTTTGTTTGTTTGTTTGTTCGTTCGTTCGTTTGTTTGTTTTTTGGTGTTTCTCTGTATGGAATAAGGACAAATGAAGCTCAACAGCACATGTAAGGCAAACCATACATGCTCGTCATTAGGGAAGAATCCTTCATCGTCATGCCTTCTTTCACATGCTTGCTTTAGCAAAACATCCTTTCACCTCCTTTCTGTGTTTGCCTTAGGAAAACATCCTTTCACCTGTGTCTGCTTCAGGAAAACACTCCTTTCTGTACAAAACACCATCCGACACACCTGACTTTTCAAAGAACCCAGAACCTTCCACTTCCATACTCACTTCTTAGTACCATCTCAGCAGTTACACAGAGGGCTGAGCAGGTAGAGATACTTGCCTGAGTTTCATCCTGGAGACTCATGTGATAAAAGCAGAGAACCAACTCCTGCAAGTTGTCCTCTGACTTCCACTCATGTGCTGTCACATGGGGGGGCATGCATGCTTGCTCATGCGCACACGAGCGCACACGCTCATGCAAATAAGTGTACTATCTCTTGAGCCTAATGCTAACAACTAATGTTGATGCAGCTTTGTTTCCGTACCTGGTACTATGCTAAGTGTCTCGCATGTACTAACTCATTTAAAATTCCTATGGCCTCCAACTAAGTACCATCATGCTTTGCGATGATGTCGAAGACTAGAAAAACTGGATATGAAGGGTCAGGTAAGAAGTCACTTTACTAAATGGTGATGAACTCAGAATCCAATTCAAGCTAACATAAAGAGCTGCTTGCTATACAGTAAATAGTGCTATACAGTAAAAGCAATACAGAAATTATGACATACAAAGCACTCAAAACTTGGTCTGGGGTATGCACTAACTTAGTGCACAGAGGAGAGAGGCAAAGTGAGAGGAGGCAAAAGGAGGCATGTTCTTCCATGCACCCCTCATTTAGAAGAGGCATAGAAAAGCTGTATCAGAAACTCTTTTCTCTTATCAAATATTTATAGAACAACTGTTAAGGCCCAGACCCCTTTCCAAGCATAGACCCAACCTAGTTTTTTGCCTTCAGAGGAAATAGAGGAAGAATCATATAAATAGACAAGCTCATAAAGAGTTGTAAGCTTTTGAGCAGGATTGACAGGGAAGAGTGAGTGCTTGCTTTCTGCAGGGGTATGGTTCAAGGTCAGGAAGAGTATCATAGAAGTGTAACAGGCTATTGTTCCATGATTGGAAATACAACCTGAGTAACAATGAGGGACATAGAAATCAACATTTCAGAACCCTGTGTGCTGGGCCTGGTAGCATTTAGAAGTCACTGGCAGCTGGCTAAGGAATATTTCTGGTTGTGCCCCCTCACCAGTATTGGGGGCACTACTCACTGCTGTAAATAGTAAACTGCAGAGATTAAACTGCAAAGCGTGGACACGCAACCTGTTTCAGCTTCAATGACTAAATTGCACTCTTGTTCTGGAATGGTGCCATTTGCTATAGAGATAAGGAGGATAAAGACAAAGAACTCGAGTTTACCTTTCATTGTATCTCTCATGGCCATGTCACCACATTCCCTATAATCTCTCTATGGAGCGCGATGTATTTGTCCCCAACCCAGAAAAGTCTGATAGAGCTGGAAGGATGCTGAGCATGGAGTTAGATGACTTGGCATCTAATCTCACCCCTGCCACACACTAGCCCCACTCTGCTGCAGATTGCTCATCTGTATAATGGGCAGTAGACTGTTACTCTCTAACTTGGGAAGAAGCCCAGCTGGATTCTGGGAATTCCTGTGCAAGTAGGCAGTCTACGCAGCAGATTCAGCAGGCTCCTGTGGAAATAAAAGAAGAGTTCTTCCTTTAAAGATGCCCCAAGTTACAACTAGTGTGGCTAAGGAAATGCATACGGGAAAAGCCTGAACACAGTTGTGATTCAGTTGTAGAAAATCAATAGTTTGGACTCTTCTTTGAAGAAGGTTTTCTGGACATGGATAATCTAGGGCTTCCCAGGGTGCCAGTGAATTGTAAGCAAATTGTTAATCCTGTTTGCAGCCTGTCTCATATCCTATTCTATTTTATTCTATTCTGTGTGTCTATGTGTCTGTGTGTGTGTGCATTGCACTTGTTTGCTTGTGTGTGCCCATGTACATTTATGTGAATTTACATATGGAAATAAGAGGTCAAACTTAGGTCTTCCTCCACTGTTCGCCATCTTTTTGAGGCAGAGTTCTTTGCTGAACCTGAAGCCCATTGATTTGCTTAGTGTCCTGGTCCATGTTCTATTGCTGTGAAGGCACCCCATAAGCACAGGAACATTTACAAAGGAAAACAGTTAACTGGAGCTTGCTTACACTGTCAGAGGTTTAGTACCCTTCCATTATGGTGCGGACCATGGCAACAAGCAGGCAGACATGGTGCTGGAGATGTAGTTGAGAGTTCTACATTCAGATCCACAGGCAGCAGGAGCGGAGAGATGGCTTGGAATGAGTGACAACTTCTTCCAACAAGGCCATGCCTCCTAATTCTTTCAAATAGTGCCACCTCCTGGTGACCCAAGTATTCAAATCTATGAGCATATGGGGACCATTCTCATTCAAGTCATCACAGCTCAGTCTGTCTGGCTAATGAGCTTGAGAGATATGTCTATTCTGCCCCCTCCCTACAAAATGAAAATATAGTGAACTGCATTTAGATTTCACCTGAGTGCCGAGGGTCTGTGCAGCCATGAGGCCTTGGAGCAATGGGAAGCAGGCCAAGAGTGAGGCCAAGGTGTGTCTAAACCCTGAAAATCTCTTCCTGAGATACTGAGATGGGCAGGAATAGGATTACTCCCCATGCCCAGGGCCTTTACATCCTGATACAAATACCCCTCAACCCCATCTTTGCCCCTTCCTCCCTAAGGAGGTTACATAGCCCGGTAGCCAGGTTAAACTTCTCTCTTTATAAGATGATGGCCAGCAGCACCAGATATTCCTCCTTATGCAAACAGGCATCCCCAGCACCTTGGCCCTGGTCAATGATGTACACTCTCCCTGTAAGTCCCTCCCCTTCCCCCCCACCCCCATTAAACAAGCTGCCTCACTGAAGCTGCCTCCCCACTCACCCCTCTCACTGCCTCCTAAGGTCTCTTTTTCTTGAAGCTACCACCCCTGAGGAAGCAGAGCCTGAACAGCAGGGATCTGAACTCAGTTCCTCCTGTTTGAGAAATGGGCACTTTACCAGCGGAGCCATCTCCCCAGACTCTTGTTTTTGCAAAAATGATGCATTAATATTTGTTTCCATCTTGTCTCTGCCTGGCTTTGACATAGCTGTTTGTTATGATTCAATCTCTTGGCCCACAATGAGGAAAGTATGTCCTTTGCTAGCTTCTCATGTGTCTTTGATTACTCGTGGCCCATCTGAAAAATACAACACATTCTCATCAGTTCTCCAGATAGAGCTGAAGGCCTTGTTCATTATCAAAAAACCCCATAACTGGCATTTAATTACAAATGTCTTCCAGATGGTTATATTGAAAGGGAAAAAAGCTAAAGTTTCTAAGATTAGAAAACCCTGCCTAGATTTGTCTTGGGCAGGATACCTGCTAAGTTCAACCAAAGGAGTTGTCCCTGATAGCTATTTGCCCATCTTGGAAATGAAGTTACCAAAGCATCAGAGTGGGAAACCATGTGCTATTCAAATATATACTGGCCCTTGCTCTCAATTCCCAACACCTAACGTGATAGTCTATTCATTCGTCTTCCTGACCAAGTACCTCTTTATACCAGGCCAAGTTAGAATTTGTCTGCTTGCCGATCATGTTTCTCATTACAGATGGCTTCCTTGGTGCTTTGAATTACATGTCAATCTCAGTGAACTTGTTGTATGTGCCTCAAGCACTTGAATGGCAGGCACCTTCAGTGTACCAGCATAGCCTGGGTTTTAGCACACAAAGTTGTCAAGAGAATTATTTAAACAGCGAATGAGAACAAAACTGGGTCAGTAACAAGAGATTCACTCTGTAAATGTGGTTTCTGTAGAGTAATGCCTTTAACAAAGACTGAAGACCGCAGCCCGGGGGGATGGTTGTATTTCTGCTGAAGAGATGCCACTGAGGGCAGATTCACTGTCAGTAAGGTTGGTTAACAGTTTTCATCTGAGGTGACCAGTGGGAACCTAGCCATTTCAGTCTTGATTATGAGTGAAATGTCTCTCAGATCTACATGACCCCTACCTTTGATCCCCGTTCCCACTGCTGAGTAACGTTCTCATCCTCTGTCACCTGGAGCCACACCGCCATCTGTTAATACTTTCCACTGTAACTCAATTCCAGATACAAGGCTCTTGCTCAAACACAAAGCTCAGCTCACGGATCTGATTTAAATTCTTTCAGTACTGCAACATTTAGACTTTGGCGTTCCTTGGCCCTGCCTCAAAAGTCCTGTGAGCGTGATCCAGCAGCACAATACTCCATGTAAGCTCTGCCACAGGCCTTTCTGCTTTACTCACCTTTGCTAGGGCCATCATTCCCCCTAGTACACTCATCCCTTTGTCACAAATACACAGCCACTTCATTTAAAACAAAGCATAACAAAACATGCCTTCCCAGCCATGTATCCATTCTCAGGTCCAATGAACTATAAGAAGTGGGCAAGTTCGGCATCAATTGACCAAGAGGTAACACTTTGTCCTGGACTTCTCTCCTCCCCCATGATTTAATCTTATGCATAGCAGCACACCAGCTATCGTTCCACCCGTGTGAATAAGTGCCTAGAAGATATTGGGAAGGCAAATTCGGAGGATAGTGATTCCTGGATAACCCCATAGAGTAGAACTTCTAGCCAAACTGTCTGTCTACCTTCTCATTATTACATGAAAGACAAATGTCTATTCTGACAATTTGCACTGTATGTGCATTTGCTGCAGTAGCTCGCTTTGGGCTACCAGACTCACTATCATGCATTCTAATTCTGCAAGCTCCCTATCAGCCATTCACTTGGTGGATTCTACCTCTCTGCCTGTAGAAAGTACACAGTGTTCTCTGTACCAAACAGAACTAACTCCCCTATGGCAGAGTTACTTGATTACATCATCAACACGAGGTAAGTAGAGTATTTGTGTTCCCTAAAACCACAACATCACTCACAAAAGTAAGGACCATTTTAAACTCTGTCTTTGAATCTTCAAATACCATATGGTGGGAGTCAATGTGTTTTCAAATGAATAATATCTCCTCCTTCACTGTCTAACCTAGCAGTAAGCAGGATTTGAAGGGTTAAAGAATAGAACAAACAGCAACAGAAAAAAAAAAAAAACCTCCGGAAAGGAAGATAAATGAGGAGGAAGGGGGAAGCAGGCAGAGACCTTGCCCTCCAGGTCTGCTGGGTTGTCACCAGCACCCAGCCCTCTGTAGGAACTCAATAACCATGTATTGATTGACTCCAACCTTTGCTTGTCATTGTTGCTTCCGTCCAGCAGACCCCCAAGGAAATTGCTATAGGAAGTCATTGTGGAGACAAAGGCAAAGCGTGGGATGGCAAGTCAGATCAACTGTTAATTGACAGATCTTCCTAGCCACTGAGTAAACTAATCTGCATTATATATGTGCTTGCATTTAGATCTGTGGCTCTGTTATTGGAATATATGTCAGTTGCTAGAAATTCTCATGCTTACATAATAGTTGTCAACTTAAAACACATTTCCTTATTCTATCAGCTTTTCAAGCAGCCACTTGCAAGGGTATCTGCTTCTGTGGGGGGAGCCCAGTACTCTGTAAACAGTGCTTGTTGCTTATGGTAACACACACTATGGTGAGAGCTGAGAAACTCAGTGGCCATTAATTATTCAAGATTTAATTGTGCAAGCATGTACAATCAATATTTGTTGATGTTAATCTGATTACCAGCTAGTGCTGTTCAGTGTCTCCATCAACAGGATAACAATATGACACATTTCATAGACTCTCCCTGGGCTCTTCCAAACAAGCTTATTGGGAGGATTTTAATCAGCTAATGAACTCATCAATGGCATTCAGGAGGCAAGACACCTTCCTGAACCTACAACCCATGACCATATTTGCCTGACATCTTGTGGCCGCAGGAAACATGACAGCCTATAAACCTCACATCTGTACACAGTGTGAGCAGCGTCTTTGAATGCTAATGTGAGCATTACAGTCAGAGCAAACACAGAACTGCTTAGGTGCTGTGTGACATGTAATTATTTCCACTCATTAAAATGGAAGCTAGCCCTTTCTTTTTATATTTATGAGACAAGTTGGAACATGTGGTTCAATTCTTGTAAAGAAAAGAAGAACCTTGATCTGGGATGAATGGCATCTGGCTCAGTGCCAGGCCCCTCAGCTGCTGAATACTGTTCCTGTGATGGACCCATGGAGACGAAGGCAGCCTCCAGAACAAGTGAAGAAAGAGCGTCTGTGGTCACCTGCTCAGAGAGGTGGCTTCTAGCAGAGGTTGCTGGGACACTGAGTAGAGACAAATTTCTGACAGAAGGACTGATGAAAAATCTCATTTTCACCATTGCTGTGGACTCGTGCTGTGTCTTTTAGAACCAAAACTCACTTTAAGAATCAAAACCATTGTACTCAAAAACCAGATTTGGCATAGAAACATAGAAATATAAAATAAAAGTCTACCAAAGGGGCTTTGAGTGAGGCAGGGGAGCTGAGTTCCAGTGACTCTGCTTCCCTCATTCTCCTGGGCTACGTCCTCCAAATCCATCCAGGCTTTGAGGGCACAGCCTAGAGTGTTATACTTGAAGTCAGAAGTCCCAGCTTAGCACTTCATCACTCTCTCACAAGTCATAAAGCTTTGGAAACCCCAGGAATTTCATCTCTGAAATGTAAGAAATACTATTTACTCCATAGTGTTACTGGAACATTAAAGGATGCTGAAAATCAAAGTGCTTTGTAATTACTAGAGGGCCTGTCACATTGCCATCATGAGACAGTCCTAATGTCGAGTCACTCAAGCAAGCGGAGCAGGCTCCAGGCAGTGTTTTTCATTGTCTTCTTGCCAAGCGGCACAGGAGTTCATTAAAAGTCTCAACTCATGAATATGTATAAATATCTTAGAACATGGAAGACCCTTTGGGATACTCCCCATGCTGGTTCACAGGTCTTCAAACACACACTGGATTATGGTAAGGATCTTGCCTGGGAAGACTGGCTTTTCCTATTTCTCTTTTCCCTGAATTTGTTCCTCATCCTCCTTCATGTGAAATAAATTGAAGATCTGTATGTGAAGCCCTAACTAACCATTGGCATCAATACTGAGGGCAAGAGGTCTGGTAACCTCTGAGCATACAGCGAGCTCTTCTATAACCAGAAACTACATTTCCTGTCATTCAAATATTACACAGATGCCCAGGCTGCCTGTCTTTTAAAGGATGTCACCCATGCTAGGAAAGGAGGACAGTGGGGTCTAATTTTATCCAGAAGGAATCTGGTGAGAATAAAGTGTAAGGCAAGCTAGAACTAACCCTGGGATATAAGGCCACAGATGCATAAAAAGTCAGAGGAAGCTTTGTTTATCTTGCAAGTTTAATGAGTAGGGGATGGAATACTTTCTCTTCAGTCAGGGAAGAACTGGGGACCTACTTCTAGGTGTTTCTGAAGAACAAATAATTCTGACTGCCGAGCAGTAGGATGTGGTGAGATGTTACTCCTTCCAGCCCGTAATTTTGGGTAACCAGAAGATCATGGGTATAACTCATCAACTGAGGTGGTAAAACAGGCATCATTGTAACCCTGTAGACCAGCTGTGCATTATCAGCAAGCTAGGGTGCAGACCATCAAACACAGATGCCCTGACCCACACCACAGGACTGCTTTAACACCTCAGTATAAGCCCTCAGATAAAGATGGGTCATTTCCAGCAGAGAGCTTTAAGAATAACTCATATGATATGAGCTCCTGACCCCCAGAGTGGAAATGAATGGGACCAAATATCTCTGCAAATCCTTGTTTTAGGCTGAAAATGATGTGGTTCTAGGTGCCATTAGAGATAATTTAAAAGAAAATGGATACTTAATTTAAAGACCATTTCTGGCAAGACCAAGCCTTCCTTGCCAGCATTTGAAGCTATTATATAAACTACCAAAATCAGAACTGCAGGCAATCTTGTCTATTAACAGTGTAGGCATTTGTGCCTTTTCTCTCATGCTCTTTAATATGTTCTATTTCTTTTATTCGAAGCAGAAGGAGAAAAGGCTCACTTGCAAAAATAGAACATGTTGCACTTGAATTTAGTACTTTAAGAGAGAGGGAGAGAGAGAGAGAGAGAGAGAGAGAGAGAGAGAGAGAGAGAGAGAGAGAGAGAGAGAGAAACTTCAGAGGCAACATGATAAACGGTTAATAAGGAATCCAGGTGCCTAGGGGCTGGCAAAGAAATACTAGCCATGCAGAGAGAATTCAGGGTTCTCTGGTAGGGAGCGGAAGTGTCTAGCCTCAAAGAAGCTATTGACTCACTTTTAAGGAAAGTAAGTTGGATCCCAGGATGTGGTGAAGATGGGATGGCAGATCCTCTACCTGCGGCACTGTGTGACCTTTGTGTGGGGCAGCAAGAAGAACAATGGAGAGGTGACACTCCTAAATTAGTCACTGGGCCTGTTTGATTCACTGCTGTGCCAGATGTTTCCTTGCTGATCCCTGCCTGGCCCATCTATCCTTCAAGAACAAAGCAGTGAGCTCAGCCCGCAGCCACCACTCAGAAGCAAGCACCAGCCAGCTGATGCAGGGACTGGCAGGGGATCCACCCCCTTAGTTCTTCACCACTTCTCTGAGAGATCAAGGGCATTATGCAGGAAGCCCACCTGCCCACTCCAGAAGCCCAGGTTAGGCAGCCTTGATGCCCACAGAGCACCACAGGGCTCCTCAGCTGGGCTCTTGGTCCAGACTCTCTTCTTCCTCCTCATGATGAGTCCCTGTGGGATTTATTAAGCAACCGTTGCTGTTTTCAAAGTGGGGTCCAATCTGGCCAGTAGGTTTTGTGTTTCTATCAGTCATATGTCCGCATCTACTGTCCATTGAGAGAAGAAGCATTCTTGCATCCTCTGGATGAAAAGCAGAGAGGGCACCTTAGTTAATCTGGTGGGAGGGGAGACGAGATTTGAAAGTGTCTTCATTTGAGAAGTAGATACTTTTGCTCTTAGGTCTCAAAAAAAAGCTGTGTTGTTGATACAAGAAGACAACATTCCTAGCTCAACACCAAATCTTGGGCATCAGTTTGGTCAACCAATAGCAGACCCTATTTTTGGGAAACTGACTCCAAACTGCTCTTGTAAACTGTCTTTAACTTGGTCAATTTGAGCAGCTCTCTAAACTTTTTGTTTAACCTTCTAGTCCAAATCAGTTCTTGTCCTCTGCAGAGGACTGTGGGATTTGGGGCTGAGGACCTATCATTGTCTCTTGTGAGGAAAGCAAGGGTGGCACCACTCTAGCAGGGCCCCAGCAGCTCTTATGAATCCACTGTAGTAAAATTATGTGAAATGGTTTCTGGGTCCTTTCCTCAATAACATATGATCTTGTCATATGTTTCTAGTAAATTACCACCCCCCCCCCAAGATCCATTGTGAGTTTCTGTCAGTTCTATATGAGTTGGCAAATAAACACATTGAATCAAAGGGAAACAGGAGAGTTCCCTGAATTATCTGGTCTGGATCCCAACTCTCACGAAGCAATTCACTGCAAAACTCAATGCCTCCAATAACTCCTTGTAGAAGGAACCAGTCACCCAATAGCATTCCTTCAAGCCATGGCTCTCCGAGGTCGTGGTTTCAACAATTGTTTGTTTAACCCTCAAGTTCTCCTATGTTTTCTCTAGACTTCCTATCTTAAAGGCTTAGATTCTCTCAAAAGTTAGCTGTATATAGGCTGGATGAGTTTCTTTCCAATATAGCTTGCCACATTCTCAGATCAGTGACTTCATGTTCCAAGTATGCCTTTTTCTGCACTTGATTTTCTACACTCCCTAACTTTGGTCCTGATCTTGCTTCACATGACCCACAACAAGACTGAGAAAATGCTCTACGGTCAGGTAAAGAATGTACCTAATTTTAGTCATTTCTGTCCCCCCTTATATTAGAGACTAGTCTGCATTTTCCTGAGTCTCTTTGCTCTGGAGATGAACTCTGTATTTTTGAACTGTTAATGCCAGCTTATAACACTGTTAGGAAAATCTTTGGACATGAGACTAACTCACTATCCAAGAGATGTAGGGCCAGGTCTTGAGTTTCTATACTCCTCATCCAAAGGACCAGAAGACTTTAGTGATATTTTGGAAGAATCAGAACTCCCCCTTCAACTACATAATGTTAACACTAGAGTGATAGACACCCTACTACTCTGCTAGCCTCCCCTCTCCTTCATATTCTGCTGCATTAACTAAGTTAATTAGCTAAAGTTCTTTGTTTACTATATCCTTTTCCTATAGGCTATAATTTCCAGATGGTAGAACCACTTGGCCTGGTGTCTTCACTACATTTTGTGTCTGCTATGATACTACCTGTAAACCAGGTGCTCCATGCCTTCCCAAGAAGCCAGTGGCAACCGTTCTATGTCCAGATTCCTATGTTGACACTTCTGTGGCCATACTTAAACCTTAGGTTTCAGACTCCAGAGTACAAAGCCCAAGCCAACCATGTTTTCCTCTGCAGCTCTGGATGAATTATAAAGGAACGGCTAGGTCAGGCCAACAGGAAGGACTGCAGGAACTGGGAGCTAGTGTAATTTACCACTGTCCTTCCCCACATGGGCCCCTGTCTCTGTTTTTCACATCTTCATGCTTCCCGTGCACTGGCTTCCTCTACACTGTAGGCAACAATCCCTTAGAGTGGCAGGCCTGATCTCTTGAGTTGCCATGACTTTCTCTTTTCTTTCTCCAATGAAGGGCTTCAGTCTCTGTCAACCATTCCAGAGTTTCCAAAGTTTCTTACAGATGAAGCATAATCAACAGTCAAATATAGAAGGAAGTCAGAAGTGCCATGTCCAGGCTCTGGATATGTACATATGAGAGGGGACATGTTTTGGTTTTGCTGTTAAATGTCCCCATAAGTCTGTATTTTGAATTGTTAATGCCAGTTTATAACACTATTAGGGAACATTGTAAATCTTTGGACATGAGACTAACTCACTACCCAAGGGATATAGGGCCAGGTCTTGAGTTTCTACGCCAGCCTTACTTCTGGCCTTCCCTCTCTGCTTTCTGATCCATGATATGAACTATTACATGACCATACCAGACATGATAAGTCACACTCTTCTGCCACTGGGAACTTTACTATGCCTTCTGCACCACTCTAGACTTTCAAGCTGCAAGCCACAATGCATCAAATATGGTATGTTGTGTGAGGAAATCGATAGGAAATGCCACTCTTCTTCTTCACGGTGCTATTGTAGAAAGGATGAACACTGCAGCAAATAGAACGAACTCGGATCCAAGTAGCTGGGAGTGGTCAGCCATTAGCTTCCTCACTTCTGCTCTGAGTGGGTCACATTTGCTGGCCACCTAGGGAGCATTCATACCTAAGGTGTCTGCTTGATGGCATCATCTTGACTACTAGGACCTCCTGTCTTTTGTTGCTGTCAAGAAGAACACATCCTACTCCTAACCAGAAGCCCAGAGAACACCACTCACCTGCCTTCATGCAGTTTTGCCTCCTGAATTAATGATGGGCAAATTTAACAAACTAAAACTTCAGGATATACGGTTACATGTTAGATAAGTAGATTTTAAGTGAAAGTGTGTTCTCAATACTTACTGTGCCCCTGACATTAAAAACTGACTCTGCTTTCTGTCCTTTATCTGATGGGCAGGTCATCAACAGGCTTCACTTGCTTACCTTTTTGTCTGAAGTAAACTATTAGTACACACACACACACACACACACACACACACACACACACACACACACCTGCTCCCCACTACATGGGCAGTCTCATTTGTACTCTCATTCCAATTGTATCCTGAAGAAGGCCTAAGAATTCTCCCAGGTATACATAACCCTCCCACCTTTTACCTCTCTGCCTTAGTCAGGTGTCTGTAACCACAATCCTGCCCCTACTTGTCTGACCAATTTCTAGCCTCAGCTGTACGTGCCTGCTTGTTTCTACTGGGCATTAGCCCAGCCCAGTCTCATAGCAAACTCTTCCCTAAGCTTTATACTAGCTGTTTTTATAGCCCTAAAGGGGGGGGGGTGTTCTGCTTTTTCTTCTGTGCTGTCATAAGTAAAAAAAAGCCCTTGGCATTTCAAGTCCCTAGTTTCAATCCCCTCTGAAATCATAATCATCTAGAAAAAATTATTTAATGTTTTGTATCATTTCATTTTTCTCCTCCTTCTGTGTGATTTCATTTCCAATAACCAGAGTCCAAGAGATCTCTTTGGTCTTCCTATTCTACCTATTGCTATCTTCCGGAGTGACCCCTCAAGGCAAGATTTGGAAATCTCCAGTCCATGAATTGATAAGAGTCTTAGATTATATCCCTGAAGAAAGCCAAGAGCCTGTAGTGTGTACCCCACTTTCCCTTGACTTGGACTTGTAGCATAAGTCACAGATTACCCCCTAAGAATTGAAGATTCACAGCCTGAGTTGCATGGGATTCCAAACACAAGGTAAAACCCAGCCCCTAGAACATCATGGTTCTGAAATAGGTAAGGTGAGCGATGATCAGAGGAGAGCCCCAACCACTGAACCTGCCAGATGTGAGAGGAGAAACAACACCTGGCCAAGCCACCACTAAAGACAAAACACAACAGCTCTAAAAGTAGAGCGAAAAGGAACATCCTTTGTCATTGTAAACAAAATGTTTGGCAGTTGATTAATTTTTGGCATGGAGCTCATTTTGATGGTTACAGACATAAACATAAGTTGTGTGCATGTGTGTGTGTGTGTGTGTGTGTGTGTGTGTGTGTGTGTGTGTGTGTACAAGAAACCCAAGAGACAGCAGATGTTAATTAGAGGGAAATCATAGCGAGGCAGACTGAATTTTATTTTGTCCTCATTTTGCATTTATTTATTACATCTACTTAGTCAGCATTGCAACCTGTGCAGAACAGTCTCCACAGTAGCTCGGACTGTTGAAGCCATTCATATGGTCTCAGACTCTAGACCAGCAGCATCACATAGAAATCTGTTACAAGTGTGACTGGCCCTCACTCCTGATCTAATGCATCAGACACTTTGATGATGGAGCCCAGGCACAGCACTATTATCAAGTCACCTTAGTTGTGGTGGCTACTGAAACCATTCAAAGGTCATTTACGTGACTTTATTGACCACCATAAAACCTCCCCAAAAGGAAGACATAATTTTCTTCAGGTGTTTTTAAGTGTGAGTTTTTGTCCTCAACATGCTTGTCAATAGCACCAAAGAGAATAATGCTATTCCCAGGTATACATTTTGGGGGTATAAGTTACCCATAAACCTTCAGTAGCACAGGTATTCCTGGGTTTCTCCCTCCCTTTGACAACTGGCACCCTAAGACATGGTAACAAGAACATAGGTCAAGAGGGAAAGACACAAAAGATAGGGAGACACTGCAACATCTGGTGATGGTGGTAGTGGTTGTTGCTGTTGCTGCTGTTGCTGTTGTTTAGAGAGATGCAGGCTCTCTCTGAGTTGGTGGAAGCAATGAATCCTAATTGTCATCCCTGGGAGTCCTCCTACAATGAGTGAAGGCTTCTGCAATGAGAAAGAAAGCCTCCTCCATATTATCCTCCTTCCTCCTCCCCATCCTTTCTCTTCCTGTTCCTCCTCCTCTCCTTCTCCCCCTCCTCTTCCTTCCCTACCACTTCCTCTCCTCTTCTTCCACCTCCTCCTTCTCTCTTCCTCCTTCCTCCTCCTCCTCTTTTAAAACTTTTTATTGATTCTTTGTGAGTTTCATATCATGCAGCCCAATCCCATTCAACTCCCTGTCCTCTCATATCCACCCTTTGCTCTTGGAACCTCCCCTCCAAATAGCACACACACACACACACACACACACACACACACACACACAGAGCGAAAAAGCTCTCATTGTGGAATCTGTGTATGTCACAGTGTCTCACAGTATATCCTTCTCTCCACACATCTTCATTTGCAAATGTTCACTTCAATTGGACTGGTTCAAGATTTCTTACTTCTGTGATATTATCAATGTTGGATCCTCACCAGGACTCCTTTTGGATATCCTGTTGTTGCCCGGTGCCATGGATATCCTGCAGCTTTGGATCAGCAGGACTGGCCCTTTTACACATTCCAACCATTTGTAGATGATGTAGACTTTGGCATGGGCCAACTCAGAGCCCTAGATCCGGGCCTGGGTGGTATCTGAGCCGGTCAGCCCACAGGTTCTCATTTTTCCTTACCACCAGGGGGAGCTCTCCAGCACTGCTCTGGCTAATGGTAATGTGAGACACGGACATCAATGCTGACCTCTGCTGCTATGTGATCATGATTCTAGGCATGGCCCTCAGCAGTAGCTCAGGCCGGGACCTCACTATGATTCCAGGTAGTAGAACTGGCCACTTACAACTAGTTAATCCTCTCCACTCTCGAGTCTCCAGTTCCACCTTGCTTCATAAGGTTCCAGCTGCTCCACTTCTCTGCATCAGTCTACCACATACTTCCTTATTGTGGAGGCTACGGGTGTCTATGGCCCACTTGTGCCATGTGCAAGAGGGCAGGTTTGTGGATGTGGGTGACATGACAATCTGTAGGTCTCTCTCTCTCTTCCTGCTCTGTACTGCCTGGATTTGATTTGGTTTGGTTTGATTCGAGTTTTATGTGTCCTAGGCATAAAAAGCTTTGGCCAATAAGCCAGGTATCAAGCTAGGGTGAACAAAGGACTGCCATCTGCTCTGCCCCTGTCGGTTATAAGAATAATATCACCAACCAGGTGTCTCTTTGCCCATTTCCATGGGGGGGGGGGGGTGTTTTCTTCTATTGCTTCTGCTGTTTTCTCCTTTTCCTCTCCTCTTCACCCTCCCTCCCCTCTTCCTTCCCTTTTTCCTCCCCTTGTTTTTCTTTTACTTTTTCTTCTTCTGACAGGGAACAGCAACTGATTTTTGAATGAAATTTAAGCTGGTCTTCTAGAATATTTGAATGCCTTGGTTTTCATCATGGAAGGAGTGTACATTTGGTTTCTACCTTGGTGCCTGTGAAGTCAGAGTGGATGTTTTCGGTCTGTGATCTAGAAGAGTCTGGAATGCTGTTGACTTTAAACCTGGCCCCGTGTGTACAACCTCAATCACAGGTATGATTTGCTTATTATCTGCCTCTACATTAGAAACTCCCATAATTGTAAACCGCTGGCCATGCTATTGATCTGAAGTACTGTGATGGCAGCAGTCATTGTCCAATTCAGGCCATGCTCTGTAGGCTTCCTAGGTTGGCATTAAAATACAATCACCAAGTTCAATAATCAGTATCCAAATTGTAATTATGCATACACACATATATGCACACAATACTACCAGACATTCACATATACATAACGACACATTCATATTCTACATAAACACACACATATATGCATTACATGCATATGTACACATATTCATGCAAACATACACAAGCTTATACACATTAATATACACACATAAGCATAAACATACATCCACATATACATAACTATTTGTGTATTAGTCAGGGTTCTCTAGAGTCACAGAACTTATGGAATGTCTTACATATTAAAGGAATTTATTGTAATGACTAATCCAACAATGGGCAGCTGAGAATGGGCAGCCTAAGTATCTAGTAGTTGCTCAGTCCCACAAAGCTGGTTGTTTGAGCTCGTCTTCTGTAGAAGTAGGGGCTAAAAGATGTGCTGACAAGTAAATGCAAGCAGTAGAAAGAAGAGTGGATTTCCCTTATGTAGGCCTCCAACAAACTATGTGGCCCAGACTAAAAGTGTGTGCCACCACACCTGGATCTGGAGCTTGCTTTGTCCCAGGCTGACCTTGAACTCAGAGATCTGCTTGCCTCAGTATCCTGGAATTACAGGCATGTACTACCTTGGCCTTTTCATGGCCACTATGCTTAAATATGTCTAGATCCAGGTCAGAAACCTGTGTCTTCCAGCCTCAAGATCTGGATCACAGGTGTGCCCTCCATTTCTGCATTGGAGTTCCTTTGAGATATACAACTAGGGATAGCACCACAATAATATATTGTAATTGTTGGAATTTGAACCTTTTGTAAGATTAATATTTTCAGCTTTATCCTTTGGCAATCAGAAAGAATTAAATCAATTGTTAAAAAAAAAAGCAATACAGGACTGGAGAGATGGCTCAGCGGTTAAGAGCACCCGACTGCTCTTCCAGAGGTCCTGAGTTCAATTCCCAGCAACACATGGTGGCTCATAACCATCTTTAAAGAGATTCGATGCCCTCTTCTGGTGTATCTGAAGACAGCTTCAGTGTACTTATATATAATAAATGAATAAATCTTTAAAAATACAACCATCTGCCCTCCACTCATACACACAATCAGGCACAAACACACACTGTTACTATCATGACTTAAAAACAGCAGTTTGTACAACTGTCTCAAAGGATGGGTAATAATTCCTTCTCCTTTAGATGCGCTGGACTTAGGACTAAAGCATCAATGGGAAGAGCAGTAGGACTACAGTGGTGTTACCTGAGGCTTGCTGACTTAACTGGAGCAAGGTCAATGGCACTTAAGTGCTGCTGTTCTGTGTTCCATTTGATATGAGAAGGCATGAAAAGCATTTCAGTCAGTAGCATTCTACTCTAAAACCCAAACCCCGGTTTATAACAGGAAAACATCTTGGTACCCAAATCGAGGGACTTGCTATAAAATATTTGAAAATACATGACCAGTATTTTTGAAAAGTATCACAGCTGAAGCCATCAAGGAAAAAGTAATATATGCGTCACTAAATCTGGAAGATCATGAGGAAACTGAACATCTTATCATGGGTTAGCATTTCAGCTGGCCTTAGGATAATAAGAAGTGGGCACTGCAGTCATTGGGAAAATCTGAATCAAGTCTGTACCACTGTTAATCACTATGTCCAAATGTGAAGGAAATATCAGAAAGTAAATGAGGAATGTATGGGAACTCTCAGTATTGTCTTTGTGATTCTTCTGTGAATCTCAAGGGATTATACAATGAACACTTAAACACACACTAAGAAAATACCCCCTCTTTGTCCATGATAAAGCCACACTATGAGGCGGCTAGTCCATGAGGCCAGGGTAATCAATATAGAAGAGGGAAAGTTTCTCAGATTTTCTGAGTATTATCTCATTACCTTCCAAGGGACTGCCACATTCTGGAAGGCACATTAAATCACCCCCATCTTGGGGAAGAGAGCAGTTGGAACAAGAAACCCATTGGCAGCAACGCTTTTCCTAGCTGCACTGTGGGGCTCTCTCTCCTTACCTTCCCCTACAGAATTCATAGCACCTTTCTTATTGGCTCCTATGGAGAAAATGGGGGCTACATGTCCAGCCACTTTTGATCTCTTCCAGGAAAACCCACCCAGCCAATCGGCTTCCTTCTCTATTTGTCATACACACAGGCCAAGGACATTTTAAATCCATTTTTTTTGCTCAGTTTTGTTTTTCCTCTCAAGATGGAAAGAGCTCCTTTCCCGCTGAGGGTTTCTGTTCCATTATTCCATTGGCATTGGTTGCTTTGCTACACAGCCCAGCTTCTTTCAAAAGCATAAAAATCTGTCCTTGCTATCCACTGCCTCTGACATTCTCCCCCCAACACACTCATTCTTAGCCATCTTTCTTTAAAAAACAAAACAAAACAAAACAAAAACAAAAAACAAAAAAGAAAAGCAAAGGATCCTGCCCGAACAGTGATCTTTTCCACAGCCTATTTCCAGATGACCTCTGACCCAAGAATTCTGCATTCTGGCTCAGCTCTTGCTGCTAATGTCATTATACAAGTTTTTCCTGGGAGCGATGACCTGCATGTCCCCGGTGAATCACAAAGGACATCTAATTAAATAGACAGGAAATGTGACAACAGGCACCCACTATCTACAACACACCTTTCCTCTGGAACCTGTTAGTACTTCATCCACATGACCATTTGCAAATATTTAATGAGAAGGTCTTCGGCAGAGGAGGAGATGACAAAACATTAGATAAAATGGAGTCGGGACTGTTTTAGACATTTGATCATTAATTCTTACTGGGTTCCTAAGGCAAGTCAAGAATAGAGAAAAGGTGAAAACAGATCAATCATGTGTTCAGTCCCTGAGAACAGAAAGCAATTGGGATAAAAGAAGAGCTGAGCTAAAAGTCCAAGCCCACAGCATCCCAGCAGAGACTCCTATGTGCTCAAGGTGCACAGAGCTATTTTCTGACGGAGAAAGTAGGGCATGCTCAGAGGTGAGACTACTGGGCAACTGAGGCTGAGCTGCGAGACATGATCCTTCTTGACAAAGTCCAGTGAGCCAGACACAGTGCCTGAACCCCATGACTTAGCTCAGCAAGACAGTGTGTGTTTTTCTAAGTTAAAGACTGCTATGCCTTTTGGGAAAAAAAGAAACAAGAACAAAACCATATTTACCTTAGTTGCTCAATGCATTTATTCTACAAAACAATAGCTTAACAAACAGAAATAAAATAATATCATCTTAATTCCATTTCTAAGCAAATCAATTATATATCTTCCTACCCTGGTGTCCTTTTGGGAGTTTCCTGTGTATGATCATTTTCAGAAAATTCTAACCCTAGCATAAATAGATTTTTTAAAAAATGTTCATAGCTAGTTTTTAAATGACAAAATACTTTCTAAACCACTATAAAAGCCAAATTTACGTTTTTAGAATCAATATGCTATATTTCCAACCATTTATTCACTAATAATTTATTTAAGATGTGTTAATTGTGAATATTCTTTTCAAATTTCAAATACAAACCAGAATTCAACATATTTTTTTCTGAGTAATTTGTTTCAGAAATTCTCAGAGGTAGAAACAGAAAGTCAGGAAGGTAGAAAACATAGATATATTTTTACAACTTATAGGTAGCTACCCTCAACCGTGAGCTCTCTTTGCTTAAATGGGTATATAGAGAAAAATGGAGATGAAAATGAGTAGATTTCCACTCTTATTTCTGTTGATACAAGATGTTGGACGTTTCTGTTTACATGTCCTGTAGCTAGCTGAACTCCATTTCTAGCTAAGCTTTGCTATGCTCCTCCCCTTTCTCCTTTCCTCCCCCGAATCTTAATCTCACTTTTACAGACAGCTTAACAGAAACATCTGGGAAGAGAATCTCAACCAGGCATTGTCTACACTGAGTTTGTCTGTGGGCATGTCTCTAGGGATTGTCTTACTTATGTTTCTTGATGGGGAAGACTAAGTTCAGCATGGGCAATATCATCTCCAGGAATGGTGTCCTGAACTGTGTAAGAGAAAAGAAACTGAGCTGAGCACAAGCAAGGAAGAAAGCATGTATGCTTCCACATTCTCTCTCTCTCTCTCTCTCTCTCTCTCTCTCTCTCTCTCTCTCTCTCTCTCTCTCTCTCTCTCTCCCCCTGCTTTTGACTCTGGATGTGATGTGACCAGCTCCTGCTGCTGTGACTTCTAAGCACTGATAGGCCTGGAGCTTGGAGCTAAAGGAAACCCTTTGTACCGCAGTTGCTTTTGGCCACCATGTTGTTTCACCACAGCCACAGACATGAGACCACAATACCTCACATCACATCACTTATATCAGAATCCCAGACTCATCCTCAAGCCCTTCTTTGTCTCGCTGCCTCTACTTCTATATCCTCAATCATTACATTTGCTGTCTGTCTCTAGGGTCCATTGAATATTACTACTTCCCTAAGTGCCCAGAGCTCCTAATCCATCCTAAGCTACCATTACCTGACCTGCATGTTGCTCTCACCTACTGCCTTCACCTCTTGCCTCTTTTCTGCTATTCCAGCTATCTTAGTCTACTAGAGATCTCTCTAAAGAGTTACTTTTTTACACTTAAAGTGCTTTGCTTCCTCTTCCCCATCATAAAATAATTTTCCATTATTCCAGGTCAATAAGTCTATTGAGGACTTGTTTACAACTTTTTCTGTTCAATGCTGAGACAATTTATTCATCTGAACTATTCTTGTTTTATTTTGATTTCTGAAATGCCTTCCATTCACTCCTGCATTGGAATTTACATACATGCACTTATATCTATTGATAAAGACCTAAATTCTACTTTGTCTCTGGAACCATCTTAAATATCTCTTCCTTACAAAGGGGCCCCTCAACATCAACCGCTACCCTCACCATGGCTAATTCTACTCTATGGACACTCAGAATGGCCTTTATTCTCATTGGATAATATCCATTTTGCTGATCTCCTTATGTGATACTCTTTAAAGGTCTGTTTTGTCTACCAGTTTACGGAATCCAGGGCAGCAAGAATCCATCCACATCATATTCACAGCTCAACATTTATTGTGCATTTGAGAACTAATAGATACTAACATTATACTTGTTTAATAAATGAAGAAATATGCAAATGAGTTGGCCACAGTGTCAGACTCACTTTACAGTGGTTTTTTGTAATATTAAACAGGATACTCACAATGTCATGTTCCCACAAACGTTAGTTTTAGTTCACATCTACAAATTCTATACTGACTTGAACAGAATAGCAAGAGACTATTGTAGCTTTCTTCTCACGTACAGATAGATTGTTAGTACAACAGCAACCAGTAGCTAAAGGTGAGACTAATCTCCCATCATATTTTCTTCTCTTCCCCGGCTCTGAGATTTGTCCTTTTGGAGAGAAGAGATAAAGCAGGTGGATTTAGGTTTTATGTCAGTCATCATCAGCTGAGTGGAAGTTTTTTCTGTGAAAGAAAAGGCTAGTATTAAGTTGATTGATGGTTCATTTTTCCTATGTGCTCCTTGGTCATTGGAGTGACACCAGGGGCTTGCCTATTTAGAGGCATAGGAGACAATAGCTGGGACAAAAGCTATTGCAGACATGGAATTTGTCACTTGAAAATGGTCCCTGGCAATGAGCATATTGATAGATTGTCACTGTATTAGTCAAGGCACAAAGGAATCAAGGCATCAAGGAACAAAAGTGATAGAATGTATGTGTCCTATGAAGATTTATTAGATTGGCTTTGCAATATGTGTTGGGCTGGCAAACAATGGCTGCCTATACACTAAAGAGACTTAAAGCCTGGTAGTTGTTCAGCCTACAAGACTGGCTGCCTTAGCAGATCTAGTCTGACCGTGACAAGCTAGAGGATTCCAAGAGAAGTTCTAGTCTTCCACTTGAATTAGAAGGCCAAAAAATTGGGCTCTGATGTCAGATATTTTAGCAAGACAACAAGAAATGAGATGCATTTACCAGGAAAGAATGAAACGTTCCTCCCATCTCTTTATATCTGGGTCTCCATAAGAAGTACTGCCTACTTGAGGGAGGAGCTGTTCCTTCACCAGCCAGCCCAAAGACACAACACTTAGTTGATTACAGATTCAACTGAGCTGACAACTCACCAGGGTTAAGCATTCTAGTCCTTGAATGAATTAAGGATGGGATTTCCCAGGATCAGCCTCAAGTCATTCAAGGACAAGAATGAATTGATATTGGCAATAGAGTTTGTCTTTTGCTTTGAATAGGTAGTAACAGATAATTCATGTGTGCATTAATAAATCACTTTTGAGTTCTCTTAGTTTGTGACCACACAACTCAGTCGTGCAAGACAGCATCGAACTCATGATTTTCATGTCTAACCCTGGTGGTTCAAGTCACAGGGTTTGTGCCCCTCACCAGGCCTCATGCCTGGGGCCTGTTATGGTCACTATCTTTCCTATTAGGCCTCCCAGAGGAAGATGAAGCTTCAGTCTGGACAGAATAATTCCTCATGCAGATGTTTACTGGACCCCCACACCCCAGGAATTATCCACAGCAATTCCCCCACTAGCCTGCCCTACAAATGGCTACAGCCTTTGGAGTTCTCTAGCACACGTGTAAACAAAACACTATCCCTCGTTTTCCTTAGTATCGCTGTTAAAAAAAAATGGTAGGGCAAGAAAAGGGTATAAGTTTCTTAACATTTTGAGAAAATATTTGATAGTATTACTTATTCAAAAACTTTTGATTATTTCTTTTCTTTTCAAGATTTCGACAAAATCACACCATTCTACCTTCCATTTCTTCCCTCCAGAACTTTTCACATAACTCTCCTTTCTCTCTTTTCAAAGGTATGCCCTCCTTTGTCATTAATTGTCAGTATGTGAACATATGTATAGGCATGTACATATAAATATATTTCTAAATGCAACCTGCTCAGTTATATAATGTTACATGTATGCATGTTTTCAGGACTGACTATTTTGTAGCTGATAAGAATTAAGGAGTATAAGCTGAGCACGGTGACTTAGGCCTGTAATTCCCGTTCTTAGAAGCCAAAACAGGAGGATTTTTTTTATAAGTTTGAAGCTAGCCTAGGCTACAATGTATGAGTCTACATTTTAAAAAACAAGAGAGATAGAATTGTATACTAGAACAAAATGTTCATATATGTGATCATTACTTTGGTAATACAGATTAAATACGCTCATGGCTGTAAATGATATAATAAAAATGTAACAAAATACATAATACTACAAATAGTACATATTAAAATAAATGCTTCTAAGAAAATACCAAAAATTAAGGTACTCAAAGAGCATAAGAGAGGAATTAAGTAGAAACCAAAGTTCCTGAAAATGCCTGCCTGTACAACAAGAACGCTGCTCCGAGCATAGTTTTCAACCTATGGGTTGCAACCCCGTTGGCATACCTCTACCTCCACAAATATTTACAGTAATACTCATAATGGTAGCAAAATTACAGTTATGAAGTCGCAGAGAAAATAATTTAATGTTTGGGGGTCTCCACAACATAAGGAATTGTATTAAAGAGTCACACCATTGCTCTGCTCTGGAGGCACAAGGATTGCTTTCTACCCTGGGGATTCTGCACATGAACCTGCAAGGGAACAATGCACCCTATTTTCTTTTGTCTCCGCACTGCTTCTTAATAGGCTTTGTCTTTGTTATGGTTTCATTGCTGTGAAGAGACGCTATGACCAAGGAACTTTTACAAAGGCAAACATTTAACTGGAGATGACTTAGTTTCAGAGGTTTAGTCCATTATTATCATGCCAGGAAGTATGGCAGCCTCCAGGCAGACACCGTGCTAGAGAAGGAGCTGAAAGCTCTACATCTTAATCTGAAGAGAGCCAGGAGGAGCCCTTAAATCCCACCTACGCAGTGACACATTTTCTCCAACAAAGCCACACCTCCAACAATAAGGCCATAACTCCTAATAGTGCCACTCCCTATGGCCAATAACTCGAATACATGAATATATGGGAGACAAACCTATTCAAACCACCACAGGTTTCCATCCAAAATCTGAGTGAGTTCTTACTTTGATTTGCTATGCAGACAATATAAAAGACACCATTTTTCTCCATCCCCGAAGAAAAGTGTGCATCTGTGGGCAGGCATTTGTTAGATTCTTTTGCTGGTTCAGGCATTTTGGTAAGTGAGCATACCTAAAGCAAGGGGCAACAGACAAATGGGAAAGGGTTGTTTTGTTTCCAAAACTCAATAGCAAGAGCAAACTCATAAGAATCATAGGATGGATTCCATGCAAGACTTTAGTTAGAGCCCCACACCCAGGACTGTTAGTAGAGTATCCAATGACCTGCTGGCTTTCCACCACACTCTAATCCAGCAAGGCCCAATAGAAATGTCTTCAATGACAGAATACTGTCTATGCAAATAGTGCTGTTTCACATGGGAGCTGCAAGCCATATGTGATTTCTGAATTCTTAAAATGTCATCAAGTTACACTTGAAGCATATGACAAAGAAATAAAATTTTAAGGACCTTTATTTTATTTAATTACTTTCATGCTTAATAGAAATATGCCTCTGTTGGCTGACACCCTGGAGTCACAATAAGTAGGGAAAACATATAATAGCCCAGGGGAAATTGTGAGCATCTCACACCAGTGGCAAATCCCACACTGACTAGGCTTCTTGGCAAGCCAGCTCAATAGAAGTGACTCATCAGGCCCTCCTATTTATATCTGAATTCTCTCTCTCTCTCTCTCTCTCTCTCTCTCTCTCTCTCTCTCTCTCCCTCTCTCTCTCTCTCCAGAGCAAAAGAGATAACAGTTTTAAACACACCTCTTAAAGAATGACAAGAATGACACAGAAATTGTTTCTACCTATGTGGCATTGTGTAAAATTTCCGTAAATGTACACCACATGTAATGTTCATATCAGAGTACTTGATTCCACCTCTTTAGGGACTTATCATTTCTTTGTGTTTGGAGTATTCAAAATTTTTCTACTCTTTATTGTGAAATATTCAACTAATTTTTGTTAGCCATATTCACTCTAGTGTGTCATAGAGAACATTAGAAGGTATTCCCTAACTGCCCTCTGAAATGCATTTCAACAGCACTCTAATTTCTCCTTGGAGATATTTTCACAGCTGGAATTTAGAGATTATAGCACAGTTCACTCGTTACTTATTTTATTTAGTCAACAGTTTAGTGAGGATAGCTTCCGTGTCCCATACACTGTTTCAGGCAATCAGGATGTGCCAGGGAACAAAGCAGGCAAACTCCCTTCCTTCTTTTTAGAATTTGAGTTCCAGAAACTGTAGGGAACCAGACCAAATGCAGTGAGGAAGTAAATATGTGATGTACTAAATGTGAAGAACTCAGCAAGAGACATCCATATCAGGCTCCTGTCAGCAAGCACTTCTTGGCATCAACAATAGTGACCGGGTTTGGTGGCTGCATATGGGATGGATCCCCAGGTGGGACAGTCTTTGGATGGTCTTTCTTTCAGCCTCCTGAGAGGCTGTGCCAGAGCCTTACTGATACAGATTAAGATGCTTTCAGTCAACCATCAGACTGAGCACTGGGACCCCTGTGGAGGAGTTAGAGAAAGGACTGAAGGAGCTGAAGGGGTTTGCAACTCCATAGGAAGAATAACAATATCAACCAACCAGACTCCCCAGAGCTCCCAGGGACTAAATCACCAACAAAAAGAGTACACATGGGAGGGACTCATGACTCCAGCTACATATATAGCAGAGAATGGCATTGTCTGGCATCAATAGGAGGAGAAGCCCTTGGTCCTGTGAAGGCTCCTTTCTCCAGTTTAGAGGAATGCCAGGGTGTTGAGGTGGGAGTGGGCGCATCCTCATAGTAGCAGAGGAAGGGTGATGGGAGAGGAGAGAACAGGGAAAGGGGATCACATTTGAAATGTAAATACATAAAATACCCAATAAAAAGGAGAAGAGCCTCTATAATATTCATACGGGCTGTTTTAAAGTCTTTTACTTGTGTTTCCGCTGTTAGACTACTCGGGGCCTGCTGTGGTAGGATACTGGTCTTTAGTGGAAACATATTGTCCTGGTTATTGTCGATTGTGTTTTTATGCTGGTGTCTTGGCACCTAGGTTTAAGATGATTAAAGGTCTTGGTGCTGATTTCTGAAAGGAAAGAAAAAAAAGAACTCAGCAAGAAAGCAGTGTGGCAGCATGAGGCTACAGAGTGAGGAGAGTGCTCCTTTAGACAGGGTGCCTGGGAATAATTGACCCAGGTGTTTGAACATAGATGCAGAGCACACTATGAGTCTCAAGAACACTGGGAGGAGGAGCAAGTTCTATGAAAAGTTCTCAGAAAACACACAGCACCTTCAGGGACTAGTGCAAGTGCGAAAGAAGATTTCTGACACCTCCTTGGTGGGACATGAACATGGCCTCCCTCAAAGTAACCCCCGAAGCCCTCCTTTGTGATTCTCTAGATCTAATCTCTGACTCTAGACCTGAACATGCCAAGTGAGTGATCGAACACTCACGCAAGAAGGGACACTGCCTAATACTGTTCGTGTGAGAGACAGACTCATTCCCTGGCTTCCAAGGTCAGTTGTTTCCTCTCTCAGTGGACCAGCTGAGTAAAACTTGAATGTGAACTAGGAAAGATGTCTTCTGTGAAAGAAGCCCCCTGGGAAAGTTGACAGAATTAGAAACCATAATGAGGCTTCCCTTGTAGGATATACAATTTGTTGTATTGAAAATAACACAAGCTTGTCTACTCCAGATGCCACTGACGGCTTGAAAATTTCCAACCCAGCTTTGGACTGTCATCATGCCTCTTCAGTAGCTCCATGTTTTCTGTGGAAGCTGTTGCCAATAATGGCATGACTTAGGAAACCCCTAAAGTTCCCGCTGCTTCCTAGGACAGACTTACAGTAGAGAAAGAGGGGGCAGCCTGGGGTAGGGTGGGATGTTAGATTAGAGCATTCCCAGACAAAATGGAATGCTCACACTATCTCTCTTTATAGAAAAGTCTTCTGGGAGACCAAAGTTTTTTTATATCAGGCTGTTCAGAGGGTGACTCTAATGAACCAACTTTAAAACATTTGGTGGAAGAAGGGCAATTCTTTATTGTTAGAACCAGAAGGAACGAAATAACCATCAAGTCCAACGTCCTCCTGTTCGTGCTTTACAAAAATTGAAGCAAGTCTAGAGCTGGGGGTAGAACTCGAAGGACATTACCGCAGTATCTATGCTGCTCATCTAAAGTTGCAGTGTGTCTACTTCTCCATGGTCCTTGCCTTGTGCCCTGGCCTCTCAGTCCCCATGTTAGAATTCCCCGTGTGGTAATTGTACCTGTTGACTCTCTCCCTTCTGCCCAGTGTTCATCCCCTTGTCTTGGCTCACCATTCCCAGTTTCCTCTTACCTCTCTCAAGTCTTCTCTCTAGCCTCCTTGCTTGCATGTTCCTCTAATGTGTCATCAACACAAGCATTCTGGGTTATGCCCTAGCCCAGTCTCTTTCTGACCCTCTCCCCTGGCCACCTTCACCACCTACATGAAATACAAATTTAGAAATATCCATCTTTTGCCCCAGCATTGTAGTCTGCTATAATCAAGACCCGTGTATATTACCTCCACCTGGGCAACTCATAAACATCTCTTTCCAACTGAACTAATTATACACTCCCCTTGATCTATATTCTGTATAGAGTGTTGGGTTGCATGTAGGTGTAATAGAACCAGATATCTTTGTCAACTTTGGGGCTCTAGCATAAAATATATAGAGCAAACACTGATGTCAGGGGACAAAACTCTGCTCCACAGGTCAGATTGTCAGGACTTGAGCCAATGTCCTATCTTCAGCCCCTCCTCTATCCAACTCCTCTTGCATTTACCAATCGAGCTCTGGCTCACTGATTTTCCTCTACGGCTCCTCTCTCCCACCAACTGCAGGCACATCAGCTCCACAGCACAATTCTAGTGCTTTATTTTCTGCACACCTGCACCTGGCCCGCTGATTGCTCAAGTAAGACATTTCCGAACCAAGCACGTCAGCACTGCTATAAACCCACAGTCCCCTGACTCAGCCTTATCCTTGGCACTGCCGGTTAACACTGTTATCTGTATGGTCTTTTAATTTTGCTTTGTGCCCTCAGACCCACTGTGAATCTTCCCCATCCATTCTTCTGTCAACCTCTCAGCTCTATCCATACTTCCGTTTTGACTTTGCAAAGAAAGCAGAAACCATCCAACTAGAACAGCTGAGAATTATTCTCCCAAATCTCTAAGCTCATCCTCCCGTTCCGGTCTTGTACAAACAAAAGAGATGTCCTTTTTTTTCCTACCCCAGACCAATGCCTACACGCTCATTCACTCAGCAGTTAATTAATGATTGTCTATGTGCCAGAGTTACAAATCAGCCTCATCACTGGCTCCTTAAAGTGTTCAAGCACAATTAAACTCCACTTACCTGCTTTAAGTGTTAGGGACTTACAAGTACAGAAACCAGATCTAACCATCTGCCCACATGGAGCTGTAATTTCAGAGGAGGAGAAGGCATTAAGCAAGATTAAGTAAAATAGACATTACACCGAAGAACAGTGGACTTCTGCTAAAAGTACTGAAACTTTAGTAATGCTGGAAAAGGTGGTGAAGGACTGAGTACCGTTAGGAGGAAAACCAAGGAGATTCGTAGGGAAAGAGATGGAGCTGCAGGCTTAGGCTTTGGTACCAGGAACTCCCTTGTCCCAGAGGGAGAGAAGACTGAGTTAAATATGGACCCAGCATACTCAGAATACCACAATTCTCAAGTCAGAAGGACCTTGACTCAATATCAGTGAAGCAGACAGGAGAGAATGAGAGGGTCATATCTGTCTACGTCCACAGGGGTGGTCTTCAGTGGTCTTATATTCCAGCATCCACGCGGTGTTCTGTCAATTACATGCATAACAAATCCTTCCTTCTCTGAATGGCGTGCTTTACTGCCGTGCAAGGCTGGTCTTGCATGCTTTTCTGAATTTGAGAATCTGAGTATATTGAAGAGCTCAAGTTAGCCGAAGAAATAGAGGGACACTTAAAAGAGAGGATGACGCTTACTCTGAGGTCAGAAAGTCTTCCCTCACCTGAGCCATGTAACAAACACTTTTATTCATGTGACATTTGATTATACCTTCCTGGTGGAGATTATCCCGGGGCTTAGTGTCCCAGTTAATAGACAGACAAGTGTCATGCTACAGTTGTGAAGACACTCTGGGTACAGCCGAAGTAGTCAAGGTCATCTCCATCCCTTTGTCAACAGGCTTCTGATGGTTCTGTTTCTCAGCCAGGCCAAATCCAATCCTGCTTAAGCCCTGGCCATTCTCCTTTGGTGAGTTCTTTCTCTCTGACCTTTATGCTGCTGATAATCTGTTTGCCACCACTCCCTGGGCATTGTTATCTCTGGAGATGCTTAAGCTTATTTAAGTCTCACTTTCTTTAGAAACAATGCAGTCCTCCATTCTCGCTCCCCAGCAGTGTGCACTTCTTACCTCACAGCTAATTTTCACAAAGAGCATTTGTTTCTGCTTCCACTTCTTCACCTTCCCTTCTAAAAATTGTCCCAACTCTCCTGTTCTCCCCCAACAGCCATGAACTCCCCCCTCACCATCAGCCTCCATATTGTTAATTCTTATATTCGCTTTTAGTCTCTACTTTGCTTGGGCTTTTACTAATAATTAGAACAATCGGTTACACTCTTCTCTGTCCAGTCCTCTCTCTTGCCTTTCTTGACATGGTGCTTGTTGCCTACATCCACAATAGACATTTACTACTGTTCAACTAAACTTGGCAATGCTGGAGCTAGTCAGTGCTCTGTCTTAGCATCTTTTATCTCAGTTCTGGGCCGGTGGCCCCATCTACCTCAAGGTCTTGAATAATATCTATGTGCAAACTAAGGCTCTTGTTCAATAGTTTCTGCTCAGATGTGTTCTGACATAGGGACATCTCCAAAGGGAACTGCATGCCCACAGGCCACCCTCGAGCTGTCACCTCTTTCTGCCTTTACTCTTAACAATTTGCCATTACAGACCTTCTTTACAGATCCTCCTGACAGAGGGAGAACATAGCCAATCATCTTTGTCTCTTCATTCCCTAACTACTCATTCCCATCCAAATGCTATCTAAGTATGTGCTGGAAACACTCTCCGTGTGAGATTTTCCTGTTCTATGACTAGCATTGCTTTCTTGCAATCTACCAAACACCACTTAACATGCATCCATCATCTTACCTCCTCCACCTATTATCATGCTGCAGTCAGAGGAGAATGAACAAAGTGTACATAGGGATATGGCTCTCATCTACTTATAGTCCTTCCATGATTCCCATGATCAAACTGGACCACTGCTCCTCCAGACAGGTTGAGTGGCCATAGTTTCCTCGCCTCTCACTTCTCCGCTGGTGATAATGTGTACAAGCCTATGTCACTCACCCACTTAAAATACTTCCATGACACCTTAACCTCAGCAGGACTTAATATCACTCCCACATCTTCTCGGACTCTATTCTCCAGCCCCGAACAACGTTTTTAGTTTCTCAGATTCTTCAGCTCTTTCTCCTTTCTGTGTCTAATTAATTAATCTCTAAATATTGTTTTCCATTTGATGGGAAAATCAATAAAGTCACAATGAGTACCGTTTTCTTTTATATGCTACTGGATGCTGACTGAGTGGTATATGTGCCACATGTTTGGGAGACACATGATTCACTTATTCAAAAATTACTTTTGAATGTCGAGTGTCTCAGGTTCTGTTCTTGGTACTGATAATACAAACAAACAAACAATCCTCTCCTTTTTGGAAAAAGGAGACCTCCTGATTTAAGGGGTCTATGTTCCTGTGAAAACAAACAAACAAACAAATAAGAGCAAAGTTAAAAATGAACATATATAATGAATGTAATATATTTGGCATGATTTAAAACGGTATATTTTGTACACTTTATGGTCATAAATACTAAGTAGTAGTGGGAAAGGAAAACCATGTGTTAAGAGGAGGTTGGAATTTTAAAGAAGCTCTCAGGAAAGACCTAATTTTCGAGAAGTTCTAGATGGGAACAGAGAAGAAGATGGATAAAACCTAGGTGGAAGTCTGCAGACAGAGACCTCCAGCAAAATGGGCAGCACCAAAGGTCCTCGCTAGGCATATCCTGATTCCTTAGAGTTGATGGGCCAGACGTAGGCATGTGTGGCTAGAGAAGATGCCAATGAGAGCTCAATGAAGAGAGAAGATGCATAAATGATGCACGGGCCTGGTAGGTCTGTGGAGCTTCAGGAGAGCAACGGAAATTACTGAAGAGTTTCAGCACAGAGACCTCTGAGTTTTACCAGTTTCACTTAGATTATTCTGTTGTCATTAGACTAAACAAACAAACAAACAAACAAACAAAAAACCCTGAGAGACAGAGGAGCAGAGTAGACCTCTACAGTGATACAGTTGACAGGTACATTAGTTTCAAGCAGGGTGGTGGCAGAGAGACTGAACGAGCAGCAGACTTGAGAGGGAGAGATGACAGGTAGTAGGGCTAGATGGGATGCTGTTAATCTTTCTTTAGAGGATTCAGTCATAGTTCTAAAGATCTTGGATTGGGCCAATGGATAGGAAGAGTTTCCATGAAGAAAACTGTAGAAGGAGTAGGCTTGAGTGTGTACCATAGTCAAGACCTCTCATGGTGAACAGAGCTGTATTAAGTTATCAGTTGTCAGCATGGATGATACAGTTTAGAATTAGCCTCATTTCTTTCAGACGCAAGGTTTTGGCTTCGTCCCAACTCTCATAGATGCCACAAAGTTGGTCTATGAGGATATCTTAGTGTAGTCTGTGGAGCCAGGTCTTTAGAACTACTGCTGTCTAGATATTTAAGCATGTTTTTCAAAATTCTAATAAGCAAAACACTCCTGGTTGTGCAGAAGCTTGGAGCTACGTCTCTCCTCTAAAGCCTCCCAAACTCATAAGTATTAGACAAGGTTTTCTTGGACAAAGCATGTGCCAGGTCCTCCGATAAACCATCTGGTAGGAATCTGTCCCACTATGACACCGAGCCAAGAGCTCCAGATGGGGCTGTGAAAGGACTTCAGTCTGGATGAAGAAGGCAAGGGAAAACTATGGGCACACATTCAAATCATTGTGCCTGGGCCACTGAGGACATCATCAGATAATGTCCTTTCAGGCCTTCTCAAAGTAACGAAACACCTATTATTTAAGGATGGGATACCTAAGTCCAGTAAGTCCCCAAAACAAATTCTGTGCGTAATTTGAGGGCAATTGTCACGTTACAAGTAGAGTTTTAAAATAAATTACAAAATCTCAACCTGAAAATGGACAAAAGCTTTACCTTAAGTTTGTCTATGAGTGCAGAAAAAAACAACTTTCTTCCCTTAAAATAACTTGCTTGCTAAGGAAAAAGATATGCAAATTTCTCAGACTCAGAAGCTCAGCTGAGGAAAACAGCCAAGCTCTACACATAGTCCATCACCCACCTGCACGGTTTTATGAAAAATCTTGGGTCAATTAAAACATTTAATGCCTCAATTTGAGCAGATTCATCCTCTTCTTCAGGTGCCCACAGAGCCAAGGTTCTAGGTGAGTGTCCATGGCAACCTGGACTGTGCCTCACTTGCTGTGTCCACACTTGAATACAACAGTAGCATTTTCTTGTGCTCAACACAAGAATGCTCAACAGATTACTAGCTGGGATTCTCTGTCCTAAATAAGCTCAGATGATTAATCAGTGACAAGATTTCCAAGCTCTTTATAGCTAACACCAATGAAATGGGAAGAAGCTTCCTCAAAGGGGCACCTTGGAGACAATTACACACATTAGAGAGGTACAGCCAATACAGGCTCACGTTTTTAATAGTTCTTTCATGCAGAATAGGTAGATAACAGTAGAAATTTAAGAAGAAAAGAAGTAATTTGGTAGAAAACTTACTAACTAATAAGGCATTCCCTTGTCTTTCTAAGCCTTGAAGAACAATGGAAGTAGTTCCAAGTAGAATCGATCACTAGTATCTAGGACAGAGATTCAAATATTACTACCTTAAGAAAACCTTTCCATCTGAGAGAGGGGAGTTATTTATGAAATCCAAACTGGCTTCTAACAAACCTGGAAATTATTTTGTGTTAACAAATTAGTTGACATAATTTGTTAATTAGTTAATTTCGATGTGTGTGTGTGTGTGTGTGTATGTGTGTGTGTATAAGATATATGCTTGTTTATACACATGGGGGTCTCCGTGCACATGTGAAGGCCAGAGAAGGGTGTCAGGTGTCCTCCTTCATCACTCTCCATCTTCTGCCCTTTGACACAAGGGTCTCTCATTGAACCTGAGGTTCACTATTCTCAGCTAAGCTATATCCAGCAAGCCCCTCTTATCCTCCTTTCTTTCTGCTTTCTAAACCCCCACACTGCTGCGCTCCTTTTTTATTATTATTATTTCCTGCTACATGAGCCCACAGTCATCCTTCTGTTTGTTTTGTTTTGTTTTGTTTTTACGTGGGTGCCAGGGATCAGAACTCAGGTCCTTATGCTTGCACAGCACTTTCTCTTACCCCTTGAGCCATCTTACTACACCCCTCCCCTGCAACAAAACCTTGGAAATTCTGACCTGCCTCTAGATGCAGAAAGAAGTGCATTAAGAGACAAAAATGTTGTGAGCAGGCATGCTACTCATCTTAATATGAATTAATAACTTGGCTATGATTGTGGGCAGCAGACCATCAGCTTACAGCACAGGTATACTCAGGGCCTCATGCTAGCTGTGTGATCTTAGGCAAGAAAGATTTTTGTGCTTCGGTCTCCTAATCTGTAAAGTGGGCCACCATAGTGAGTTCATATTTCAAAACGAAATAAAGATTAAATGATTCAATATGCACAGTCCACGTTTATCTGGTACCTAGAACAGAACAAGTATAGTAACTGCTGTGGCTACTATGGAATTATCAGCTCATTGCCATGAACATGAGTTCTGTGTTTATTCTCCCAAAGTACTGGTGTAGAACACATTCCCCACAGTGCTTAGGGATCTCAGTGTTTGTTATCATGAAGAGGCCTGTCAAACACAAGCAGGATAAAACATCATAGAGCTCAAGTTGGGCACATGCTAAACACTGCTGTGCCAGGGAAAATGACCTGGGAGGGCTTTCTGGTTGTAGAATGAAGAGGGATTTCCAGCACTGTCTTTTGTCTCAAACAGAAACTGAAATGTACCATTCCCACCAAAAGAAATAAAATTCAAACAACTTCGGCATCAAGGCATGAAGACAGAGAAACACATGAATTACTATATTAGGTTATTCCCAATTTGCTGATGTTCAGGATGAATACGGCTCATTTCTTTTTTTTTATTTTGATGTTTTATTAGGCTCAGCTACATGAAATTGCACATTTGTGGGTCAAATAAGATATAATATCAGCACTTTTCATAGAGGTCAGCTTATAATATGCCCTGGACCTTGGTATTCCGAGAACTGCACTTTAATTGTTATTTTTTCCTCATGCTTTGTGCTCGGTAGGAAATTTATTAAAGGGCATGTTTTAAAAGATGTATGTGAAATAAAGACATTTCAGGGCTGACCTTGGTTACATAAAAATCAAGTTTGCATAAAAACTCCCAACGATTTTGTCTCACTTATACATAGTGCTGCTAAAATTGGACATGCCTTCTGAGAACACCTATTTCAGACCCTCCCGGTGATGAGTTAACAGGGGTCCTGAGAGGTGAATTTATTTACCCATGGTCACGGTTAGAAAGGATCAGAGTCAAAAATAGCTCTCCAGTCCCTCAGCCCCTATTTCGTTTCTCTTGGGTGAAAATTGAATCTCTATTGTTTGGAATCTTGTCAGACTTGGTTCATAAGGAAGCCACAGGCATGGTGTCACAGACCTGGAGTGTGAGCAGGTGGGATCCGAATTGCATGCTGGGATGCACTTTGCTAGTTTCTTTAACTAGAGGCTTGATTCCTGACAGAAGTCATGAGGGAAATAATCGTCTGTAGCTAAGAATGCTTAGACCTCTCAGATGAGCAACACCGTTGAAGACAGGAAATGTGGAGAGAGAGGGCAGGAGAAGCAGCTCAGCTGCTCACATGCAAGGGGTCTGTCTAGTGCCTCTACTGCCTTACAAATCTGCACACAGAATGCCGGAAGCCACAGAGACACAGATGGGCTGACATCATAGAGTGCTGGGGTTTCTTCCAATCATCTTCCAAGTTTCCCACCACTGTGTTCAACTTAATGAGTAAAGAGCATTATGGAAAAATCAGCTTGCACTGATTGGCCTAAGCCTGGGTTCCTGAACCAATAGTGGTCTTAAAGCAGAAGATGGTGGTTGGTTCTCTGGAGCTAAGCACAGGAGTTTGGGGGGTCCCTTCAGGTGGTAATATCTACAAGATCAATAATCTAACATAAATTGATGTAATATTTGCATGTGTCCTATGAACATCATGCCACTATTTCAAAGCATTACTAGATTATTTATAATACCAAATACATTATGCTATGTGAGTTGTTGTACCATTTGATATAGGGAATAATAGCAAGAAGAAAAGTCTGTTCATGTTCTGAACAAACGTATTTCTTTATAAGTATATATGTTTTATGTTAATGTCTTTATATATTTATTCATTCAACAACAAACATTTAATAAATATGTATTTTTATTAGCAGTTCATTAAAACTTACCACTAACTTGGACAGCCAGCAATGAGTGAATTCAAAGTATCTAAGAGAACTAACTGTAGATCCTTTAAGAAAGCAAAAGTGAAAAATGGTTGCTAGTGATCGGCCAATAGGTACTTAGGGCAGTGGTGGCTTTGCTAAAATGTACCCAACAGCTTCTTCACTGATGGATGTTTAGGTTCATCCTGAGGTTTCAGTCTGACAGGTGTCTTTGCAATGAACACTTCTGTGGCTCTGTGTTTATGTGCATCTATGAATATGTTTCTAGGGTAATTCCCTGATGCCGAACTCCAGAGTCAGAGCTTATGGAAGTTTGACTGGTTTTCATAAAATTCATTCTAAAAAGCTTATTTCTGATGATTCATACTCTTATAATCATCTTATTTGTGTACCCATGAGTGTGTATCTATGTGTGTACAGAAATAAACACATACACATATATATGATTTATAAATATATGCTATGTACATATATAATTTAATAGCAATGTTCTAAGAACACATAGAGAGATATGGTATGTTTTGATGGAGCTGTATTTCTTTCAAATTTATAAAATGCTATTATTTTTACAATTCATGATATCATGGCACACACAACAAAGTCTGTACAGACTCCGTCAGTGAAGCGCAGGCCTACAGAGGACTCCCATGTTTAAGGAGCATCTGTCTTCCTCTTGTTCCAATCCTTCCTAAAGTCCCAGAAGCCCAAGCTTACTTTCCTTGGTAGGAAAAAGTTCCTCTGTAGGTAGAAACTTCAAGAAATAAAGTTCTTAACAATTGCTGACTTTTTTATGTGTGAGACTCTGT
This sequence comes from Rattus norvegicus, assembly GCF_021556685.1. Lineage (NCBI taxonomy): Eukaryota > Metazoa > Chordata > Mammalia > Rodentia > Muridae > Rattus > Rattus norvegicus. The sequence goes on along the minus strand of NC_141535.1, from coordinate 199,515,130 downwards.
ATGAGCACGTGTGCACCACGAGCATGGAGGAGCCCTAGAGACCTTAGAACTGAAGTTAGAGGCACTCGTGAGCCACCATGTTGGTTCTCGAAACCAAAACCTGGCTCTTTGCAAGAGTATTACGTGCTTTTAACTGCCGAGCCATCTTCCAAGATCCAAATTGATTTTTTTTTTATCCAGGATCCTCCTCCTTCTGAAGGTCCAAGAGAATGGCTATGACAATTCATGCTCGAATTTTATTTAGTGGCATAGAATAGAAAAAGCCCGAAAGGGAACAGGAAGCTAAAGCAGATCTTGATACTAACCAGGTGGGTTGAACAAGGACAAACAAATTACCCCAGAGGAGTTGCGACAGAACAGTGACCTACCATTTCTACTGACAGACAGAATCTAGGGATCCAGTTCTTTGCCATGGGAAATCCCAACCTGCCATTGCCAACAGATGGGCAGAGAGAAGAAGGCGAGCGTCTGCGTACCCTGTGCCGGAGGGAAATCTTGATAATTCCCAGCACAAATCATTCCACATAGACTTTTTGCATTATTGAATGCCATTTCTCTGATTAAAATGGCTTGAATTGTTTTTCTCATTAGAATCATTTGATATTTAGAATGCTGTGACATTCAATGAAAATGCTAAAGTTGAATGCAGGAGAGGCAATATCCAATTTAATTTATTTAAGAAGACTAGGGGTCTGTGTAGGCATCATCAAATTTTATGTGCTCTTCAATTAATTTTCCTAATGACAATGCTTTTATTTTTTATTTAGTTTTTTGTTTTTTTTACTAGATGACTCTTGACAAGAGTAATGAGTGTTGATTCATAGAATATGGTGGCTACATTAAAAACTTATGTCCTTAATATCTTTAAAAAGATAAAAATAAAATAGACACTGAACAACTCAAGCCAAGTGACTTTTCCCTTGAGTGGACACTTACTATCTTAGTGGAACTTACGCAGAGCCTGAATGTACCCTACAGAGTGAGATATTCTACTTCAGACACATTTGCTGCAGGAAGGATAGCACCAACAATGGTGATGTTGTTTTAGATCCAGTGTCCGGAGCAGGCCTTTTCTGGTTGGCTCCCTGGATTCACTCTCTACCTTTCCCAGATCTGCTCTGAGACCCAGGTGTGTAGGCTGTACTAACTGCAGTCCTATGTCCTGTTGCTAATGATTGAGCATGAGAGGCATGGAAGCTAAAGTCTCTAGGGATCAGAGTCTCTGGGGTCTTAAGTTGGCAGTGACCCACCGCAAAATTCTCTTCTCACCTTCCCTGCAGTCTCCTTGCTCCTGTGTCTGATCTTTGCCCTCTACTCTTCCTAGCTCAGGAGACCTTATCAGCATTCGCTGTTTTCACTTTGCTCTGACTAGAGATCTGTGAACAACTCCTCTGTCAAACTCTCCGTCACTTGCGGAGCCTCACCAATACATCACATGCATATTCCATCAAACAGCACAAAATGCAATCCCACAGATAAACAAGAAATATCACTCTCACCATAATTCAAACTCAAGACATAAACACGTGACTATGAGGTAATTTATTTGTATTTCGTCGAGAAATTCTTGGTTTGCCTTTCGGAGAAGTTTATATTTTACAAAATGTGATTCTTCATTATTTGCTGTCCTTTCTAGTTCTAATCCAAGAGATGGATAATGAGATCCTGAAACACAGGTTTGTTCTCAAGCAAGGCAAAGGGTGATATAGAAGAAATGTCAAATGACCATGAATGATGATTTGATGTTGTACAGCAAGCTATAACTCAACAGAATAAAGTACAATGCAGAAAATATAGTTAATGTCACCAGCAGGGTCTTTTTTTTCTCTTTTTACCTTTGCCTCTTTAAAATAACTCTGCTAGATGTATTGACTGAGGTTATTGGTAATTCTCACTCTGGCATCTGATAAAACACTAGACATTTTGTTGGTCTTTCCAATGTCTAGCAACTTGACACAAAAATATACAAAACTGTAATGGGGTGTTACCCATCTCCAGTCCTAGCTCTTAAGAGGCTAAGGCAGGATGACCACCAACTTGAAGCAAATAGCTTTCAAACAGAGCAACACCTCAAAGTTTAACTGAGGAAATATTTGATGCTTGCCCTTCTGCTTATTAGCAGCCTCAAAAATAAAGGTAAAATGTGTTGGTATATATATATTTTTTATTAACTTGAGTATTTCTTATATACATTTCAAATGTTATTCCCTTTCCCGGTTTCCGGACAAACATCCCCCTCCCCCCTTCCCTTCCTTATGGGTGTTCCCATCCCAACCCTCCCCCCATTGCCGCCCTCCCCCCATAGTCTAGTTCACTGGGGGTTCAGTCTTAGCTGGACCCAGGACTTCCCCTTCCACTGGTGCTCTTACTAGGATATTCATTGCTACCTATGGGGTCAGAGTCCAGGGTCAGTCCATGTATAGTCTTTAGGTAGTGGCTTAGTCCCTGGAAGCTCTGGTTGCTTGACATTGTTGTACTTTTGGGGTCTCGAGCCCCTTCAAGCTCTTCCAGTTCTTTCTCTGATTCCTTCAACGGGGGACCTATTCTCAGTTCAGTGGTTTGCTGCTGGCATTCGCCTCTGTATTTGCTGTATTCTGGCTGTGTCTCTCAGGAGCGATCTACATCCGGCTCCTGTCGGTCTGCACTTCTTTGCTTCATCCATCTTGTCTAATTGGGTGGCTGTATATGTATGGGCCACATGTGGGGCAGGCTCCGAATGGGTGTTCCTTCAGTCTCTGTTTTAATCTTTGCCTCTCCCTTCCCTGCCAAGGGTATTCTTTTTCCTCATTTAAAGAAGGAGTGAAGCATTCACATTTTGATCATCCATCTTGAGTTTCGTTTGTTCTAGGGATCTAGGGTAATTCAAGCATTTGGGCTAAAAGCCACTTATGAATGAGTGCATACCATGTATGTCTTTCTGTGATTGGGTTAGCTCACTCAGGATGATATTTTCCAGTTCCAACCATTTGCCTACGAATTTCATAAACTCGTTGTTTTTGATAGCTGAGTAATATTCCATTGTGTAGATGTACCACATTTTCTGTATCCATTCCTCTGTTGAAGGGCATCTGGGTTCTTTCCATTTTCTGGCTATTATAAATAAGGCTGCGATGAACATAGTGGAGCACGTGTCTCTTTTATATGTTGAGGAATCTTTTGGGTATATGCCCAAGAGAGGTATAGCTGGATCCTCAGGCAGTTCAATGTCCAATTTTCTGAGGAACCTCCAGACTGATTTCCAGAATGGTTGTACCAGTCTGCAATCCCACCAACAATGGAGGAGTGTTCCTCTTTCTCCACATCCTCGCCAGCATCTGCTGTCACCTGAGTTTTTGATCTTAGCCATTCTCACTGGTATGAGGTGAAATCTCAGGGTTGTTTTGATTTGCATTTCCCTTATGACTAAAGATGTTGAACATTCCTTTAGGTGTTTCTCAGCCATTCAGCATTCCTCAGCTGTGAATTCTTTGTTTAGCTCTGAACCCCATTTTTAATAGGGTTATTTGTTTCCCTGCGGTCTAACTTCTTGAGTTCTTTGTATATTTTGGATATAAGGCCTCTATCTGTTGTAGGATTGGTAAAGATCTTTTCCCAATCTGTTGGTTGCCATTTTATCCTAACCACCGTGTCCTTTGCCTTACAGAAGCTTTGCAGTTTTATGAGATCCCATTTGTCGATTCTTGATCTTAGAGCATAAGCCATTGGTGTTTTGTTCAGGAAATTTTTTCCAGTGCCCATGTGTTCCAGATGCTTCCCTAGTTTTTCTTCTATTAGTTTGAGTGTGTCTGGTTTGATGTGGAGGTCCTTGATCCACTTGGACTTAAGCTTTGTACAGGGTGATAAGGACGGATCGATCTGCATTCTTCTACATGTTGCCCTCCAGTTGAACCAGCACCATTTGCTGAAAATGCTATCTTTTTTCCATTGGATGGTTTTGGCTCCTTTGTCAAAAATCAAGTGACCATAGGTGTGTGCGTTCATTTCTGGGTCTTCAATTCTATTCCATTGGTCTATCTGTCTGTCTCTGTACCAATACCATGCAGTTTTTATCACTATTGCTCTGTAATACTGCTTGAGTTCAGGGATAGTGATTCCCCCTGAAGTCCTTTTATTGTTGAGGATAGCTTTAGCTATCCTGGGTTTTTTGTTATTCCAGATGAATTTGCAAATTGTTCTGTCTAACTCTTTGAAGAATTGGATTGGTATTTTGATGGGGATTGCATTGAATCTGTAGATTGCTTTTGGTAAAATGGCCATTTTTACTATATTAATCCTGCCAATCCATGAGCATGGGAGATCTTTCCATCTTCTGAGGTCTTCTTCAATTTCTTTCCTCAGTGTCTTGAAGTTCTTATTGTACAGATCTTTTACTTGCTTGGTTAAAGTCACACCAAGGTACTTTATATTATTTGGGTCTATTATGAAGGGTGTCGTTTCTCTAATTTCTTTCTCGGCTTGTTTCTCTTTTGTATAGAGGAAGGCAACTGATTTATTTGAGTTAATTTTATACCCAGCCACTTTGCTGAAGTTGTTTATCAGCTTTAGTAGTTCTCTGGTGGAACTTTTGGGATCACTTAAATATACTATCATGTCATCTGCAAATAGGGATATTTTGACTTCTTCTTTTCCGATCTGTATCCCCTTGATCTCCTTTTGTTGTCTGATTGCTCTGGCTAGAACTTCAAGAACTATATTGAATAAGTAGGGAGAGAGTGGGCAGCCTTGTCTAGTCCCTGATTTTAGTGGGATTGCTTTAAGTTTCTCTCCATTTAGTTTAATGTTAGCAACTGGTTTGCTGTATATGGCTTTTACTATGTTTAGGTATGGGCCTTGAATTTCTATTCTTTCCAGGACTTTTATCATGAAGGGGTGTTGAATTTTGTCAAATGCTTTCTCAGCATCTAATGAAATGATCATGTGGTTCTGTTCTTTCAGTTTGTTTATATAATGGATCACGTTGATGGTTTTCCTTATATTAAACCATCCCTGCATGCCTGGAATGAAGCCTACTTGATCATGGTGGATGATTGTTTTGATGTGCTCTTGGATTCGGTTTGCCAGAATTTTATTGAGTATTTTTGCGTCGATATTCATAAGGGAAATTGGTCTGAAGTTCTCTTTCTTTGTTGTGTCTTTGTGTGGTTTAGGTATAAGAGTAATTGTGGCTTCGTAGAAGGAATTCGGTAGTGCTCCATCTGTTTCAATTTTGTGGAATAGTTTGGATAATATTGGTATGAGGTCTTCTATGAAGGTTTGATAGAATTCTGCACTAAACCCGTCTGGACCTGGGCTCTTTTTTGTTGGGAGACCTTTAATGACTGCTTCTATTTCCTTAGGAGTTATGGGGTTGTTTAACTGGTTTATCTGTTCCTGATTTAACTTCGATACCTGGTATCTGTCTAGGAAATTGTCCATTTCCTGAAGATTTTCAAGTTTTGTTGAATATAGGTTTTTATAGTAAGATCTGATGATTTTTTGAATTTCCTCTGAATCTGTTGTTATGTCTCCCTTTTCATTTCTGATTTTGTTAATTTGGACGCACTCTCTGTGTCCTCTCGTTAGTCTGGCTAAGGGTTTATCTATCTTGTTGATTTTCTCTAAGAACCAACTTTTGGTTCTGTTGATTCTTTCTATGGTCCTTTTTGTTTCTACTTGGTTGATTTCAGCTCTGAGTTTGATTATTTCCTGCCTTCTACTCCTCCTGGGTGTATTTGCTTCTTTTTGTTCTAGAGCTTTTAGGTGTGCTGTCAAGCTGCTGACATATGCTCTTTCCTGTTTCTTTCTGCAGGCACTCAGCGCTATGAGTTTTCCTCTTAGCACAGCTTTCATTGTGTCCCATAAGTTTGGGTATGTTGTATCTTCATTTTCATTAAATTCTAAAAAGTTTTTAATTTCTTTCTTTATTTCTTCCTTGACCAGGTTATCATTGAGTAGAGCATTGTTCAATTTCCACGTATATGTGGGCATTCTTCCCTTATTGTTATTGAAGACCAGTTTTAGGCCGTGGTGGTCCGATAGCACGCATGGGATTATTTCTATCTTTCTGTACCTGTTGAGGCTCGTTTTTTGACCAATTATATGGTCAATTTTAGAGAAAGTACCATGAGGAGCTGAGAAGAAGGTATATCCTTTTGCTTTAGGATAGAATGTTCTATAAATATCCGTTAAGTCCATTTGCCTCATGACTTCTCTTAGTCTGTCGACATCACTGTTTAATTTCTGTTTCCATGATCTGTCCATTGATGAGAGTGGGGTGTTGAAATCTCCCACTATTACTGTGTGAGGTGCAATGTGTGTTTTGAGCTTTAGTAAGGTTTCTTTTACGTATGTAGGTGCCCTTGTATTTGGGGCATAGATATTTAGGATTGAGAGTTCATCTTGGTGGATTTTTCCTTTGATGAATATGAAGTGTCCTTCCTTATCTTTTTTGATGACTTTTAGTTGGAAATTGATTTTATTTGATATTAGAATGGCTACTCCAGCTTGCTTCTTCTGACCATTTGCTTGGAAAGTTGTTTTCCAGCCTTTCACTCTGAGGTAGTGTCTGTCTTTGTCTCTGAGGTGTGTTTCCTGTAGGCAGCAGAATGCAGGGTCCTCGTTGCATATCCAGTTTGTTAATCTATGTCTTTTTATTGGGGAGTTGAGGCCATTGATATTGAGAGATATTAAGGAATAGTGATTATTGTTTCCCTTTATATTCATATTTGGATGTGAGGTTATGTTTGTGTGCTTTCATTCTCTTTGTTTTGTTGCCAAGACGATTAGTTTCTTGCTTCTTCTAGGGTATAGCTTGCCTCCTTATGTTGGGCTTTACCATTTATTATCCTTTGTAGTGCTGGATTTGTAGAAAAATATTATGTAAATTTGGTTTTGTCATGGAATATCTTGGTTTCTCCATCAATGTTAATTGAGAGTTTTGCTGGATACAGTAACCTGGGCTGGCATTTGTATTCTCTTAGGGTCTGTATGACATCAGTCCAGGATCTTCTGGCCTTCATAGTTTCTGGCGAGAAGTCTGGTGTGATTCTGATAGGTCTCCCTTTATATGTTACTTGACCTTTTTCCCTTACTGCTTTTAATATTCTTTCTTTATTTTGTGCGTTTGGTGTTTTGACAATTAGGTGACGGGAGGTGTTTCTTTTCTGGTCCAATCTATTTGGAGTTCTGTAGGCTTCTTGTATGTCTATGGGTATCTCTTTTTTTAGGGTAGGGAAGTTTTCTTCTATGATTTTGTTGAAGATATTTACTGGTCCTTTGAGCTGGGAGTCTTCACTCTCTTCTATACCTATTATCCTTAGGTTTGATCTTCTCATTGAGTCCTGGATTTCCTGTATGTTTTGGACCAGTAGCTTTTTCCGCTTTACATTATCTTTGACAGTTGAGTCAATGATTTCTATGGAATCTTCTGCTCCTGAGATTCTCTCTTCCATCTCTTGTATTCTGTTGGTGAAGCTTGTATCTACAGCTCCTTGTCTCTTCTTTTGGTTTTCTATATCCAGGGTTGTTTCCATGTGTTCTTTCTTGATTGCTTCTATTTCCATTTTTAATTCCTTCAACTGTTTGATTGTGTTTTCCTGGAATTCTTTCAGGGATTTTTGTGTCTCCTCTCTATGGGCTTCTACTTGTTTATTTATGTTTTCCTGGAATTCTTTCAGGGATTTTTGTGTCTCCTCTCTATGAGCTTCTACTTGTTTATTTATGTTTTCCTGGAATTCTTTCAGGGATTTTTGCAATTCTTTCAGGCATTTTTGGGATTCCTCTCTGTAGGCTTCTACTTGTTCTCTAAGGGAGTTCTTCACGTCTTTCTTGAAGTCCTCCAGCATCATGATCAAAAATGATTTTGGAACTAGATCTTGCTTTTCTGGTGTGTTTGGATATTCCATGTTTGTTTTGATGGGAGAATTGGGCTCCGATGGTGCCATGTAGTCTTGGTTTCTGTTGCTTGGGTTCCTGCGCTTGCCTCTCGCCATCAGATTATCTCTAGTGTTACTTTGTTCTGCTATTTCTGACAGTGGCTAGACTGTCCTATAAGCCTGTGTGTCAGGAGTGCTGTAGACCTGTTTTCCTCTCTTTCAGTCAGTTATGGGGACAGAGTGTTCTGCTTTCAGGCGTGTGGTTTTTCCTCTCTACAGGTCTTCAGCTGTTCCTGTGGGCCTGTGTCTTGAGTTCACCAGGCAGCTTTCTTGCAGCAGAAAAGTTGGTCTTACCTGTGGTCCCCGGGCTCAAGTTCGCTCGTGGGGTGCTGCCCACGGGCTGTCTGCAGCGGCAGCAACCAAGAAGACCTGTGCCGCCCCTTCCGGGAGCTTCAGTGCACCAAGGTTCCAGATGGTCTTTGGCTTTTTCCTCTGGCGTCCGAGATGTGTGTGCAGAGAGCAGTCTCTTCTGGTTTCCCAGGCTTGTCTGCCTCTCTGAAGGTTTAGCTCTCCCTCCCACGGGATTTGGGTGCGGAGAACTGTTTATCCGGTCTGTTTCCTTCAGGTTCCGGAGGTGTCTCAGGCAGGGGTCCTGCCGCTCCTGGGCCCTCCCCCACGGGAGCCCAGAGGCCTTATACAGTTTCCTCTTGGGCCAGGGATGTGGGCAGGGGTGAGCAGTGTTGGTGGTCTCTTCCGCTCTGCAACCTCAGGAGTGCCCACCTGATCAGGCGGTTGGGTCTCTCTCTCACAGGGTCTGGGGTCAGAGAGCTGCTGCGGGCCGGGATCCGCGGGTGTGGGACTTCCGGTAAACACAGAACGTGCCCCGTCCTAGAGGAATTCTGCTTCCCTGTGTCCCAAGCTCACCAGGCAATTTTCTTGCAGCAGAAAAGTTGGTCTTACCTGTGGTCCCGGGGCTCAAGTTCGCTCGTGGGGTGCTGCCCATGGGCTCTCTGCAGCGGCAGCAACCAGGAAGTGTTGGTATATTTTTATATGATAATGCATAGAGAGCCATTATGTCTAGGAGTTAATGAAGGTTATGATAATTTCATGGATAATTTCAGTGGCTCAGTCAGTGTGTCAGTCAGGAAAGTGGAGTCATCATGAGCACTAGGAACTAGCGGATTTTAGGAATTAGACTCCATGCTACAGCACCTGTAAAGGGTTGGAGAGAGAAGTTGGAAATGGGCCAATCAGCTTACAGCAGTAATAAGGACTGACAGACACTCAGGAAGATTGTGTATGGAAAAGTGTTTCCTGCCTCTGTAACCACTAGCTCTTAGGATCCACAGGGAAATATGAGGTCTGGCCATTGCCTTTGATCTACAAGCCTATGAGCAGAAAGAAGAGCTATAAGTAAAGGAAGGTGGGGGAAAGCTAGAACTTGCCGGTCTCCTCTGTATACCTCTCAGCACACTAGGAGACCAAGGCCAATGGAACCAATCATTGTTTCCTTGCTGGCTTCCAGATATCATGCAAGTATCTTATGTTTTCAGTGGGAGTCTGAAAACGCTTAGAGAATAGAATTCTGGGAAATCTGTTGCTTAAAGCAATCAAAGCAATGCAGCATAACACAGCATGAGTTATTGTGTTGAGCAGGGATCTCCAGAGGAGAGCAAAACTGATATAATATATAAACGTATCTCATAAAAGAGGATTTATCAGATTGGCTTACACAATAAGGCCTAGACAGTCCAGCTCTCTTCATGCTCAATATACACAGAACCCTGCAGCTGCTCAGATCACAAGACTGCCTCTGCAGTCCTTAACTGGTGATGAAAGCCTGAACCATTCTGAGAAGGTGGGGTTCAGTCTTATGTTAATGGGGACTGAGACAGCAGCACCACCCCACTGGCTCAGGAAGAGTCCAAGGACGGAAAGCATTACTGCTGTGTCCTAAGAACTTTGTATCTGGGCTTCTGAAAAGTGACATCCACTCTGAGAATAGGTTTTTCACTTCATGTAATAATTCTCTCTGGATTTCATCTCTCCTAGATGATTCCAGAACCTGTCAAGTTGGCAACCCAGAGTAACCATTGCAGTCATTCCTGGTCAGCCTACCATCAACTCTGATTCTCTTTAACATCTTGCTGTTTTACATTTTTGTTTATTTCCTTACATTTTACTCATTTTTATTTTATGTATTTTATTAATATAATTACATGATTTCCCCCTTTCCTTTCTTATCTCCAGCTTATCCCAAGTTCCCTTTATTCAACTCCTTCCGTGTCATCTCAACTCTCAAATTGATAGCCTCTTCTTCCCTAGTAATTATTGTTACATAGAGAGAGAGAGAGACTGGGGAGGAGGAGAGGAACAGGAGAAGAGGAGAGGGAGGGAGAGGGGAAGAGAAAAGGAAATGGGGGAGGGGGAAGAAAGGGAAAGGGAGAGAGAGAGAGAGAGAGAGAGAGAGAGAGAGAGAGAGAGACTGCTGAGTCCATTTGTGTATATATGATTTTTTCAGGGCTCATCACTTTGAATTGGACAATCAATCAGGCAGCTTATGCCAGGGCAAGGCTACTTATTCTTTTCCAGTAGTCATCAGTTTCCTGTAGTTCCTTAACCAGGGGTGTGACCCATAAGACTTTCCCACTCCTATCTATTAAAATTGCAATTGCTCAGATCTTCTTTATGCAACTATTCCTTTAAAAGATTATTTCACAGTGGACCTTCTGGAATTCTGTTTTTTTAGTATATTTAACTCCTAAAGATAAATATAGTGTTCCATGTCTTTTCCGAGGTGCAAGGGAAACTTTTATCCATGAACCCTTGTATTCATTTCAGCTACACACTCCTAGTACACAGTGGTACATGACAAATATCTCCCCTTCCAAAAGGACTAATAAAAGGATAACAAGGGAAAACAAGATTGAAACCAATACAGCACACTTTTAAGTCCTGCATCTCCATGTATAGGGTCTGGATCTTCTAGTGTCATGATGGGAACTTAACTGGGCTTAGTCAGCTCCATTTCTATGGCTCTGCCACTTTGAGCACATAGCAACTCTCTAGCTGCCTGGAAGTCAGTCTTCTCCTAGCAGCCTTCAGATGAAAATTTAGAACTCTCACTTCCTCCTGCACCATGTCTGCCTGGATGCTGCCATGTTCCTGCCTTGATGATAATGGACTAAACCTCTTAACCCGTAAGCCAGCCCCAACTAAATGTCTTTTATAAGAGATGCCTTGGTCATGGTGTTTGTTCACAGCAGTAAAACCCTAACTAAGACAACCAATAAATGAATAAATTAATATATATGTATGTATAATCATATGATAATAATATTATTTATTTATTTAAATATGTAGCCAGATTTCATTGGACTTCGAAAAATTTGCATAGGCACACCTATGAAAACACTTCTTACTTTGACCTATGTGACGTGTGAACCTCTCTCTTTTTTTTTAATTTAATTTTTTTAACTTATTCACATTACATCCCACTCACTGTCCCCCTCCTGGTCACCTCCTCCCACACTCCTTCCCCCATCTCCTCTCCTTTTCTCCACTGAGGGTTGGAAACCCTCCAGGTAACCCCCTACCCAAGCACTTCAAGTCTCTGCAAAGCTATGTGCTTCCTCACCCACTGAGACCAGGCAAGGCAGCCCAGCTAGAAGAACATACCCCATGTATTGGCAACAGCTTTTAGGATAGCCCCCACTCCAGTTGGTGAATCTCTCTTTTTAAATGAAACACTATCACATGAGGGTTTTTTTGTTTTTTGTTTTTATTTTTTTTTTGTTTATTTGTTTTTTTATGCTCAGAAGCTTTTCATGAATGAAATCTTGCCTTCGAGGAATTTTTTTCTATTGTCTTATTTCAAAGTGTACCATCTCCCTTCAACAGCACCAAGTTTGTTACTGTCATTTTGTCCACATATGTCAGTATACTACTTCTCTGGTCAAATGGCATGGAGAGTGTGTCCAAATTAACAAAATCAGAAATGAAAAGGGAGACATAACTACAGATTCAGAGGAAATTCAAAAAATCTTCAGATCTTTCTATAAAAGACTATATTCAACAAAACTTGAAAATCTGAAGGAAATGGACAATTTCCTAGACAGATACCAGGTACCGAAGTTAAATCAGGAACAGATAAACCAGTTAAACAACCCCATAACTCCTAAGGAAATAGAAGCAGTCATTAAAGGTCTCCCAACAAAAAAGAGCCCAGGTCCAGACGGGTTTAGTGCAGAATTCTATCAGACCTTCATAGAAGACCTCATACCAATATTATCCAAACTATTCCACAAAATTGAAACAGATGTCGCACTACCGAATTCCTTCTATGAAGCCACAATTACTCTTATACCTAAACCACACAAAGACCCAACAAAGAAAGAGAACTTCAGACCAATTTCCCTTATGAATATCGATGAAAAAAATACTCAATAAAATTCTGGCAAACCGAATCCAAGAGCACATCAACACAATCATCCACCATGATCAAGTAGGCTTCATCCCAGGCATGCAGGGATGGTTTAATATACGGAAAACCATCAATGTGATCCATTATATAAACAAACTGAAAGAACAAAACCACATGATAATTTCATTAGATGCTGAGAAAGCATTTGACAAAATTCAACACCCCATGATAAAAGTCCTGGAAAGAATAGGAATTCAAGGCCCATACCTAAACATAGTAAAAGCCATATACAGCAAACCAGTTGCTAACATTAAACTAAATGGAGAGAAACTTGAAGCAATCCCATTAAAATCAGGGACTAGACAAGGCTGCCCATTCTCTCCCTACTTATTCAATATAGTTCTTGAAGTTCTAGCCAGAGCAATCAGACAACAAAAGGAGGTCAAAGGGATACAGATTGAAAAAGAAGAAGTCAAAATATCACTATTTGCAGATGATATAATTGTATATTTAAGTGATCCCAAAAGTTCCACCAGAGAACTACTAAAGCTGATAAACAACTTCAGCAAAGTGGCTGGGTATAAAATTAACTCAAATAAATCAGTAGCCTTCCTCTACAAAAAAGAGAAACAAGCCGAGAAAGAAATTAGGGAAAGGACACCCTTCATAATAGACCCAAATAATATAAAGTACCTCGGTGTGACTTTAACAAGTCAAAGACAAACAAGTAAACAAGTGTGACAAACAAGTAAAAGATCTGTACAATAAGAACTTCAAGACTCTGAAGAAAGAAATTGAAGAAGACCTCAGAAGGTGGAAAGATCTCCCATGCTCAGGGATTGGCAGGATTAATATAGTAAAAATGGCCATTTTACCAAAAGCGATCTACAGATTCAATGCAATCCCCATCAAAATACCAATCCATTTCTTCAAAGAGTTAGACAGAACAATTTGCAAATTCATCTGGAATAACAAAAAACCCCAGAATAGCTAAAACTATCCTCAACAATAAAAGGACTTCAGGGGGAATCACTATCCCTGAACTCAAGCAGTATTACAGAGCAATAGTGATAAAAACTGCATGGTATTGGTACAGAGACAGACAGATAGACCAATGGAACAGAATTGAAGACCCAGAAATGAACCCACACACCTATGATCACTTGATTTTTGACAAAGGAGCCAAAACCATCAAATGGAAAAAAGATAGCATTTTCAGCAAAGGATGCTGGTTCAACTGGAGGTCAACATGTAGAAGAATGCAGATCGATCCATGATTATCACCTGGTACAAAGCTTAAGTCCAAGTGGATCAAGGACCTCCACATCAAACCAGATACACTCTAACTAATAGAAGAAAAACTAGGGCAGCATCTCGAACACATGGGCACTGGAAAAAGTTTCCTGAACAAAACACCAATGGCTTATGCTCTAAGATCTTGAATCGACAAATGGAATCTCTTAAAACTACAAAGCTTCTGTAAGGACACTGTTGTTAGAACAAAACGGCAACCAACAGAATGGGAAAAGATCTTTATCAACCCTACAACTGATAGAGGGCTCATATCCAAAATACACAAAGAACTCAAGAAGTTAGAATGCAGGGAGACAAATAACCCTATTAAAAATGGGGTTCAGAGATAAACAGGGGTTCACAGCTGAGGAATGCCATATGGCTGAAAAACAGCTAAAGAAATGTTCAACATCTTTAGTCATAAGGGAAATGCAAATCAAAACAACTCTAAGATTCCACTTCACACCAGTCAAAATGGCTAAAATCAAAAACTCTGGCCACAGCAGATGCTGGTGAGGATGTGGAGAAAGAGGAACACTCCTCCATTGTTGGTAGGATTGCAGACTGGTACAACCATTCTGGAAATCAGTCTGGAGGTTCCTCAGAAAATTGGACTTTGAACTACCTGAGGACCCAGCTATACCACTCTTGGGCATATACCCAAAAGATGCCTCAACATATAAAAAAGACACGTGCTCCACTATGTTCATTGCAGCCTTATTTATAATAGCCAGAAGCTAGAAAGAACCCAGATGCCCTTCAACAGAGGAATGGATACAGAAAACATGGCACATCTACACAATGGAATATTACTCAGCTATCAAAAACAATGACTTTGTAAAATTCATAGGCAAATGGATGGAACAGGAAAATATCATCCTAAGTGAGCTAACCCAATCACAGAAAAACACACATGGTGTGCACTCAATGATAAGTAGCTATTAGCCCAAATGCTTGAATTACCCTAGATGCCTAGAACACATGAAACTCAAGACGGATGATCAAAATGTGAATGCTTCACTCCTTCTTTAAAAGGGGAACAAGAATACCCTTGGCAGGGAATAGAGAGGCAAAGATTAAAACAGACACAGAAGGAACACTCATTCAGAGCCTGCCCCACATGTGGCCCATACATATACAGCCACCCAATTAGACAAGATGGATGAAGCAAAGAAGTGCAGACCGACAGGAGTCGGATGTAGATCTCTCCTGAGAGACACAGCCAGAATACAGCAAATACAAAGTCGAATGCCAGCAGCAAACCACTGAACTGAGAATAGGTCCCCCGTTGAAGGAATCAGAGAAAGGTCTGGAAGAGCTTGAAGGGGCTCGAGACCCCATAGGTACAACAATGCCAAGCAACCAGAGCTTCCAGGGACTAAGCCACTACCTAAAGACTATACATGGACTGACCCTGGACTCTGACCTCATAGGTAGCAATGAATATCCTAGTAAGAGCACCAGTGGAAGGGGAAGCCCTGGGTCCTGCTAAGACTGAACCCCCAGTGAACTAGACTGTTGGGGGGAGGGCGGCAATGGGGGGAGGGTTGGGATGGGAACACCCATAAGGAAGGGGAGGGGGGAGGGGGATGTTTGCCCGGATACCGGGAAAGGGAATAACACTCGAAATGTATATAAGAAATACTCAAGTTAATAAAAATAAAATAAAATGTAAAAACAAAAAACAAACAAACAAAAAAAAGAAATGTAAAAAAAAAAAAAAGAGCACTAGTGGAAGGGGAAGCCCTGGGTCCTGCTAAGACTGAACCCCCAGTGAACTAGATTGTTGGGGGGAGGGAGGCAATGGGGGGAGGATGGGGAGGGGAACACCCATAAAGAAGGGGAGGGGTTAGGGGGATGTTGGCCCGGAAACCGGGAAAGGGAATAACACTCGAAATGTAAATAAGAAATACTCAAGTTATTAAAAAAAAATAAAATAAAAATAAAAATCCTGTTCTTCTTTTGCCCACATTTTTTCCCAGTAACCCTGGATCAAGCAGTGTATTAGTGACTTTTATGTTGCTATGAGAAAATACTATAATGAAAATTATCTTAGAGAGAAGAATTTAAGAATTATTTTCTCTTAAGTTTTCAGAAAAATAGAGTCTAGCATTGCAAGAAACTATGTCAACTTTGAATCAGGGAAAACATGCAGCAGGAGTAAGAAGCTTGCTGATCACAGACAGGAAGGAGGCAGAGAAAACAGTAAGTGAGATGATGCTCTCTAACCTCAAAACCCATCCTTAGTGGAACCTTTCAAGGCTCCACCCACTAAATGCCCCATAACATTTTCAAAGATCCCCATCAACCTGGGACCAAGTGCTCAAATACCTGAGTGCTTTCTTGAAATTTCTTTCAACAAATGAGCTAGGCAATTGCTCTTTTAAAAATATTTCATTTGTATAAGTGTTTTGCCTGGATATAGATATATATATATATAAATAGATATAGATATAGATATAGATAGATATAGATGATATAGATATAGATATAGATATAGATATAGATATAGATATAGATAGATAGAGATAGATAGAGATAGATTGAGATAGAGATAGAGATAGAGATAGATAGATAGATAGATAGATAGATAGATATAGATATAGAGATAGAGATAGAGATAGAGATAGAGATAGAGATAGATAGATAGATATAGATATATAGAGATAGAGATAGAGATAGAGATAGAGATAGATAGATAGATAGATATAGATATAGATATAGATAGATAGATGTAGATATAGATATAGACATATCTGTATATCATTTGTGTAGCCAGTGTCTGTGGCAGCCAAAAGGAAGTACTGAGTACTCTGGACCTATAGTTTTAGACAGTGGTGAGCTACCATATGAGCCCTGGGAACTGATCCCAGGTCCTCTTGAAGAGTACTGTGCTTAACCACTGAGGCATCTTTCTAACTAGTCCATTACTCTTGAAATCACTCTCACTCAAAATTTCAGGATAAAATTAAAGTATAGTCATATTATTTTCCATAATATAAGAATTTTTCTAGAGGCAATCTTCAAGGAGAGAACTTACTCCTTTCTGAAATTGAATCAATATGATCTTTACTGTTCATATTTCTGTAAGAACTCTTATCTTTCAAATGCCTGTAAACCCTTCATTAAATAGACCGTGTAGCATCCTAAAGCTTTTCTTGTGTGCATCTCAAGCTCTTTCAAATTCCTACCACAAACCTTTTCTAAGTGCCAAACAACTACACAGTCAGAGTATTCACAATAAATACTTACTCCATTCCTTGATCTCAGCTTTCTATAATTTGCTTTTCCTCTTGATATGAAAAAAAAAATGACAGGAACAATATTAGGCTCATGGTTTCAGAGTGATTAGGGAAGACTTCAGGCTGAGAACACCTGGTGAGGGCTCATCCTATTGTAGCATACAGGAAGCCAAGAACACAGACCAAAGCGAGGGGTGTGCTGTCATCTTCTAACACTCACCTCTAGTAATCTACTTTTATCAACAGGCTCTATTTCTGTCTTAGGTAGGCTTTCCATTGCTGCGAAGAAACACCATGAGCAAGGAAATTCTTACAAAGGCAAACATTTAATTGGAGCTGGCTTACAAGTCGATTATCATCAAGACAGAAGCATGGCAGCATCCAGGCAAGCATGGTTTAAGAGGATCTAAGAGTTCTAAATCTTCATCTGAAGGCTGCCAGAAGACTGGTTTCCAGACAGCTAGGATGAGGGTCTTAAAACCCATGTCCACAGTGACACAGTTATTCCAACAAGGCCACACCTATTCCAAAAAGGCCATACCTCCAAATAGTGCCACTCCTTGGGCCAAGTACATTCAAACCACCATAACCTCTGCTGGAAAAATAATACTTATTGGTTGATGACTCAGAGTATATGCACCACACACCGAAATATAGAACTCTGTCTCTGGAGCACCACCAGGCATAAATGAGTGTCTAGATTTACCCATCTGCTTCCACTTATGGTAATACAAGTAAATTATATCACACAGACTATTATCATACCTAATTTGTTAGAAAATTAATTGCTTGGTTAGCAATAATCCCCTGTGGACTGAGGGTAAGGTATTCTGTAAATCTATTAGATGGTGATTTTGGCAGAAGTCCTGTGAGCACAAAAGAAAATCCGTATCAGGGTTGGGAATTTAGCTCAGTGATACAGCGCTTGCCTAGCAAGCGCAAAGCCCTGGG
Source organism: Rattus norvegicus (assembly GCF_021556685.1). Classification (NCBI taxonomy): domain Eukaryota; kingdom Metazoa; phylum Chordata; class Mammalia; order Rodentia; family Muridae; genus Rattus; species Rattus norvegicus. Next base: position 199,497,368 of record NC_141535.1, on the reverse strand, counting down.
TTCGGTCCCCAGCTCTGAAAAAAAAAAAAAGAAAATTCATATCTAGATTAGAGTAATCGGGATTCCTAAACAAGTAAGTTCTGCCTTGCATGATAGAAGTGATCCAATATAAACAGTGAGCAAGGTAATGATTCTTCGGAATAGTGCCACATTCAGCACTCAGAGAAGATCCCTGCTATCATAGGTTGGATAAAGCCAGAGCCCCTGGTTTGATCAAACTTAAAGAATAGAATTTCAGGAAGCAGAGCCCATGCTTAGCAATCTAGACAATCAAGTTTTTATTAGAATACTAGAGTCATTCTGATTATTTTATATAAGAAATTTATTATACAATTAGAACATTATACAATTGTGCAAAAATCGATAAAAGATTGAAAATTGGAGTGATAAAGGAAAGGAAAGAAAAGGAAGTTACTGACCAGTTCTCTTGAAACACTGGCTTTTGGAAAAATACATGGGCTACTAAGACTACCAAAAATATCTTGATAAGTCTATGACCTCTGTGTCCTTTCACCTTTGTGGATTCATAGCTGGTTGTGGATCTGGTTTCTGAACCCATTAGTCAAGTCAATTAGCCATACAAGAGAGAGAGAGAGAGAGAGAGAGAGAGAGAGAGAGAGAGAGAGAGAGAGAGAGAGAGAGAGAGAGAGAATAAGCTAGGATCATCTTGGTACTTTTAATCCTGTCCCCTTTCCATACTTGGCTGTAAAGACTTCTGTGGCAACAATTTTACTTCAGTTTTCCAAAACCCTATTTTAGCAACTCTGCTTAGGAGTCATAAAGCTGATGCAATTCTGGAAAATATAATTCTGTCTACCAGATTGATGTGGCTCGATGTAGCACCACCCCAGAGAAAGAAGTTTCCTCTATTCCAAAACTCCAGACTGTTGTGCCAGTGATGTTCTAGAAGCTCAATCCAAAGAGCCCCCAAGCAGCTTTAGTGAAGTCTAAAGAACAGAGCAGCAAATGACTGGAAGATATTTATTCTAAGTGCTAACTTTGTAATTCTAGCATGCTAATGCTACGGAGACAAACAAGGTAGGCTTGGGAGGGAACACGACAAATGAAAAGTGACTTAGACAGGGCAAGACAAATAGTCGTTTGCTAAGGAATGTCATCGAAACTGTAAACAGGAGGCAAAGAACATAGAAAGGTGTTTCAGAAACAGTAAGAGCTGGTGGCCCCACCTCAAATGTTCTGTCAGGAGCTGATTACACTTTCTACAACTTGTGATGTGACCTGGATCTCACTCCAAATATTTTCATTTCTATTTCTCTACTTAAATTCAGCATCAGCCTGAAGACTGCCGAATTCAGTGGTTAGCTCACCTACGTTCAGCATCCCACGACCAAATAAGCACCCCAGTTTCTTGAGAAACTCTCTTCACTTGTCTTTTGAAATACCATTGTTGATCTTTGACGTGATGCCTTCTATGAGAGTAAGAGTGTTGGGTTTCTTTTTCTTTATTAAGTTTTATTTTTTATTTATCCACTTTACATCTGCTCACTGTCCCCCTCCCTGAGCTTTGGGTTTCTTAATGTTATTTTTCTAGAACGCCATGGCAAGAGAAATGTGAGGGAGCAACAGATCCCAGGAAGCAAAGCATGTGTGTCTGTGTTAGGGGACTTCCTCCTCCTTCACCCCATTCAGGTTCCCAACTTATGGCCGACATCTTTTAGTTCTCTCTAAAAATGCCTTTCCTCACAGACACATCCAGAAGAATACTTTAATAATCTCCTGGGTGCTTCCCAACTCTGTGAAGTTCCCAGGCAAGATTAAACATCTCTAAAAGCCAGCAAATAACGGCTTGTATGGATGGGAAAAAGAATAAGAACAAGGTATCTTGGAAGTTGGGTGAAGCATTTTCTAGAAGGAAAGAGATCATCAGCAATTTAAATGCTGCTGAGAGCTGACCTTTGGATGTGACTGTGTTAGCTTAGGAAGAAGGTTTTATAGAATATTGAAACCAAAAGTCAGAGGGGGAGCAAGTCTGAGTGATAGCGAAAGTGCAGAAGTCAATGGTAGCAGCTTAAGCAACTGTTAGGGGGAGCTTGATTTAGAGAGGATAAAAGTCAACCCTGGAGAGGACAAAGGGACTGATCTTTTAATTTATTTTAAGAAAGGTACTTGTGTCCTATGGAAGACTTGGAGGGAGAAATGGACTTTGAGTTGCAAAATGGAGAGAGGACCATTGGCCATGGAATCCTAGAGCTCAGAGAGAATAGATTCCATGAGTAAGAGAAGTGCTGGGCTTTGCAGAGCACAGACACAGTTCCCATAGCAACAGCTGAGGATATAAGTAGATGAGTAGGTGTGATGGGGAAAGTTGGTAGACAGTCTACTAATTTTTCTCCATTGCTGAAATATTGCTAACCTATTCTAAATACTGAGTACCCCAGGGTTTGTATTGGCTTACTTCTCATCCCATAATTATTTGCTTAAAATTTTCCATCTACTCCTAGTATACAGCACCCCCTTGTTTCTTTTATCTCAACCTCTTCCCTCAAACCTATTCCAAGTTTTCTTCCTGACATTTTAGCTTAATGTTGAATAGACAAGTCGAGCTTCATATCTGTATAAGGGATCAATTTATTTATCATCCCCTGCTCTCAGTCAGCTGCTCACAATTAACCATGTATCATGGCACAAAGAAAATATCATAAGCCAATACGCTGACATCCCTTACAAAATTTTTTTTGTCTCATGCTTTTGAGATCCCTGCTTGAGTAAAAGTTAACACTGGGTGCTCAGAGAACATGGTAAATGAATAAAAACAAAACAAGCAAAACAGAAAAAGCCCCCAAACTCTTTTTCTCATAAACCTGTATTTATGTCATAGCCAAGAAAGTTATACTCAGGTTATACAGTAGTGGTTACTCTGTTTCCCAGGTTATACCCTTGTCTCCCATTAGTGAAGCTTATACTCAGGTTATACAGTAGTGGTTACTCTGTTTCCCAGGTTATACCCTTGTCTCCTTACTCAGGTTATACAGTAGTGGTTACTCTGTTTCCCAGGTTATACCCTTGTCTCCTTACTCAGGTTATACAGTAGTGGTTACTCTGTTTCCCAGGTTATACCCTTGTCTCCTTACTCAGGTTATACAGTAGTGGTTACTCTGTTTCCCAGGTTATACCCTTGTCTCCCATTAGTGAAGCTTATACTCAGGTTATACAGTAGTGGTTACTCTGTTTCCCAGGTTATACCCTTGTCTCCCATTAGTGAAGCTTCTTCCACCCATAAACCACAATGAGACCTTGAGAAAGCAGATACAATCCTGTTTCTTTTCCCACGATTGTAATATTCTTTATTATTCTGCATCAAGATGTCCTGGTGAGCATTAAACACAATTAAACACAGCCTAGGATCTCCTGAAAAGAGCCTCAAATAGTTATAGTTCCAGGCTGTTCTGCGGACATAACCCTGAGAATTGACTTGATAGTAACTGATAGGGCAGAGAAGGCCCAGTTCACAGTTGGTAGCACCATCCCTAGGCGAGATCCCTGGTCTAGGTGAGATCTTGTTGAACTAGAGTGAGATGGCGAAGATACTGATATTCAGAAGAAAGCAACTCAAACCTTCTGTCCTTTAAAATTGTCCACCCAGTTTCATTTCTACCTCAATTCTTTGTCCCATCTACAAATATGGTTCCATGTGATAAAAGCCCAGCCAAATTGTCTATTGAGTGGCCTGATGATCAATGATAGTGCGTTAGAACAGTAGGGACATGAATCACTGAAATTAATCCTCTGGTTCTAGGAAGATGGGAACAACTCAGAGAGGTTTGGACCTCTCCTCCCAGCCTCTTGTCTTCTCAGCGGAAGAGGCAGGACTGGGCCTGGTTCGTTGGATTCCTCATCCCCGTGCCTTTGGTCTCCTCATTCGTTGTATTGCAGAACTGCAGGCAGTAATATATGTATATGCTAACAAGCTTGTGACTAATTGTGTTAAAAATGGCTGGCCATGTGACCATGAAAGTTCATGAACAGAAAACAAAAGTAAACACTGTCTACATGAAGCAAAGAAAAAGGCTTCATTTCTTTTCTTGCGTGGCTTGAATTGACTTGGTGCTGTGCTGAAAAGTCTCGAGAGGGAGCATTAGATGTTTTTTCCCGGCATTTCTGTTCCTCAGCTTTGAACTGATATTAAGTAACTAAATGCACCATTCCAGTATTATTAATTGAGGTTTATCTGCCACTCTCTTCTCTTGTCTGTCTCTCCTCCATATCCATTCAATACCTATTTTAGGTAGGTCCTTAAAAACAAGATTAAAAAAATATATACTAAATCAACTAAGGAAGCTGAATAAAGGTAAAAGGAACATTTTTTTCAGCACTAATTTATATTCATCGCTTCAGATATTATTAATGCAAATTTTCTCCTTCAAACCAGTAAGCAACAATATCTCATCATTAATGTAATAAATGCTGAGGGCATTTCCCACCTCTCTGAAAAACCACAGCACACTTCTCCTCTTCCACATATTATGCAGCCCTAATTTGCACAGAATTTAGGAGTGTTTCATTAATCCATTTAAATAGGGTGCTTGTTCCTAATGAGCTCACTCACACAAAAGCACCTAGGAGCTTCCCCCTACTAGCAAGTGGGTGTGAGATCCTGACACACACAGGGTGCTAAAAACAGGTAATTTTCTAGTGGGGATGCTGGCCTGAGAAGCTGGCAATACATAAGTAGAGGTGCCTGTCCCCAGGAGAGCTGGTGTTACCAACCAAAGCTAAGCCTTTGGTTATCCCCATGGGGCTGAGCCAGACTGACAGGTGCTCCATGCCTTCTGAGAAGTAAAAGAGCTCTTGAAGGCTCACCTCTCTCTTCCCAAGCACTTTGGCCCTTTCCATAGCTGTTAAAATATCTGCATTAAAATTTTTTCTAATAATCAGAAAAAATAAGGAAGAGGATAATTATAAATCGAACTGTGATCCACCCTCCAAATTCATATGTCCAAGTGCTAACTCCTGGTTTCTCAAATGTGACCTGCTTTCTCACAATTTATTATGATGAGACATAATGGAGTAGCATGGGACTCTATTTCTATGTAACTTTATACCTATATAAGAAGTGGAGATTTCACTCCCCCCCCCTGTCCCCACACATACACTACAAACAGGTACACACACACACACACACACACACACACACACAGAGTGCAAATTAGATCTGTGCTGCCACAAGCCAAGACACTCTGAAAGTGAGCCTCTACAAGCAGGCTCTGTGTGTGCAGCCGCAGATAATGAGTTTCTAGAACGACTGCCCTACCTGGGGATTCAGCCCATATACATACAGCCACCAAACCCAGTCACTATTGGGGATGACAAGAGGTGAATGCTGACAGAAGCCTGATATAGCTGTCTCCTGAGAGGCTCTGCCAGAACATGACAAATACAGAGTTGATTCTCGCAGCCAACCATTGAACTGAGAAACGGGTACCCAGTGAAGGAGTCAAAGAAAAGATGAAGGAGCTGAAGGGGTTAACAACCCCATAAGAACAACAATACCAACCAACCAGACCTTCCAGGGTCTCAACCACCATCCAAAGAGTACACATGGACAGACCCATGGCTCCAGCATATGTAGCAGAGGATGTCTTTGTGGTGCACCAGTGGGAGGAGAAGCCCTTGGTCCTGCCAAGTGTAGGGGACTGTCAGGTGGGGAGACAGGAAGGGGTGTGTGGGTGGGTGAGGGACCACCCTCATTGAAGAAGGGGGTGGGTGTGTATAGGGGGGTTATGGACAGGAAACCAAGAAAGAGTATAACATTTGAAATGTAAATAAATAAAACATCCAATAAAAAAATTAAAAAAATAAAATTGCCAAGCTACTGTAAGGCAAAGGACACTGTCACTAGGACAAAATGGCAACCAACAGATTGGGAAAAGATCTTTACCAATCCTACATCCAATAGAGGGCTAATATCCAATATATACAAAGAACTCAAGAAGTTAGACTCCAGAGAATCAAGTAACCCTATAAAAAATGGGGTGCAGAGCTAAACAAAGAATTCTCAACTGAGGAATATTGAATGGCTGAGAAGCATCCAAAGAAATGTTTGCGTACTCCTATTGCTTACCCTTTACCACTTAAATTAGGTTTCTGTGGTGGGTGAGGTGGGGGAAGCAATCACAGAGACATCCCTGGCCACCTATGCCAAATAGCGTTCTCTTGCCCACTTCCCGATAATAATACTAAGCAGTCACTCACATTACGTATTTTTCTGGTTTATTCCTGTTTACTCCTGTTTGTAATCTTCAATGATTTAAGTTCCTCCAACACAGGAATTGTGTCAGGTTTGTGGTTGTGTTTTGAAACTTAGGACTGAACTGTATGTAGAAAACTCAAAGCACATCTGTTGAGTGAAGCAGAAGGAAAAAGAAAACCCGATTTTGCAGAAACTTGAAGAACTTACAGTTTTAGAATTTCAATGGTCCTGCTCCAAGGCATGCCCAGTACTGTGCCCATTTTCCTTTTCCTGAATACAATACAGAGCCCACTTCTTACATATCGGCTAACTGTCCTCCTTCCTGAGCTGAATCTCAAGAAGGAACTTCCTAAATGAGAAAGGAAAAAAAAAGTCTCCCTGGGAGATATCTCCCACCCCAATTCATCCTTGAAAAATGGCTTTACATGGGTGTGTTACTCAGTAAATATAGATCAGAGGAGTCCTGGAGGGGCTGCTTTTTAGTAAGACCCAAAATACAGACTTATCTAATTTTTTTTTCAAAATGACCCACGCCTTTCATCCGGACCTCCTATTGAACGTTAAGACATTTTAGCTTACCTGTCTATTGTAGGCAGCCACTGGGACGGCCTCTAAGAAACCCCAGGTCTTCGTGTTTGTCTTTGTGTAATCCCTTCTCTGGAGTGGGAGCTGGATTTAATAAGCCAGTGTAGAAGTGATTGGATGTCACTTCTGAGACTATTGTAAAAACAGCAGCTGTCATCTTGTGTACCCTCACGCTTTCTCTCTTGGCTATGTCTTCTGGGCGGAGTGAGCGGCCACATGATGAGGCAACCATGTTAAGTCTACACAATGGAGGATGAGGATGCTTTTCCCCCCAGCTAGGCTAGAAAGTAACTGTAGCTCTGGCTATTGAAACACCTTGATTGAAGCCTCATGGGAACTTTGAGCTGAAAATAATCAGCTAATCTACTCCCTGATTTCTGATCCAAAGAAACTGTACAATAGCAAATGCGGTCCTCAGCTGTGAAGCTTTGGAGTAATTTGTTACATGGCAGCAGCTGACTGATACACCATGCTCTAGTAGAGCATTTGATTGGCACTCCACTTGTGCATACATTTTAAGGGATCACTGATGTGAAGTTAACTCAAAATGTTTCTTCCAAAGGCTAAAAACACATTCAAAGAGAACTTTTATTTCCTTATCTGTGTTAACATTTTAAATTTGTAACACTAGTTTTATGTGTGTATTAAAATAGTAGCCAAGTTGCAATTAAAGAAAAATAATTCTTTCATTTGGTGCCTATCTGCCAGACGGTTCTCTTAACCATTTTACATGTTATCTTCTCCAGTCCTTCACAGCCAGCTGCTGCTGTCATCCTATTATAATATGGGAGATGCAGAAGGATGAGCAGTGTGGGCAACTTTTGCAACCCAATAGTAGAGACAGCTAGGCTGGGTCTAAGCTTAAATCCCTAACCACCCATTTCCTGTAGCATAGACAGAGAGGTGGGTCACGGGAAAGAGCGAAACAGTCCAGAGCCTTAATAAAACGCTCCAGGACAAGAAGATCTACTTAACCAGAGCTAGGGTTATGATTCAAAGATGACTAGATCAATCTTCCATGGATTCTTAGAGTGATTCTGGGAGATCAATGAAGTAACATACAATAAATGGCTGGTGTACACAGTTTATCCTTCCTTTCTCGGAAGAGGTCATCAGAGCACAAGCGAACCCACAAGCAGTCTTTGATCAGACTCAGAATTAATGTCAGTGTCTACTGATAGTCACACTCAGTGCATTCTTCGATTTCCTACGGGGTGAATCTCAGAAGAAAAGCCAGAGGAATTGTAGAATCAACTAAGCAGTGGTTCTCAGTCTCCCTATTCTGTGACCTGCCAATACAGTTCCTCATGCTGTGGTGACCTACAACCATCAAATTATTTCCCTGGCTACTTTGCAACTTTAATTTTGCTACTGTTATGAATTGTAGTGTAAATACCTGTGTTTTCTGATAGGCAACCTCTGTGAAAGGTTTCATCGACCCTTCAGAGAGTCATGGACTGGCAGTATGAGAACCACTGAACTAGAAAATCAAAAGTATCTTAGAGGATTTTTGAGTGCTTAGAGGTTTTTAGAAAACGTTGATATGACTTAGAGTCAAGAAATCTAGGTCTGAGCCTTTCCTTGCCAGCACCTTTTATCATCGTGATATGAGCAAGCCAGATCCCAGCTTGGGCACTGGGCTATTTTAGAGTTCATCTTGCTCAGGACTCATGAGGAAGGATATGAGCTGACTTTATGTGCATTCTAACTTGACACCCAGAATTCTTGCCATCTGGCCATGTGCCTACAAAATTAATTACAGTCACACTGTCCTCAGAGATTCTGGAATTTTCTGACTAAGTCAGAATCTAGAGTGCTTCAAAGGAACTCCATTTTTTCTGTCACAGCCCCTCTCCACACCGCCCCCAGTATGGTTTAATCAATGGAACCTAACGAGAGAGAGGATTCTTTGTGACCTCTGTTCTGACACTTGTTCATTACTTAGAAAAAGTGCCTTCCAGAGTCTGCCAGCCCAAACAGGTCTATCACATCCTCATCAGAGTCCAAGCAATCCCAGAAAGCTAGCTACAGTGCAACCTCAAATGATACATGAAGAGAGTTGAAAGGAGTTCGAGCTGGGTGAAAATTCTGTCTTCTTAGCTAAAAGCACGTGGAGCTGTCAAATACCATGTCTGAGCTTGTCTGTGCTTTTGCATACTAATCTCCCAGAACATATATCTTTTAGTCTGCCTATCATCTGAATGCTGAAAATTAAACTATGCGTGAAAAACAAAGCCTTTGCTCTCCATTGTACTCAGAACAAAGACAGCGAGCTCATGATTGAGCATCTGAGTACATGTTTTATGATTCCTGGAGCAAAGGAGAGACCAAGATTATTTTTGAATACCTACTATGCACCAGCATTCATACAAATAGCGTTTTTCATATGTTGTCTTCTTCTTCTTCAGCTCTCATATAATTATCATTTATCATAAATAAAGAAATATTTACTCTGGAAAGCCAGTGGCAGAACTAGGTCTGAACTCAGATCTAATTCATACAGAAACTCTGTCTTCCTGGGACATCAGTTGATTCAACTCCCTTCTCAGAGGGATTCATTTAGAACCTACAGACTTTCCACTTCAATCTAATAAATGAGTCTGAATTATGTTTAGGGAATTAAAAAGTTAGACAGTAACTATCTAATCGTCTACTTGAGAATGACAGTGATGATAACGACAAAAGTTGGTTTTAGGGACTAGGAGGAGCAGAATAACTTAATTCTGAACACATTTCCAGCTATCTACATCCTTATTTATTTATCAAATAGCTTTTTCGTGGCAGTGTGAGCTTCAAAATACTCTTATCTTTTTCCTCTATAAAGTGTGGAAGAATGCGGTAATGATTATACCGGTAACAGCCAGATGGCTCATGTCTTGTCACCTACTTACCAGCCATGTGACCTCTGGAATGTTGTAACCTAATAATATGCCACAGCATCCTCACCTGAAAATAGCAATGATGCAGGATAATGGGGTAGCTTTAACTGCACATAAGGGTTTTAGTATACCATATAATACCTCACTAGTGTTCGGAATAGATGCTACTGGCAAATGCAGAGTTTAGCTTATGATAATTTTGATAGAAATTCTGAACTTAAACCCAACCAAAATCAGGGTTAGTACTCCTTAGCTAATTATGAGGTTGGAATCTGTGGTATAAGACCATTCAAAGATAAAAACCTTCAACCTTCAAGAAATCATACTGTTTGCATAGAATGCAGAAGACCTTTGGGTTCTATCCCTAGTACCCCATGCGTGCATGTGCACCCATGTGCGTACACACACACACACACACACACACACACACACACACACAAGAAATACTCTTAATGCAAGTAGTAACTATTTTATTGACATATTTACAAAATATTACAAAGTAAAATGCCATTCTAACTCACCATATTACACAGGGGCTACAGACAGGCAAGACAAAGTCTATGGAAAACATTTATGTCTGTCTTTGGTATTAGAAATCTACACAGGTCATGGCATTTAAAATCTCCAATACAAAGTATTAAATGTAGACAAAGTCATCATTGGTAATGTCATGAAGAGAGGCTCTTGTGTCCTCCGCTATGAAACTCTGAGGCCAATGAAATGCAACAGGAAGACCACATTGCACTCGTGAGGCAGGGAGTCTATTGACTGAAATAAACAATACGTGCTACAATACTGTACACAGGAGTGTTTCAACCTGTGGGAAGCTGTACTCTCCATAGCAACACTTGCCGACACTAACATACAAAACATCCCCAAGACACAGATAAGACCTTAAAGGTAGGAATCCATTCCAAGAGTAGACCTTGTCAGCACAAGTTCACTGTACAGACATTTTATAAAATACATTTTCATCACCATTTACACATATACAAAAGCTCAATTGTTCTAAAACACAATCACAGTTTACATAATTCTGAGGTAAAGGTCTTGAGTCTATTTAAATGAAAAGTCCTAGCCCCGATGGGGTCTCCTCCAGGGAGATGTGTCCACGAAACAGGCTCTGGCACTCCTGTGAGACAGGAGAGGACAGGTTGCCTCAGCCCTTTCATGTTAGAGGTGACCCCAAAAATCTGGTATCAGAGACACTTAGAGATCACTTCTAAGATAAAAATACCTCTATCTTTTATCCAAGCAGAAACATTTTCTGAATCTTGACAGAACATAGCTACTGCTACCAAAGAAATACTCTACCATGGAAGGGCAAGTTAGTATCTTAACTTGTCAGCCTCAACTAGGGACTCCACGCATCTCAGGAGGAAGATACTTAGACTCCTCGTGGAACACAGTGAAAGCTTGGAGAAAGAAACATGCTGCAAAGTGGATCTTCCTACTGATTAAGACATAGCAAGAAAGGCTTCAGAAGGGAAAACAGAGGAGCCATGAGAACACAGAAATCAGGTTCCTTCTGTCTCAGAAAGAAATGAATGACTCGGTGTGCCTTTCTTCCCAAATCCTCAATAAAGCTCTTTTGTGCTACCATTAAAAAAAAATAAAAAACAGTGGAAATCAGCAACTATGCCTCGGGTCTCTAGAGAGAAGGAAGGCTTGTGTTCATAGCTATTGCAGCTATATAGTGATATCCTATGGATTGATTACAGCACTTGATCTGTCTCTGTAAACACCTCTACCTCTGGGATTCCTGGCAACCAAGCATGATCTGCCCGGCCACGATTCCTTGTCAGGCATGACATTTCCAAAACACCCTCTGAAACCACAAAAACTGCGAGGCTTTCATACAAAGACACTTCCTTTCAAGTGCTTCTCTTTTTCTTCTTTATAAAGAAGTGTGGAAATATAATCAGGACATCAAATGAATAATTAAAACCCTCTCTGTAATTTATCACTTATGATGCAAACCTGAGCATGAGGCTCTTTTATTTTATCATGAGTAACATCTGGGGATAAAAGTGTTTGCCAGGCAGTGAGTCACCTGTTGAACAATTTAAGACGAGAAATGCTGGATCTCTCCAGCAAGCTGGATCTTTCCCAGATGGCAGACTCTACTTTTTCTTCATGCTGGGAAAAAGCAAAATTAAACTTGTATTTCTTTGTATCATCAAAAACTGTAAGAACAAAGTAAATATGCAGGAAGCATTTCCTAACAGTTGGATCCATGGTGTCTGGCCCAACGAAGAGAAACCTGATGTGTTTGCAGGACTCTTTTGGGGAAGGAAAGCGGTTGGCTTTGCCCTGGTTCCTGACAATGATAGGCAGGCAGGTTGTTTCTTGCACTGCTCTAGGCAAGCTATTAATCTGTCAGTACCAGAATCTTTAGAAATCCCAGCGTTAAGACTTAGGAAGAGAGAAAAGAGGGTGTTGAACAGCCAAGAACGCTGCTTTCTAAACACTTGAGTTAACTCATAATGGCGTGCAGGTTTCTGTCTGTGTTGCCTGAGATTTTGGTGCAGGATCAACTCTGGATTGGACTTTACTCGTCTTCTTCCACATACGTGGATGGAAACCAGCCCACCTACGGGAGATAAGGAACAGACTTATCAACACCTCTAGTGCTTCAAAGGATTCTACAGACAGAAAATTCCTTATTTTCCCAACACACTAATTATGCTGGGGTTTTATGCTTACTGTGGGAACATTGGCTTAACAGCAAGGACAGGGATAGGCCTCATAAAGATAGTGATAGAAACCTAGTAATAAAATGAGCTTAAACAGGGCTCTAATCCACTAGCTCACAAATGAATACACATATCAGGGCAATATGGGACTCAGCACCATGATTCTATCTCTTTGGTAGGACAGGATATGGATGAAAAACAGAGGTACTCCGTCCCAGTCTTTCCAACAGGGATTGGGAGCTTTTGGAAATGCTTGATGCTTATATAAACTGCATACAGTGGTGCTTAACTACTGACAAAAAGACCGCTCAACTCTTCTGATGTGCCAGTCAACTCGTGGCCCCTACTGTATTGACCCAAGCCATTTTGAATGGCAATGCATGCCTCCAGTCCTTGGCAGCCAGACTGCTGAAAGGACAAGTTCACAACATTATCATGCCAGTGATTGTCCAGCCCTCTCATTCACAAAGAACTGACACAATTGAAGGGCCAACTCACCCTGCCATTTACTTCTCCTCTCCACCAGCCATTTGCACTCATCTTTGTGTAAATCTTCACCATGTCTCCTTTCAATAGGGAGAGCTCCCGCATATCTCTTGCACAGAAGTCATACCGAGCGATGGCAATGCCCAGAACTTTGGGACTTAGCACTGTAAAGAAACAAGGCAGAGTCTGAGTTAGTGTGAAGTCGGTTGCATCCAGCCGTCAGAACCTAATGAGACCATTGCTATTGGTGCTATCAAATGCAGGGCTGTGACTTCCTTACAGATTAGTGACAATGACAGCAGGAGTTTGAAAGCAGCACAGTTGCTGTTTCAATCCAATCAGGTATGATCAAGTTCATTCCAGACAGTTAAATATCCACTGTTCTGCTTTTGACACTCGTCATAAAGCTTCTGTAAAGCCACGCCAAATGGAAATGACTATGTGAATGGATTTGAGGTAACTTTAACATAAACTTACAACTGAGGACACTATATTCTGTTTCTCAATAGAACCTCTGGGGTGAAGCTTTCTGGTTTTCACCTGGTAACTTCTTTGACTAAATTCTGAGTAACTGAATTCTGGGCTCTGATAAAGTCTATGAAATCAATCTCATCACTTCTAAGTAAGTGACAGTCTCCTCCCCAGTCAACCTTTTTATGTTTAAACCGTCTGGGGTCAACCAAGTTATTATTTCACATATGATTTTGTATATGTGAGGACATGCACGCCAACTTCTTCTTTTCATGGAAACACTGAAATGTTTACTGCACTGTCTAACCAAAATCCAGGACCAAGGTACCATTGCTTTGCTTGATCCTCTGTTTGTTTAATATCCCTGGTGGCAGGAGAGGAGTCAGCCCTGTCTGAAAAGGACTCTCCATTCAGGCTGTGCACGTTTGTTGGTCTCTGGTGCTTCCTAACAGGCTGTGTAGTAACTTCTCCACCTGTTGCTCTGTGGGCGTCATAAAGTGTTTTCAATTATATGTGCTATGATTCTGAGAACAGCTCCCCTGAGACTGGTGGGACTTTATAAATCTTAAATGGTAAAGGAACTTAAGTGTAAGAAAAAGCAACAAATGGAAACGCCATCCATCTGTATTACAGCAGTTCCCAGTGCCCAGGTAGCTCATAATGACCCATGCCACCCTGGAACAGTCCACCTGCTTGGCAACAGGGACCTCAGGCCTATCATTCATGGCTTTATAATGACAGCCTTTTTTAAAGTCTCCAGGTGTCCATCATAAGATAAACGAATGGCAATACTGTAGATTTCAGAACCGTAAAGGGAGTAAAAATAGGTCATTTTATTTTACCATTCAGGACACAAACCACTTTAATGGTTTCCTTCCTGAAAATGGTCCCATTGCCAAGGCACTGTTCTTAAAGTCAGTGCACATAAAAACACCCCTGTGATGGAGAAACCCAATTGTAGACTTGACTGTGTGACCTCGCACAGGCCTCTCAACCCCTCTAGGCCACATTTTTCTCATCTATAAAACGAAAGGTTTGTACTAGCTGACTTCTAAGGCCTATTTCAGAATTCTATGTTCTATAGGGACTTACAGGTTAATTTTTAAAAAACCCACCAGAAAATGTACTTATCTAGGCTCAGAGCCATATAAATGTCATTTAACTCTCCAGGTAATGACAGAAATTCAGATCAAAATGCCTGGACATTTTGAAGAGCTATAGAAACGGTGGAGATGATTCCTCAATTCAAGAAATGCATACTGAATCTTATTCTTCTCTTTGGAGGGGAAGTTGAGACTTTTGGGTCCTTTTTATTTTCTTCATGGAAATGCACAAAAACTGAATTTTTCTCCACTATGACTTCTAGTCTTTCAGACAAGACGGATGATTGCTCAGAGTAGTTCATCTCCCTTTAAATTCCCATTCCCTCACCCATCTCTCCACACTGACACATGGTAAAATATAAAATGTCACATTGAAGTTTATGGCACACACACACACACACACACACACACACACACACACACACACAATGCCATGGCAAACAATGATGCTATAGCCAGGGAAGAGTGACTTGAATGGTGTAATGGAACAACAGGGACTGTGTTTGAGGAGATGAATTTACATGGGAAGCCATACACAGAAGCCAAAATACTGGATTTGCACATAGAAGCAAGTTGTAGAGACATATAAAAGCAGTAAGCAGTACCTGACCAGAAAGGAGTGGAAGAAGGGGGGACAAAGCTGTAGTCTGGAGGAGTTACAAAAGAAAAGCCACAGAACAGAGGAGGGGCTTAGAGAAGGAAAGAAAAAGAAGCAAAAGAGCATTTAAGAGTTGGCACACAAATATCTCTCAATACAATGACTTTGCTGTTTGTAATCACAAGAAAACTGTCACATCCAAGTTGGAATATCAAGCTGTGCTTCTTACCCACCACTCTCCTGTCACCATTTCGAAATGAGAAACATGCCAGACTTTTTCACTTTGATTGACATTAGTTCTGAGATTCAGAGCTGTCTGTCATTCCTTAGGCAAATAGCAAACACGTTGCACGGTGCCACCCAAGTCCTACCCATCCGAGGATGGCCCAATTCCCATTTTGTTACAATAACAGGAAGGGGAAGGCACTCATATAAATATGTTCCTAATGAAAAGCAATATGAATAAGTAGGAGTTTACAAAAACAGTACAGAGCTTACAGGATTATGTCAACGAAGCATAAGGAAACATGGAAAATCCAAAACATTTGCTGAGCTAAATTCAGACACTTTGTTAAGACTCACCCTTACTCACAGTCAAGCATGTATATCTCGGCTTACTTTCAATAGGGAAAGTCAAGTTGTAGAGAGGTACAATGTAGATGCTGGCAACTGTGTACTCAATTTTTCACTCTACAGTTTCAATAATAAGAATTGATTGTATTCCTTATCAAGTAGTTCTGAAGTATTAGTTACTATTGCTCAATAAGCTGAATACATCACTCACAAGACATTGCAGTGAATAAGAGAAAGGCACTGATGCTCTCTTTCCTGTGAATAAGAGAAAGGCACTGATGCTCACTTTCCTGTGAATAAGAGAAAGACACTGATGCTCTCTTTCCTCTGCATCTGAGAAACTCTAGAGTCACAGCCCTCATTCTCCATCGGAGCTGCACAATTCTCCTCAGTGAGCACTGTGGTTCGTATAGCTCTAACATTTAACCCGCTGATTCTATGGCGTTGTTAATAACAGACACGGAAGACCTTGGGGTAGAAACTTTCTCCCAGTATCTATTCTTCCCATCATTCATCTGGTAGAGGGTTGAGTTCAACCATGTTCAGCCAGCAGGAAGAGTTCATTTTCTCATCTCCTTTACATGCTAGTAAAAAGATACATGGTGAGGTCCTGACCAAAGCTATTAAGGCAAAAATATCATGAAGCAGCTCCTGAGATCTTTCCTTTTAACCCTTTATTCTATTTTGCTTTCTGGCATGTGAAAGTTGTCACCTTGCTCCATAAAAAGGGAATCTATCACCTTGAAGAAGACAGGGTGAGTTCGAGAGAACATCCGTTACAAAGACTTCACAGAGCACAGGGAACCTTTCATCGAGCTCTGAGCTCTTTCTGTTTTTATAGGATGGACAAATAAATTGACTTTTCTGATTAAGTCAACAGTTTGGGTTTTCTGTCACTAGTATCCAGACTTAACCTGAAGCATTATCCCTGAAGATGCAATAAAATGAGGTAGAGCCCAAGGATGAGTATGTTTTTCCATACATCTCTCTTCAGGCAGTTGCCTGATATTGCAAACCAGTACTGTTATCTCTAAGTGGATTCTCCAGGATCCTAACAGCAACAGTGACCTACTACTAGGTATGCTATCAGACCCCAGCCAAGCAAACTGGCCAAGGGAATTGTAAGAAATTCAGTCGTTCTTAAAATCATTGACGATGAAGTCCTTGCACACAAAGGGATCCATGTCTGACTCTCTTTTGTCATGAATGGCCTCACCACATTTTTCTATTCCATGTGCTTGCTCAGTTAAAAAAATACACTGCTACATTCCACCACAGATCATTTTATAATATGACAAGTACATGTTTACTACTGTGCAATAGAAATGACAAAATTCACTCTCTATGTGTTTGTGTGTATGTGTGTACATTACCTTCATTAGAATTTTTAAGAAATGCAGTCTTTTTTTTGAATAAAATTAGATCAGAGAAGCATCAAATAGGAAACAGTCCATGGCAGAAAATCCCACTCCCTGTCAGTGTAATGTGTAGAACATGGTTTCTAATTTAAGTTCTTATAGTCATAAGATAGGAATCTAGGAATGCTGACACCAGATGTTTTGTCATTTGTGGGGTTAGTCATGGGCTAATTACTTTGTTAGAAATGTTACCTTCTCTTCTATCTGGCAATGGGTACATCGTAGCCTCGAGAAAGTGAAGATAAGGGATGTGGGACTATTGCTGTGTGTGTGCGCTGTGTGTGTGTGTGTGTGTGTGTGTGTGTGTGTGTGTGTGTGTGTGTGTGTTGAGGTGTGACTGTGCATGCATACAGAAGACAGTTTTGTTCTGTTCTGTCACTCTCTACCTTACTCCTCTGAAATAGGGTCTCTCACTGAACCTGCCAGCGAGACCCATCAGTCCTCCTATCTCTGTCCCGAACAGCATCAGGTTTGTATGGCTGGCTGCACAGGTTTAAGGCAAGTGCTGGGAATCTGAACTCAGGTCTGCATGCTTCTAAAGCAAGAGCTCTTACCACTGAGCAATCTTCCCCCACCCCTTATCTTCACTCCCTCGAGGCTATGATAGATAGAAGAGAAGGTGACATTTCTAATAAAGTAATTAGTCCATGACTAACCTCACTAATGACAACACATCTGCTGTCAACATCCCTAGATTCCTATCTTAGGACTGCAAGAACTTAAATTAGAAGCCATGTTCTACACATTACACTGACAAGTAGTGAGATTTTCTGCCATGGACTGTTTCCTATTTGATGCTTCTCTGGTCTAATTTTATTCATAAAAAAAAAGACCGTATTTCTTAAAAAAAAAAAAAAAAAACTAAAGAAGGTAATGTAAGCCAAGAATGAAATATCACAAGAGATAACTTATCTCTAAAGGGAAGAAATAAGAAATCAATGGATATAATTAAATGCCATTTAAATAACTTCAAGAGTAGATAGATAAACTAGACATAGCCAATCTACACTAAGACCATCTAAAATTTCTGATTATAGATAATGCTTTACCAAGGAATCTGAGTCTACATCAATAGCACTGTAGGGGGCTATCCCTTTCCTTATCAAGCCTTAAGTGCCTTAAAACTCTTTGCATTACAATCAAGTGCCTAGAATTCAAAGTTTCTTAAATTAGATCTATAATGGTATAATTCTAGGGTGGTGGAGAGACGGGACAGTGGTGAAAAGCATTCGCTGCTCTCGAGGAGAACCTACGTTTAGTTCCTGCCAGACATATTAAGAGGCTCAAAACCACTCATAGTTCCAGCTTCTGGGGTATCTGACACTGTCTTCTGGGCTTTGTAGGCCCCCACACCCACATGCAAATACCAACAGACAACTATATATATTTGCTGGCCAGGTTCTTGGACTTTGGCTTTCTTAGCGCTAGCCTGAGACATCAAGGGTTTTCAATGATATTACTATAAAGAAGAGCATCATCTCAGATTTTACTTGTTGAAAACTAAACTTACCACCTCCACTTTGTAGGTCTGCTGGCTAGTTTTATATCAACTTGACATGGTGGCTAGAGTCATTCTAGAAAAAGGAACCTGGTTTAATAAAATGTTCCTATCACACTGGCTGGTGGGCAAGACTGTGACATGTTTTCTTGATTGATGATCAATGTGAGGGAGCTCAGTTCACTCTGTCTGGTGGCACCCAGGGTGGTGGTTCTGAGTGCTATAAAAAAGCAGACTGAGTAACCAGGGGAGCAAGTCAGTAAGCAGTGTTCTTTCACACCCTCTGTACCAGTCCCGGCCTCCAAGTTCCTACCTTGAGTTCCTGCTCTTACCTCCCTCAGTGTTGACAGAGTATAAACTGAAAGCTGAAATACACCCTTTCATCCCTAAGTCACTTTTGGTCATAGTGTTTTATCCCAACAATAAAAATCCTAATTAAGAAATCTAGTACAACTTATCTTTTTTTTTCTGCCAGCCTTGCACAATCAGACACTGTTAGGCTCTTCCTATCCAACCTGTACGTCAAGTATCTTCTCCCTGTGCAAGGTCAGGCTAATTATTCCTTCCATAATTCTCGGATCAGCTATCCCAATCCAGGTACACACACTGTTCTAACTGCAAACAGCACCCAACTTGCCTCTTGATTTCAACGTATTTGCTTTTCTAAGCATTGCCTCCTAGTGACTCACCCTAAATGGAGATTCTCTCATCCATTTGCTAAATTATGAATTTCAAACTTTTAGATAGAATCACATGCAATTTATATACTGGTTCTCCCCACCCCTTTTTAGCCAAACCTTTTAGAAAGGTCACATATAAATTCTTTTTCCCTAGACCAGCTTTCTACACCCCCCATGACCTTCAGGTACATTTCCAACTGAGGACTGTGGTTTACTCTAGAATACTTCACCTGATCCTGCGCTCCCTTATTCAAAAGCCTAGATCAGACCCTTCCCAAAATCCCTGATGACCAACTCAGATGCTATCTGTCCTTTCTTGTCCTCTTCCAGTCACCTGGTGGGCATTCAGTCATGTCACAGCACGTCCGAGGTCTGCCATTTATCATTTGCATACGTAGCTCCACTTAGATGTGGGTACTGGAAGGCAGGGACCAGTTCTGTGTCTCCTATAGGACAGGCCCCCGTGCTATGCAATGGCTTCGACCTGATAGACCAACATCTTAGCTAGGTGTCCGGTTTTATAGTTCTGTATGTCTCCCCTTCCCACTGGCTCAGCCCCATCATTCACTCACTTAACTGCTCAAAAAGACATTCAAGAAAAAGGTGACAAAACATAAGGGGAAGAGAGTGAACTACACCCAGGCTTTGTGAGGACTCTAACCTAGCAGCGCCATTCCTGCCACAACTCACCCTTCCGAGATGCCGAGCAGCTATTAAACACCACGCGCCTCATAGCATTAACCATGCCGTTTGCCTGAGGGATCTTTCTAAAGTAAAAGGTTAATCAGTTTCCTCTGCCGCTGCACGTGTATCTCTCAGCCAAGCACTTTAAGGGTTGATCGGGATGATTTCCACTTCCCTGCGCACCGTGGAATGATTTATTGTTGCCACTTTTCCTATATGTCAATTTTCTCTGCCTCTGGGTCCTTGATCCTTTTGTGCGATAAAATCAGCATTTGAATCTTCTGGCACCTACTGAAGATAACGAGCTAAGCGAGGGAAGCGGGTGCTGAACCCTAGAGTCAGGCATCCGATAATACATTTTGTAGAGTGGTTAAAATTATAGAATATGCTTACCTCCATGCTAAAACTAGATACATCTATCTCTATACACATACGGAGATACAAAATTTCTTCATTAAATTTTTCTATAAGGCATTCTTAAGACATCTTAGTGCAGGAATTATTGGTCATTGCACTGTCTTAGAACAGGATTAGGAAAAGTCCTGGAGAAGTGGCATCCCTGGAAGTGCTGATGTCTGTCACCTCCTGCACTCCCATTTCATTGCCTGTTTCACAGCACAGGCCACCTCCCCACTCACATTTCCTTATTTTTGTAGCTTCTAGAGCAGTCTCTCTGCCACTCACAGCAGTGTACTCGTACAGAATATTAAATCAATAATGAGTCCCTTTCAGTGACACGATCATTGGCTAGGTACATGCTTCCGATTAGGCCTAATTTCTCTCTTCAAATGCTTCTGGCTTTGCATCAGCACAGAGGACAGCCTTGCTTGGTGAGACCTCAAAGGCAAGTTATTTGACATGCGTATGATACCTAAGTCTTCCTGGGCTACCACTCACGGAACATTGTTATCAAATGGAATGGTTCACAGTGTAGGTGGCATTCCAATGACAAAAGACAGAGCTTATAGTAATACTACTTTTCAACTTTTCCACATAAAATAGACATTGAGAGGCTAGCATTCTCTAGTAGAAAAAAAAATCATCTGTTGAATAAATGGCATGGAAACCTGTGCAAGGACATGGAAAACCTGTGCAAGGGTACAATAGTTTAGTGGTGAATCACTAGAAGATACCATACAGTTCTGAGACTAGGAAGAAAAAGCCGCAGAACACAGAACTATTTTGATTTAAAGGAAAATCAAACAAACAAAAGGAACAGGTTAATAGGAGGACAAAAAAGTTCGAGTGACTTGATCTCGAATACCTACACTTTTGCTCTCAGGGTAACTAAGAGCTGCTTTATAGAGCCATAGTCTGCCTTGTTCGGTCTATGAATTCGCGTGAGCAAGCCAATGTGTATTCAGCTTAGAGTAACATTGAAATTAGAAACAAAACTCCATTAACATTTATCCGTAAGGGTCTGAGTTACCAACTCCTGAACTAATTTTTGAACTAACACCTACTTACTCATTATCTATTTTATAGACCTTTTCACTGAGTGTTTATTAATTATTCTTCATTATTTGAAACATCATCTAACACTTTTAATTTTAACCAACACATGGATTTCATATTAATTTCTATGACAAAAATTTTAGCCAGCATTGGGCCAGTGTATTTACCAAAACAGTGGTCTGTGCTTACTGCCTGACAGTGACCAAGGCGGTTTTCTGTAGCCCTGAATTCCTAAGTGAGATGCTTGATGAACTATCCTTGATTTTTTTTATTTTTTAATTTTTTGCCAAGATTGCATACAGATGGCCTGACAGCAGAAAGCATGCTGAGAATTAAATGAATGTTTAATTTAAATTTGTTATCCTTACCCTGATTTTATTTTAGAACACAATGTTTCATAGATTTCCAATAATATCCAAAGACATATTATCAAATATCTCTTTCTTTACCACTCTCAAAGGAAACAAACCAGAACTCTAGTTTGATTGGTTATATGTTTTAGATATCATTGCTGGAAGAATAGAGATAATTCAGGTTCGTTTCATTTAATGGGATGTTGACATCTGGTAGGTGAGCAGATCTTAGTGAGCATAAAATCCAGTGACACAGCAAAGACAAGTCATGTCAGGATTATCAGAAGATCTGAACAGTTGTTTGGTATCCAGTGTCCACCATGGAAACTTAGTTATGAGCAAGACAAGGAATCATTCAGTCGTTCACAAGGTCCTTCCTATTACTGAAAATTAATGACAGTTGATATTGCCTTGGGACTTCAGATCATTTATTGGCACATAGTTTTTGAGGATATGGATTTGATTCTAAATATGTGTTTTCTAAAACAAACCAACAAACTCTCTGGCATGAATTAAATTGTTAAGGTATAAGGACTACACTGAGATCCGTAAGGAGATAAAAGAAACATGCAGAAATGCTGATTTTAAGGAGCTTACAAATTATTGAAGACACAGGCTCACATGAAAGTTGTACACAGGTATAAAAGACTTAACTTCTGAGTGAGAGTTTGGAACAGATGCCAGACTTCACTGATGCCAGAAGACACGGTAAAACCCTCCAGTTCCCTAGCTGTCCCGACTCACAATCCTAATTGTCATACTCAAGTCTTCTCTTGTTTCATATCATATCCATATCTCACTTTTGACTAGATTATCTACAAAATCTGTCACCCTAATGACTAAATTTTGGTCACTTTCACCTAGATACTGAACACAATGTCCTCATCTCGAGTTGTTTACCTAGGCCTTTCTTCCTGCGGTCTTGCCTCATCACAGAAACCAGAACAATGCTGTTAAAACTTAAAGTCAGACTATCTCTCTATCTTGTTTAAATCCCTCCAAAGGCTTTGTATTTTCTCCCAAAGTCAAAATGTAAAGCACTGCAGGATGTCACAGGGTCTAGCCTGACCTACTCTTCGTATCTTGTTGCCTAATTATCTTCCTCTTGTCCCTGTTTGGGTGACATCACTGACATCACATATGTTCTTCCTGTGTACTATCAGTTCCCTCTCTTATATTCCTGAGTACTTTTTGTGACCTTCACAGTGAAGCCCACCCTGCCATTCTATAAACCCACAAACACAGATCATGGTCCCATGGAACAAGGAGGAAAACAAGAGTTTATTGCAGGAACAATGTGCAATTTAAATACCACTGGCTGACATTTGATTAAATTATGAAGGAAAGTTGGTAAGCAGAGAGAACATAATCCCTTAAACTACCACTGTTCTCAATAACTCTTAAGTCAGCACAAATGGTCTGTACTCTCGGTGACTGAAGTTACAGGTTTAGTAGCCTGTTCAACAGATAGATAGGGCGTGAGGATATTTATAGGAAGTCATAATGAAGGGAATCTCCTGGTCACATAAATGGCCTTGTTAGAAAGGAGAGCTTTAGGAAGGGTGTTTGGTGTCACCCTGGTAGAACTGGAACTGAGAATCCATCTCTCTGATTCACGGCTAAAGGGCCCCCTAACTTTGCTCTCGGACAATCAGCCCAGCTAAAAATCTCAAACCATTCTCTAGCGCGTTGAGCATCATTTGCCTGGTTATGTTATTCTTCCAGAGCAATTCTCAATTTCTAACACTAAATAATTATTTTCCAACCCACTGTCTGCCTTCCCTACCAGCATATAAACTCCACCAGGGCAGATGTTCATCTGTTACACTCACTCCTCTAGATACCCAGCAATTTAGATAGTTCTTGCCCTGCAGCAGGGTCTTGATGAGGAGTGAATGGATGTATGGCTATGGAGGAAGATATTGGGCAGGATGTAATAACCAAATAAAAGACAAAATAAGCTTTTAAGTTAATAGAAGTCGGCAGAACTGTACCCTTTAAGAGCACAAGGAGATAAAGGATAGGAGAAATTAATTGGAAAATAGTGACATAGTTTTGTTTTTATTGTTGGGTTTTGTTTGGTTGGTTTTTATTGTTTTACTTGTGTTTGCATGTACATACCTAGGCCTACAGTGAAGCCCTAGTTCGCATGAAATTGATAATATAGACAAAGTCGACCTCAAACTCGTGGTGGCAGCCCTCCAGCCTTGGCTTAATAAGTGCTGAGATTACAAGAACACACCACCATTGCCAGCGAAGAATGGCTTTTGCACTGGGGAAAGTGAGTAAAGGAGTCAAGTGATGTCAATATGTACTATGCAAAGTTCTGACAAATTAGAGTGTATTCATAGAACAGCAGCTGGGATGGTTAAATATGATAGTCACTCATATTATGTAAGAGTTAGAATAAGTATTTAAAGGGGGTGGGGAGAAAGATACACAGTAAAGAAAGTAAGACAGCATACTTGATGAAAAGGTTGTGATAGTTATTGTGAATATGTAAATTAGTTACTTCATAGCATGTTCTGAGGTTATTATAGTACAGTGAAATGTGTATGTGCATTGTGTACTTACCATAGTTAGTTGAAAAAATAGCTATAGTAGCTAAACTGAGTGATATTTATAGCTAATGTAAGGAAAACTACTTAGTTTTGTTGAAGACATATAAGGTGAATGCTTTGTGTGTTGGTTAAAAGTGAAGTCATGTCAGTGTTCAAGCAAAGACTGATGACCTCCTTCCAAGACCCCAATAAAAGATATTTGTTTAGAATGCTCCCCCATAGAACTGATGAGGCTGGCAAGTTTGAGGGGCCTAGATCTTGGGAGAATTCTCCAGCATTCACACTTATTGTTAAGGCCTTAGGGTGCATTGTGTAACTTCCAATAGGTGTGAGTACTACTGACTTAGCTGTGAACAAACAAATGCTGAATGGGGGTGGTAACAGTGGGGAGTGGGGACCAATGAAATCAAAAAGGGACAAAAGAAAACCCAGGCTGACAGTATCCTCAACTTCCAAATGCTGCTAGGACAGAAGAAAGATGCAGAGTTAATGCTTCTCATGTGTAAACTTAGAACTCAGTAGCGTAGGCAGGAGACCACTGGATGATACCAGGCCATCAAAGCTCTGAGCATTTTCTTGCACAGCTAGAACCCTGACGGAATTTTTAGAAAGAAAAAATGAAAACTTTCTCAATTCAGATAAATGTGCGGAGTTTCCAGGCAAGAATGACTAGACAAATAGATCCTCGAGTCAGGGCCATCACAGGACTACACTACATTCAATACAAGATGATTATATGTATTAACTACATTGAGGTCAATTGTCAATTTAGAAAGAAAGCTTCTAGGAATGGGCGTTCAGATAAGAAGTGCTAAGAACCTAAGTACTGCTTTTTAAGCCAGGGAATATTAAAAGGATAGCTTAGGATGAGGTTCTCTAAATTTTTAGAATTTAAGTTTGGAATCCCAGATGTGATTACTAATGTCTGGAGCCATCCTGCCCAGAGTAAAAATGCCTTGGAGTAGCCAATGAGGCTCTTGAAGTGTGTAAATAGGAGGGGAAATCAGCATGGCTAGTCAGAATGATGTACCGCTTTAGTTGACCAGTTGTCTGAGAAGTGAATAATCTGCAGGCATCATAGACGGGCGAAGAGGGCAAGTATGAAAATGTCAGGAGAATGTTACAATTAACTTGTCCCATAGTGCACACAATGGGAGAGTTGAGCTGAAGCCCAGGAAGCAGAACCAATGTGCCAAGGGAAAGTGAAATGGCTTCACCGGTGAATTAAAATTTGCCAAATAAGGCTAACACAAAATTTCACACTGGGCAACAGCGTGGGACACATGGACGTGGTGACTGGAACAGCAGTGGTGGCTGCACGAGCCAAAGCATCCAACACTGCCCACATGCCAGACATCTTCTACATGCTTCATACCTACTGACCCTTTTACGGCTTGGCATTAGAAGTAAACATCAAGATGTAGTGTTGTATGGTGAAATAAACTGGGGATCTCTAGTTCCTATATATCAAACTTGCATCAGTCTGTGGAAACCTGTTTGACAGGGGAAACCTTTCATAGTGATTTTTTTGCAGGACTGAAGGCTTATAGAATACTCCACTGGAGACGTTAATTTAATACATATATATGGGATTTGAGAATTTCTGTTCTGTTAATTGGCAAATTATTGCATATTAGTCAGGATTCTCTGCTTCTCCAATTCTATTCTAAGGCCATGTTTCAGACAAATGGCTCAAGTGACGCTTGGAAACGTGCTTTGGTTCACAGTGCTTTCTTTCAAGAGCAGGGTGCATTTCATGCTGGCAAAGCTGTAACAAGCTGAAAGTGCTTCATTGATTTGAAGTCTGGTTCTCCCAGAATGCCTATTTGCATCATTTGACCTGTCGGTACCAATAACATAAAGTCTCTCTATTAGCCATTGGAAAGACAAAAATTGGAAGTAGTCTGGAAATCTTTAGAAAATAGTTAAAATTAACACTGTAAGATACCATGGGTCTAACAGTCTTCCCATAGCCTACATAATGATATTTCTAGTTTGATCCTGTGGAATATGACTTTACGTTAAACCTGAGAGGTCTTTGTAGATGATATGGATCTCAAGTGAATACCAACCATCTAAGGTAGGCCTTAAAATCAACTGCAACCGCTTTTCTAAGTGAAAAGATGAGGACATACATAGGGGAGAGATAAAGATCCAGCAGGCTTGGAATGGAACATGTACAGACCAACTATTGCTCAGCCATCCAGAGTCTACAGACACATGGACACTATTTGGATTTTAGCCACCTGGCCTGTAGGACACAGCAATTTCTGTTTTGCCTTGTTTCTTTAAATCATTATGTGGCAAATTTTATGGCAGTCCTGGGAAACTAATATGAAATTAAAACTACTATTAAGGTTATCAGAATAAAATTAGGTGTGGAACACAAAATGACCAGTGGAGAGATGACAAAAGACTGAGCATAAAAAAGCAATCATAAAATGAAAGTGGATAGATATGGTCATATTGAATTACAAGGGCAGAAAGCTGACCTACATTAAGTGTGTATTTTAGTAGCTTAAGAAAATATTATCCCTGACTGTATTAAAATATAACTAATAAATACTATGGGATTGTCAGGTTATTTCAGGAATAAGACGATGATAATGGATATTGAGATTAATAAATAAAAGTGGCACTAATGTGACAAGAAGTGTTTTGCAATTTAACGTTTTCACACAGCTACCTGTGTGCTAAAGCACACCACCCCACATGATGCCACCCTCATACTTGCTAATGACGTTTTTCAGAAAGTCTTGCCCCATACCTGCAGGCTGAGTAACACCTCTATGACACCTTAGCGTATATTCTCTGGCTTCAGAAGGCTTATGCAATTCTATGACCTTAATTGTCTTTTGTGTGTTCCCATTCCCCTGTTTGCCCTATCTACCATTGTAGCTACAGCATCTAGCACAGTCTTGGCACATGGTGAGTGTTTGTAGTGAGCCGTATTGGATTTGGGCATGGCCGATTTGTGACTGCATAGCTCAAGGTGGCTATGTGACTCTGGGCTGCATGGCCACAGAGGTTCAACCTTGAAATGACAGCCATACAGACATGAGATTGTTGAACTAAAGCCTCTCCCAGGAAGACACTGGGAGCAATGACAGGATGTTTCAGCCTAAGCAAAACACCGGATGTCCCTGAGCAGATTCCTGAGAAGGGTTCGACCTTTTCAAAGAACATGTCCCCGGAAGACTGTTGCCTCTTTGTTAGAGGAGTATATCTTGCAGTGTAGTGATTCACCTTATATCCTTGGGCACTTCCCAAACTCCCCGACCCTAAGCTTCAGTTCCTGCTTCTATTCCTGCCTCAGAGCTTTAAATGCTGTACATTTCTCTCAATAAATGAGACCTTGACAACAGAACTTTTGCTTGGTCTCCTTCTTCTCTCGCCCCCCCCCCATTTAGGCCCAAGGGTAGCGCCCCTTCGGGACCCTAAATAACTGGGTCCCCGCTGGCGGGGATAAGTGTTGAATATTCCTTAAGTAAAGGAGAGAGTAAACAGATGTGAGGAGATCCCAGTGAAGCTTTCAATGGGAACCACTCAAGGCACAGGTGTTCTACATGTTCCAAATCAGTGGCCAGGCTCTTCCACAGCTGGAGCCAAAAAGAAAGAGGATGCTGCCACTTTCCTGTGATTCTCTTGGACACGGCCAGGAGGTAGGGTTATCTGCACATCAACCATTTTTTTATTCTAAAATGAAAGCAAGAACAGCACAAACAATTCTCATATACTTCATTCACAGTACCCAAATATTAACATCTTACAATGTTTGCTTTGCCAGCCTATGCTAGTTTTTGAGCCATCCGAATACACACTGCAGACACAATCCGTTTTTACTGTCAAATAATTCTGTGTGTTTTCCCTACAAAGATATTCACTATTCTAGCCATAGTGCAATTATCAAAGGCAGAAAACTGTGCTGATACAACTCGGCTAGTTAATCTATAGAGTATATGCAAACTTCACTAATTGACCTACTCATATACTTTATTAGTAACATAAATAGTAGCACATACGAAATATTCATGTGTCGTTATATGTAAACAGTCTACCTATTATGAATTCTATCAATGTCATGCAATGTTTAAGGTTTGAATTGGGTTCAAAAATAGGAAACCCTGCACTTTTGCTGCTATAATGATTCATCACAGTTAGGCTCTACCTCCTCTCATGTATATGAAAAAATAAAATTAGGATGTGATTTTGCGAGAAACACAGTGCAACGTCCAATCTCATTCCTCAGCAAGGAAAGCTGAGGTTCAAACTGGCTAACTTGCCTAAGAGAACAGACCTGAAAATAGCCAAGTAGTCATTGCAGAGTACAAGACAAAAGTCACTGTCATGTCCTTCAGGTATACAGATATACAGGTACATTTAAGCAACCAAGGGAAGCATGGTTAGGGCTATTTTGGATAGTTGTGGGATTCTTCTATAGATCCATACAATATCTTCCACCAAACTATTGTAATTTCAATGGGAGAAAACTAGTTCATCTTTACTCCTGAGTTCTCTCTCATCTCTTCTCTCCATTTCCTTTCCTTTTTACCTCCTCTTTTGGAAACATTCACATTACTAAAAGAATATCAAAAACAGTACTACCCTGATATCCTGGTAGACAGTCTAGAGACAGCATTAGATGACTTTATAACCTATGAAACTCTCTGCCTAATACTATGGACCTGTGTTTGATTCCAATCGATACCTTCCTGCAAATTAACTTTCATTTGCATGCAATAGTTCTGCCATACTCCTATCATATTTTTGCATCAAAAAATGAGCCACGTCTTTCTTTTACAATCACAGAAGTCACCACCTGTACAATTCCACCTACACTATTAGTAGTCACTAGTTTCATCAGTAAAGCACATGTCTCACCTCTGTGTAGAGCACAAGAAGGTTCTGGGCTTTACCTTACTTTCTCTGCATCCTACATCAGTTTTGGAAGTAATGAAAACTCAAGATCTCAGTCTGAATCTTTATCTTAAGGCAATGCTGCTTGGTGAAAACAATGTCCAGATATTCAGTAGCTATGAACCAGGGATGAAGACTAAAGGCTCCCTCAAGCATTTCTTGTTTCCCACCTCCTAGGAAGCACAGCATGTTAAAAAAATTACATGTGGTATTTTCATTAAGGGTTAACCCTAGAACAAGTCTTAAAGTCAACAAGACAAATTTATGAGTCATCAAAGCACAATACAGACTCCTATGAGGACTGCAAATGTAAACTTACTCAGTCCTTTGAAATCTAGTGTGTGCTCTGTCGGAGTTAGCAGCACTCTTTGGGAGCCTAGTTGGAGGAATTAGGTCAGTAGAAGTGAACCTTCACTTTTATGGTCCGGCTCCATGTCATGTCAACTCCCTTATTCCTGTCAAGGTACCTATATTACTCCGGTCCCCCAGATCATCCACTACTATTCCTCAAACTGTAAGCCAAGATAAACTCTTCCTTTCTTAAATTGTTTCCTTCCATATATTCTGGTTATAGAAACAAGGAAAGCTAAGGTCACAGTGGAACAATGACCTTCCTAAACTCTGGACACCACCCTTCTGTTCCCCTCTTCCCTGTAGGCCTCTGAAGAACCAAGGAAACTAGTCAAATATGATTCCACCTGCAGATGAAATTCTGTTATGTCTCTCTACTCAAAAAACAAAGAAAAAGAAAAAGGTTTAAACTTATGTTTACCTAAAAGAAGTTGTCATGTTAAAAGAGGTCAGAAGTCACAACTTGGGTAGAGTTTTAAGAAATGTGTAGTAAAACTACTTTTTAGGATGAACATCCATTTTGAATGAGTGAAAAGTACAGCCTGTATGATAATCCAAGATAATCAGAAAATCTTGAGCTTCAACATAGATAAAATTAAAAGGGATTAACATTTAAGACAACGTGTGTTCTTGCTTGTCTTGCAACATGAGTTTGGACATATGTCAATGGCCACAAGGAGAACAACCATGAAGATTTACAAAAGTTAACAGAAAAGCAACTCTCAACTAACGTGACAGATGACTTCCATATTGTCCTGAGGTACTTGGAACAGTACTGATGTTGAAAAGCTCAGCATCCCCCATCCCCCTTTATGTAAGATTTTAAGGAAAAGAAAATTAACTTCAAGTTATATTACACTGGTGCAAATCCTATTTGAGACCATTTCTTGAAATTCCAATTGTCTAGTTAGAGTTAATAAATTAATTCAGGATTCTAATAATGGTAAATTTTTTTTCATTTCTCCCTCAAAGTAGGTTTGTTTTTCTCTCATTATCACGTCCTCTGCACAAGTTGGGTGTCCATCCAGGAGGTCTGTATAACATGAAATGGTGTGGCAGAGTTTTCGATTTGGATTCACGGAGGCTGAGATGCATTTGTATGTCTATGTCTTTGTGGGTAGCCATCCTTTACGATTACTTATGATTATGTATAGTTTTAAAAATACTAACAAAGTATGTTGATCCTTTTAAGATACTGGATTGAAATAGGAACATTAGGAGCTTTAGGATACTAGGTACACTGGAAGAGCTCTAGTAGACACTATTTCTGAAACAGCATCACGTTCACAATGACACGTTTAAGTTAAAGAGAGCTTGGCTAATAAAAAAGCCTAGTGAAAAGTACAAAACTTCACACATTACTACATCACTTACATTTTGATGGCTGTTTTAACACAGATACAGTTTTTAATTTATCACCAAAAAAAAATAAAATAAAATAAAATAAAATAAAACCCTGTAACTAGATAGCCATGAACCTTTTGGCCCTTCTGACTCTGCTTAGCCCTAGAAAAAAAGTGTCTGCTCAATGCATTAGTGTACAAATTGGCTATATTTCAAACTTCGGAATGAAGATGCCTAGTGTTATTTTGCTTCAAATCCCTGAAGTGATCAAATACATAATTTTTCCAAGGTATTTTCAATTGCAGTACTCACAGCTGTTGCCTGTTCTATTACCCCTCTGTCCAGATGCGTGTTCAGGCTCCTTGTATGGAAACTGTAGCGTCGTATCTAAGGTCCTGAACCCTTCTTTAAGAGAATGGTGCTTGTAGTACTCCACAAGTTCCTTTAAGAGAGCAGATGAAAGAGAGATCTTGTTATTTTTGTTCTCAAACAAACCCTTTAATACCAAATTATATATGATACAAGGATAATCATCTTAAGCCTAACGTTCCAAATGTCTGAAAGTGTAAGAGCTCTGCCTCCTGTCTGAATGTACCTGACCCCTTCCCCCAAGATGCTATCCTATTGACTGGATTCGTTGGTTCATGTTGGTTATTTTCTATTGTTCTTCAGGCATGCAGAACATCCTGTTTGTCTTCAGTCAGATGCCGTGCTGAAAAGAAGCCATGCTAAACTTCGATCTCAGAGTAGTAATTATTGTTGTTATTAGTGAGAAACGTGTCTCTCTGAAGAAAAAAAAAAAAGAAAGGAACAGCTGTTGTTTGACTATATAGCAATTTCTACTTTCCCCCATTTTGCTTTCAACTAGTCAGAAAAACAAACTTAATACTAAATGTACTTTTCTACAAAAGAAAAGAAGGTTCATGAAGCACTCAGCAGTGTTCACTATCATGCCTGTTTCACACTGGTGAATGGGCCATGTGGATCTCCGCTCTCAGTGTCACCCAGTATTCACAAAGGGCAGCCAGGTGGTTCCTTCTAGCTGCTGTTTAGAAATACTTTGAACATCTCAAAGCATCATAAAAACATCTATCATATTTTAAACTAAATCTTCAGGGAAAACCTTTTTCCGAGTACCTTACTTTCGTATTCTACACATATCCGAATCCCTCAACTACGAACTGAAATGGGCAAATTCATAATGGAAATGGTCTCAGGAGCCAAACGGGGCAGATATGAAGTGCCTGATGAGTAGATGAAATGAAAATAAAAACAAATTACTTTAAACAAAGTAGCCAATGCTTCTGTCATAGCACCCTCTAAAAATGTGTGCAAGAGCACCTCATTTCTTGAGATGATAACATTGTTCATTGATCCAGCACATACAGTCAGTGGTTAAGTTCAAATTTCCTAAGAAATCAATCAGGTCCAAACTCACTCACAACATGAAAAAAAAAAAAACAAAAACAAAACAGATTATCAATGATTTATTCCTTTCGGTCTAACTGAGATGTGCCGAGTACTTCTTTGAGCTGGAAGTGCCAGAGGTCAGAAAAATGCCGAAGACACAGTGCCCACTCTCCAGGATTCTTATCGAAGATGGGAGAGTGAGGGTTCTAAGACCTCAGGTGCATAAAGAACTTTCTTTAGTGCGTTCAACTGGGAAGCTAGGAGAGATAGAGCGATGGAGGTGGCTTGGTTAAACCAAAGACCAGGCAACAATCTCAATAGATAACAATGGGGAAGAGATCACTTCAGCTCGGGGTACCCAGACCTGAGACCCATAGGTGGCAAAGTAAAGATCCCAGGCGTGGGCTGGGCAGACAGCTCAGCAGATAGGAGCCATTGTTACAGAGCATGAGAGTGAAGACCTGGGTTCACACTGCAACCACCCACGTAAGAATCAGGTCTTAGCCACATATGTCTCTATAACCCCTGAACTATTGAGAAGAGGAGACAGAAGGAACACTGGGACTTGCTGGCTGCCAGCCTAGCTCCAGAGTCTATGAGTGAATAGGGTGGAGAAAGAGGGAGACAATATTCTCTGATATCATGCTCTGGTCTCTGCATATTTGCATGTGTGCAAAGGGCACATGCATTTTAATATGCACACACACACACATTCTGTCACACATTAATAAACAGAAAGCAGTATTATTTAGCTGAATCACTGGATAAAGCAAATGATTCTTTTTGTCAATTCCCACATTTGGAAAATGAAGGCCATAAAACACTCCACACAGTTCACAGACCTTCTCTGAGCCCAGAGAAGGGGAATGCTTGACCAAACAAAGGTGTGTGAAATCTGACTAACATCCAAAGGGGGAAAGGAAACAAAGGAAACAAAACACGAAAGAGAGCGCTGTATCTAGGAAATGGCTACTTACATGAGAATATGGCATTCATAATATGCCTATTTTTAATATGATTTGCCAAGAGGAGCTCAGAAGTTTAACTGTTCTTAGTGGAAATATATAATCGTTTTATTTTTTGATGACAGAATAAAAAGCTTAAGGAAAACTCTGTGTTTGCCTAGGGCATCACTGATACCAACGATAACCAAAGTCTCAGCACCTCAATAAAGATGTGCTATTTTCTTTGACAACATAAATATAAATCTGAAACAAATTGTGCAGCTCAATAGCTTTGAATTTCAGTTTCACTTTAGGAGAGAGAATATGAATTTTATAAATTGCAAATCCTTAGTAAGATTAATGTGAAGTTGGATATACACTATTGAATTATTGAACAGAAAAAAAAGTTTTGTTGGTCATTTAATATTTTTACAGAAGGAAAAAAAAAAAGACTTTTCTAAGAACCAGGGTCAGGCAATTTAGTAAACCGCAGATGGTCTTTAATACCTGGCTAAGCATGGAAAGTATTTTAGCTACATTTTTACAGTCTTAGGCTGCAAATCTTCCTAACAGGCTTCTGAGTAGAATTAAGGAGCACCAGTGTGGATTGCTTCCAATTCATGGCTTTGTGCTCTCTGTATTTTAGTCTAATCCACCCCCGCTTTAGCAGTCATTGACCTTCAGGTACAACAAGCGAATAAGATGACTGGAAACAAAAGAAATCTCTAAGCTTCTCTTATCTCAGCCGACACAGTGATGTCAACAATCCAACCCCGAGAAATAATGAGTGTGGGCCAGTCATTCCAATTACCAAGGAAACGGGCGCTGGAGATGGCTTACAAACAACATTTGGACCTAGCTTGTCTGGCATACATGAAAATCAGAACAAAATTAATGCCTTGTAATCTGGAATCAGAAAGTCATTTAGGGTTGGAACTTAATGACTAAGAAAAACAAAGACTTTGATTAACCGAGCTATTGAAACCCAAGGGAAGGAGTTCTGGTCCCAGGCATCAAATTCAGCCTTTTCTGTGAGACACCAGCTAATTTAAAAATAAGCTTTTAGAGTCTTTTCTTGTTTTGTATCCTTTCTGATAGAAATTTTATCCCAAGCTATAAGGTGATTCGTATGCAGAAGAACATAATGTGATGTGGAGAGCGCGATTGGTGAGATGCTGAACCAGTAAGAAATGGCATAAGTCTGCACACTAGCACTTACTGTGATGGGAACTGGGCTACATAACACAAGATAAGCTGTGTCTGCTAGAGGCCATAGACCT
Source organism: Rattus norvegicus (assembly GCF_021556685.1). Classification (NCBI taxonomy): domain Eukaryota; kingdom Metazoa; phylum Chordata; class Mammalia; order Rodentia; family Muridae; genus Rattus; species Rattus norvegicus. The sequence continues at coordinate 199,462,871 of NC_141535.1, read as the reverse complement.
TTATTGGTTTTAAAGACACTGCCTACATCTTGGAACCTCCTCTCCTCTTCCAAAGAAGTATGTTACCATAATACGAAACACTTCTGGGCAAGAATCCACATGCATTTTCTATCTTAGGTCTGCAGGACACCACGACCTTGAATTCTCTTGAAGCACATGTGCACTTCCTAACTTGTAAGCTATTTTAGATCAATTGATTCATTTTTATTTTGAAGTCTCTTAAAACTATAGTGATCGAGTCTTTTAAGATTCAAAGTAATTAAACATTCATACTCTTCTTTGTGAATTTTATCTTAAACGTTGTGCCTCGTTCTATTAAACCATTTTATTAGCATCCAAGTCTGCCTTTTGGAAAAAATAATAGATTTTTTTTATTCTAAATAAACATTTAACTTAAAAATCTATAGGATGCAAATTTGATATAGCACTGCTTATCTGCTTATTGAATTTATTAAATACACATCTCCGAGAATTAAAACATAAAGATCACAATAAGTTTATTCAACACCTGAACAAAAAGCAGGGCAAACTCCAGCTAGCTCAGCAGCTTCTTTAGCAACTGGTAGTTATCTGCTAAAGCTGGCAAAAGGCCTTTGCCTATGACTAAAGCCTTTCTGTTCCTTGTCCTCATTTCCTTATTTATACAAATATCCTCAAGTTGGTTCCTTTTCTCTTTAGTTTCCACAGTTTTGCTCTTAGTTCTCCATCTCCTCTTTGGGACTATTATGGTCTGAGCTTCCCTATAAAAGATCTCCAGGTGTGGAAGAAAAAAATAAAGAAAAAGAATAACATGTATGGTATGTGTCCCCAGCAGTGGCATTCATGAGTGACACACAGCATTTGTGTCACTTGTCTGAACTCTGAGACATGTGTCTTTACTTCCCTTTCCAGAAGACCGATGGATAAACTTGAACGGTCTCTGCTACATATTATTTAAATTGGGGTGTTTGTCAGCCTCAGTATAGCCATGGCCATAAAAGGACTATAGCCCACGAGGTGCCACTGGCTTTTCTCACCCCCATCCTTCCCTGCCATAGGACTTCCATGGGTTGGACCAAGGTGATACAAAGCTGATCTGATTGGCCCCTTCCCGTAGCCAGTCCTTTCATCCCTCTTGTGTGTCTTCTCCGACAGGAGTTTCTTTCCAGACTTTTTCAATGTCTGCAGGGCTGGCAGTAGTCTTTGGCCCTGCAGCGTTTTTTAAGTGTCATATCAACTATGACACTGTGAGGAAGCCTCATTACCATCCCCCAAAAAATTCTGCAGGTAAGAGCTCCAGCTGGCATGTCTTGCAGAGATGGAGTGCCCCATGCATGCTTTCGTCATGTCCAGGCTGTGCCTGTCACTCACTCGTTATCTGTGCACCCACTTGTCACATCCTTCCCAGGTTTTTATTATATGAAGAATCTCTTCTGGTCTAGCTCATTCTCTCTTCTCTTTCACGGCCCGGGAGATACAACAGAATGTAAGTTACCTCTAGCAGGGAGGATTCCTGGAGCTTGGTTACCAGTTTGACAAGAGTTTCCATTTTCCATGACTACCCACACTGCCTGTCCTTTCCTTTTGAATTTCAAATGTCCTATTTATGTCTATAGATTTCTTCCTATTTCCTTTTCTCTCTACTCAAGATGCTTCAATTTCTTTAGCACACTGGTCCCTACCTTAAAATGGATTTTAGGTAGGGCATTCAAACTGGCTGAGTTTGTAAGCCTTCTCATACTCAATTTTTAACTCATTTGTACTCCTAAGTGATAATAACTCCTGTTATTTTTCAGGAAAGGTGTAGCATGTATCATTTGATTTGTAGCTTCATCACTGGGTCTTGGCTCTCAAAGCTAATCAAAGTTCTTAACTGCTACACATGTATCCTGTGTCCTGTGTCCAAATTCCTCATTCCTTCAAGAATGCCTGGGTGAAAAAGAAGATTTGAAGCCACTCCTAGGAAAATAAGATGTACTGATAACAGTGTGTGTAATGAAATGTAGTGTGTGGCCTGTAAGACATATACACAATATACCTTCTGAGAAAGTTACTGAGACATTTACAAATTGTCAGAATTGATCACCACATTCTCACCTCGAGATAGGTTTTTCATTTCAACACAATATGTCTATGTAATATCAATGAATGTCTGTGGCAAAATATAAACTTACTGATGCCCAGTTGTCTAATGTGATAGATGAGAACCATGATTACACAATTCAAAATAGCAGACAATACAAAGAAAATTAAAAATTTACTTTCTTAAGTCTCTTGTATGAAATAGACCTAAATTTAAGAGATATTTTTATTAATTAAAACTTTCCTTGTCATAATTGATCATGATAAAAGGTAGCTGGAGGGAAAGACAGAGGACACAAGAAGAGGAATGACATAATGATGTAACAAAGTTTTGCCATTTGCCACTGAGACAAGAGACTCAAACACCCATACAAACAACTGACAATTATACTTGAGTTGGCAGTTGCTCTGAAAGTCATGAGTAATGTGGACTCTAAAATTTTACCTGAAACATGTACATGAGCTCATGTACAATGAGCAACATCATCTGAGCAATGTAAAACATTACTGGAATTCTTCAACCTAGAAAATTAGGCTTTTGCTAGAGCCCACACTATAATTCTCTTTAAATAATTTCCAATGGGTAACATCGCTAAGAAACTGTAGAGTTAAACTAACCTAACAGCAGAAAATGGGAATTATAGATTGAAAAGAAATAATCAATGCTCACCATTAAGCTTTTAAATTTTCTATTTTCTGCAATGTGAAAAAAGCCATCTCTTGTTAAAATCTTGATGTGTTTTGCTTCATTATTGTACCTGTGGGCAATGAATAACTTATGAATATAAATGTGTTTTTAATCAGTAGAAATCAATAATTACCAGAGGGCATGCCCCAATAACGTTATAGGAATTAATTCCAAAGACAAAATATATACTTGTGCCAATACAATGGTGACAGCTAATTAACAAAATGTATTTACTAGATGGGTTGAAGATACAAGCAATACTTGAAGTGAGAGAAAACTTTGATCTGACTAATCATTATGCTTAATTTACTTAGTTTAGTTTGAGAGTAAAAAAAAGAGAAAATCTAGTAATTTGTATTCTTCGAATTTAATAGATATACACACATATCAACAAAATATAATGTTATGAAAGAAATCTATTATGCCAATTAGCAGCCTATAACACCCATTACTGTTTTCCTCACAGATATTCTCCAGTATTAATGAACTGTCTGGATAAATGCGTTATTTCTGCTGCAATTAGAACCTTGGATTTCAACTTCAGTGTCATATGTGTCACATGACCTACACAATTACGAACACAGGAAATCTATTTCTACAAAAGCACTGTCCTACTTACTTAATGCTAATTGCATATTCTCCAGACTCTTTGGTCCTGAGCCTTACAAGGTAAGTGCTATTCACCCTGTTAATAAGTTCAGTTTCTGCCTGCAATCTTTCCATTGGGCCAGCATACCTGTGAAAAGACAGAAAAATTAGAGGAATGTATCTGAAAAGAGAGGTTAAATATAAGTCTTTATCGTGGCTTTATGTGTATGCTAATTACATTGCTTTACATAATAATTTGGGAAAATCTCTTTAATATGTCTAAACAGAAATATGGTACAATGTTAACATCAGCAAAATGGACAATGTCTAAAGAGCCAGCGAGCACCAGTAAACATGAGATAAGTGGAAGAGACGAAGACAAAGAGAGTCAGAAGTTTAGGAATGGACAGGAAGAAGAGTTATGGGGGCATAGTCCTGCATAAGACACAGACACACAGACACACACACACACACACACACACACACACACACGGACGGGGAGAGAGAGAGAGAGAGAGAGAGAGACAGAGAGAGAGAGAGACAGAGAGACAGAGAGAGAGAGACAGAGACAGAGAGAGAGAGACAGAGACAGAGAGAGACAGAGACACACACACACACACACACACACACAGACACACACAGAGTCTTTAAGACTTCACCTTTCCTATGTATGCTATCAAATCTTTTTGAAATCATCTTTATGAAGTGACTGAAATAATTTCAATTACTGTAAACTAATTATTATTTAGATGTGAGATTAGTTATCTCAGTTCATGATTTTGATAGGCAAATTTCTAAAGAAACAAACAACGATAAAGGAATCATTTTCCAAGCAGAAATTTTCAAAACCAGAGTTCAAGTTTCCCTAGACCATGTGGGCCTTAAGCACAACCATAACTCCATCAAAACAATAATGATCATAGTAAAATATCGAAACTCTGAATTAAATTATTCTTGCATGACTGCTCACATCAAATATAAGTACTCCACATGGCAAGGATCAAAGAACAATACAAATTAAACAATAGAACAATAGAAATTAAAAGGAAACTACATTTGAACTGACTCTCCTTAAGCAAAGCATCTGACTCACATATCAAATCCTAAACTCAATATAAATGTATGCTCTAATCTATAATATTTATTTAAAATGTACACATTAGACATTTAACAAAAGTTCATGGACTTGGATATAGGCAGTCTTGGACCAGGCATAAAGGGAAGTTAGTGGCATTTTGTATCAGTGACACATTTTTAGGGCAGTCATGATGACCTATGACCTATTGAGATCTAGCACAGTCTGCTACGTGCTTACCTCATCTGCTTTATCTTTCCTAATGCCTGCATCTCTACTCGCATCCTTCTGGATGTAGGGCTTGTCAGTCTCCTGACCGTAAGATCCCTCATACACTGTGCTCTTGTGTGAACACACACTTCTATCAACACAGTTGATTTGCTGTCTAGGTTTAGAAAGTCTTCCTGTGTATCCATCTTGAAGGCTCTCCTGTGTGTGCATGCAACCCTCACTTCATCTTTCTGACTACATATAGAGAGGTGTGTGTGTGTGTGTGTGTGTGTGTGTGTGTGTGTGTGTTGAACTAATTAAAGTATAGTTTAAAAGCAATGAAAAGCAGCAGTCTATCATTTGAGCATTCTGCTCCAAGTCCTGGATTGAATATTTTGAATTTTTCTTTATTTCTACATAGATATTTTAAATAACTGTGTTTATGCTACGATTCATTGACTTCTAACTCTAGGCATGAACAAGAAAAGCCAATTCTCTCCTGATATAAGCTTTGTCAGAGACCATTGTCTTTCCGTAACATCTGTAAACACAAGGCATCGTCCAGCACATTTTGAGCAGTGCAGGAGTTTTAAAGTATTTGACTTGTAAAAAGGTAAGCATGAGAGTTTGTGTGGGTTGTTTTCCATGGTTCTCTCTACCAATGCATTTTCAATGGTGTATATTCTACTTGTAAAGTTCTCACCCTTACCAATGGTTTCTGCGTTCCCCACTCTCCCAAACTACCCAATTCTTTCTGCCCTCTAAGCCTGCTGTTCAACTCCTGGATTGTACAATTTTTTTCTTTACTTGGGGTTAATAATTAATCCTTAGTTTTTCTACAAATGGAGTATAATATGTAACATTTTAAAGAACAACACTTATGTAAATATTTCATTTTACCCAACACTTAATTTGTTGTTTTATTTGGGTAGAGAACTCCAAGTGAGAAAAGATTTTGCCTCTTAAATATTAAATGGCATTACATTGTTATCTTCTAGCTTTCAATTGATTTCATTCTAATTTCTGACTCATTTGATGTGACTGGATATTTTCTCCCTTGGAAGCTTTCAGATTATTTTATCTATTAGAAAATTTTAATGAGTGGTTGGGGATTTAGCTCAGTGGTAGAGCGCTTGCCTAGCAAGCGCAAGGCACTGGGTTCGGTCCCCAGCTTCAAAAAAAAAAAAAAAGAAAATTTTAATGAAAATGTACATTTTTTAATGCTTTCAGCAGTCTCTCTAAAAAGGTAGACATGGCTTCGAACTCTGGGAAATATTGTATTATTTCTTTAATAATTGATGCCCTTGGGCACGCGCGCGCGCGCGCGTGTGTATGTGTGTGTGTGTGTGTGTGTGTGTGTGTGTGTGTGTGTGTGTGTGTCTTTCTGGGTTTCTTATAAGTTGAAAACTAGCCAACATTCATGTCAATTATCTAATTTTAAAAACATTTCTCCTATTATTTTTTTCTTTGATGTTTTTGACATTTTTTTCAAACATATATTCCCAAGCTTCTCTACCACTTAGTCTATACAAGCCTTGCAATTCTTAGATCATTCCCTTACAAAAGGTTTGTTCTGTACTTGAAGTTTTCCCTCAGATGCCTGCTTTCTCTTTATTGTTAGTTCATGCATAAGGAAGCAGAATCTAGGAATGAGGGTCCTGTGTGTGCAGGTCCAAAAGTACCACTGGGCAGAAGTCTGCTCATTTGGCAAAAATCTGATAATTGGGCTGGGAACCATCCAAATGTTAGTGGTTTGGATTTTTTACTTAATTCATTCAGTTTTTTTAAAAATAAAACAGTTCTCTAAACTAATTTTTGCATTTAAGGAAAGGGTGTAGTGTGAGAAAAACTAATCCCACGTCAGATCTAAGCTTTATGAAGGCAATAGGGTTTACACCTTGGATTTAAAGATTTCTTTAGTCTGAGTTGTTTTCAGAATGGAATCTCCACAGCCACTGCTGGCCTAACCTTTCCAAGATGAAACCCTGTATGTTTCTGTTTCCCAATGTAGTACACATAACAACACTGTCTCTTGGCAGAGTGTAAACAGCCAGGTTATTTGACTACAGGGAAAAGGCGACAGGGACCTTGGCATCTACCACATTCAGTCTTGCAAAGGGCTCCCAATCCTCAGTCAGATCTCATCCCAACATTTCATACATCTCACACATAAAGCATGGGCAACTGGAAGCAGCCCTGTTGATTTACTCTTTTATTCCATGGTCTCTAGAAGTAATATTCACGTGGTGGGATCAACCTACTTTAAAGATGAAAATGATTAACAAAATAAATGGGTGATGATGGGTCTCATATTTCTAAAATTCAAAGTTTTCATGAGTGGTTGATGATTTTGTTCCCATGTTCAAGATATTTCACATGAAACTATCCACTTAATTTGAATGAACTGTCTGGGGTGTTCAAGGAAAGAAAATTCAATCTAAGGTTTTTACAGTGTGATGTCTTTGTTAATTCCTGTATTTAAGGTGTTTCCAGTGTTTGGGCATCTTGATTTGTTTTAATCATTAGGAATAATGTTATCCTGTTTATACTTCCCACAGAACTTTACATACTGAGAAGAATGACTTAGAAAAAGCAGAAAGTACAAACTTGCCTGCCCTCTTACATCTGGACAGTTTGCAGGTACCTGACCATGTTATTTAATAAAACCCATGTGGTTGGTGACATTATTATTTATCTCTAAAATTACAAACTTTTCAGTCATAAAATCTAGTGGCATGAAAAATAAACTTTCACTTCTGTTATTAACTTGGTTTTAAGTCTACAGTAACAAAAATCTCAAAATTGTCTTCAGAGATATTAAAATGTAGCAAAGACTCCCAATTTGATTACAGTTTCTTTGTCAGGTTCAGTGCCAAAGCTAGGAAGAGTACGGCAGAGAGTGTAGGCAGTGACAAGGAAGGCGGAACTGACAGGTGCAAAGCAGCGAGAGGTCTGAGGACAGCTCCATCCAGTAGAAAGTGTCCTGGCCTTTTCTTCAAACTGGCAATAGACCAAAGTAATCATGAATATATGTGTACATATATGTGTGTATATATGTGTGTGTGTGTGTGTGTGTGTGTGTGTAATAGTATAGTATATACATATGTATATATATATACTTAATATACATATAAATATCTCAAATATAGATAGATAGATAGATAGATAGATAGATGATAGATAGATGATAGATGATAGATAGATGATAGATAGATAGATAGATAGATAGATAGATAGATAGATAGATAGATAGATGAGTGCTACCCATATTTGCAAACTGAATTGTCCTATATGCCCTCAAGACACCACACTCATGTTTGCATTCAAATGACATATGTGGGAACATAGACAAATATCAGGGAAAAGAGGTTTATTCATCTTCAGAGAAGTCAAACACAAATCCAGGGAAACACGTGCAGCCCAGTACACGGCTGAGCTTTTGTATTTTGAGGGGTAAGAGAGCAATGTAACACAGGCACCACATGGAGGCTTCGGTCTACAGCCCGCTGGTCATACTGACTTCACCCTCTCTCCACAGGTACTGATAATGACAACATCTTCCATGCAGGAAGTTTGGGGAAATTTTTATTACATGTGAAAACACATTTATTCAGGACAAATGGAAATTGGAAATGGCTTATAACCTCATGTCTACTGTGAAATAAAATATGTAAAGTGGTAAGTGCATATAAAATACTCAGCATATACTGCTTATTATGATCTAATGAAATCCTAACTATTCTGCTTCTTATGTTCTTATGTATAGCTTAAACTTGAAAATAATAATAATAATAAAAATAAAAATAATAATAATAATAATAATAATAATAATAATAATAATAATAAGCATCACTGACCATTGCCATCTTTGATTCTGCTCCCTCCTCAACAAGCCTCTCATGGTAAATATGCTTCATCTTCACCTGCTGTACTTCTAATTGAAACATTGCCTCAGAAGTTGAGAGAGCCCATAAGGCTCATGACATAAACTAAAGGTCACACTTCTGAGAGAAGAGAACCTTCGAAGTTTCTCAAGGGCCCCTTTCCAGAAGTCTAAGAAGGAGTAAGCAGCTGCTGGGAGAGGGAGACTTAATAGCTGAACTACAAGGAGGAGATTCTCAGACCATTAAGCTGGGCCCAGCACTGCCACATTTATAAGAGGTAACCTGGGTTGAGGTGGGATTTTCACTGATATGGATGCTTTTATGCCATCCCTGTTCCTTGTAACCCCTGCTTGAAATGCCAGAAAAACTGAGCTGGACAGTGGTCAATCACTGTTTTAGTCTGTTATGGCCTCCCTTTCTGTGATGAGTGGACGTGTGTGTTCATCTTCCTTAGTAAAATATGTCACACAACAAGACCCAAGTCAGATATGGTTATACCTTATTCCAGCAACCTACACTGCTGGAAACTACAATTTTAGATACCATCCTTTCGAGGTAATTCTTGGTTTTAGATACTATAATTATTTTTTTTCTTCTCTGCTTCTTGAGCTTTTTACCTTTCCAAAATGGGAGCTACATCATGATATTCCCCATTTCCTTCTGTGTCTGTTATAGACATTTATGGTCCAGTGCACTCACACGCACACACCGACAAACACCATTAACCAATCATGATACAGAATGGCTCACAGTCTACAAATTCATTATGGTGTTGTGTTACATGGGAATCTACCTTTAGCCAGGACAAATGGAAATGGAACATGGTTTACAACCACCCATTTAAGGTGTCCTCGAGCTAGGAGTACGGTATTTCAACTTAGCAACATAAACATTTTTAATACTTACCAGGGTTGGCAAGAATAATCTACTGGTTTAGGTACCTAGGACATAAAAAGGAAAAAATAGATTAAGTTTACTTAAGGGTAGCTTTTAGAAATCAATCATTAATTCAGTTGAGCTGAGTCAGCCCAATAAAACCCATAAGGAGCACAGGCCCAGGACTACCCGTTGGCGAGTCTGCACAGAATGAATCATGTCAGCTAAGTAGAAAATAATTCATTTTGCTTTATTTCATTCTTCCATGCATTTTTTCTGCTATACCTTCAAGGGAGGAAGAGATAGCAGAAAAATATGAACTAGAAACTTTCAACATTTACTACAAGACAGTCCAATCCTGCCTAGAAAGCTAAAATGAAAATATTATTAGGGAAACCAAATAGCACTTCCCTTCCCCAAGACAAACAAACAAACAATCAAACAAAAGAAGACGTGAGAAGTAAACCGTAGACACCGGGTGTAGACACTCTTTTGTAACACAAAGTCTAAACTCCAATTTTAAGATCTTCCCACAGGAAAACATTTTATCTGTTAAAAAAAATCATGAAAAATATCCATACTTTCCTATTTTTATAGAGAGACTTGCACTAGTGAAAATATTACATCTTATGTGCAAATGAAGAAAGCGTCAAGCTGGTGGCAGCAACGAGAAAATGAAGAAAGCCAAAGAATGTACAGCAGCAGCCAAAACCACACAATAAAACGTAGCACAGAAGATGTGGCCATTTCCAAGCTGTTGAGGAAAAGGTAGAATATCGATTGTCTGCTTTGAGTTTGAAAACCCTTCATGAATCAGCCAACTTTTGACAGGTTCCATGATGTCCCTGGCTCTTTTACATTAGATGAGAGGAACAAGGAAGGAAGAGAGGAGTGAGAAGGGCCTCTGCACATTTCACCTTTGTCTGGAAAAGGATATATATCCGAGAACTGAGGAGTGACATATAATATCACAACAGAAGAGCCACTGAGGCTATCCCATCCCCGAGTTCCCCAGAGGAGCCTTTGCTTCCTCGGTGGGCACTGCTGTTCCATTTCACTTTCTGTTGCTGTACAAAAAACACTGACAAACAGACAAACAGAAAACTAAGAGGAGGAAATCATAATTATCTTGTACTTCCAGATCTTAATCCATTACTTAGGAAAGTTGAGGCAGGAGCTCAAGGTAGAGCTTGAGGCAGAAACCAAAGCTTGCTGGTTGCTTTCTGGTCCATGCTTAGCTAGCTCTTTGACATAACCCAGATCCATCTACACAGGGATGGTGCTGCCCACAGCCAATAATACAACCACTTTCTCACCTCAGATCTCTATAAACACGAGAATCCCATCATTCCCACAAAGCATGAGTCTGGTCTCAAAGCAGGAAGTTAACTGGTTAAATTCTAACTTTAGATGGTTTTCTGGGATAAGCAGCTAATGGTTTCTCAGTTAACTTCTTTTAGCCCAAGCTGAGGAGATTCCCAGCTTCACTACTCAAACAGGGCTTTCAAGTTTATACACAAAACTTGAGGTTTCTCCCTTCTAGGACTCCATCTTTTCTAAGATTTTTCTCTCATGACGGCTTTGGTGCTTCAAACTCCATACTCTGGTTCTTCAAAGCAGAGAAGTTTATAGTTTCTGTCTTAAGATTAGCCATGTTGAATGAATGCTATAGCCCCATGACCGTATTCAAGCCAGGCAACTCGAGAGCACTCCCAGTACCACACGTCAACCTTTTCGCTAGCTAGGAGCCTCAGACAGCTTTTCGTTACTGTTTAGTATTTAATGATTTTCATTATATTGGTTACCTGGGAACCTCTAAAATGATAGGTAGTCCCAGGCTATCAGCAGAATAGTGTTCCTTCCAATAACTGCTGTTTTTAGCACTGAATCCAATTATCAATGCTTTTTGTAGGCATTTGCCTTTTCTCTCAAGTTGGACTTAATGTCATCTTTAATATCTTGAAGTTTCATTAAAATATATCTAATTGTTAATTAATTTTAAATTACTTATCTTGATTTTTAAAATTAGTTTTACTGTAAAAATCTGGAAAGTTCTTGTCGATGACTTATTTGAAATTGCTTTTCTACATTATCTTTACTCTCTTCAGTTTGCTACATTTGAATCTTATCATTTCGTTCTGCTACAGTTTTCCATTTCCATCTCTCTGGAATCATTTTAGAAACTTCTTCAGATTTCTCTTCCAATTTTCTACTCAACCATGTTGGATAGGCCATCTAATACACTCATTAAGATTTTTGCTTCAATTACTACATTCGAGTCTTTTACAGACAAGCCCAGACAATCATATAGTGTGATAATCTCCTCTCCTCTCCAGTTTAGTTTTCAGCTTTATTAAATATAATATTTGATTTAAATATCAAGTCATGTATCCGCTACATGAATAAAACTCTATATTAAGGCAGTCCATTTCCTCATCAGTTGGACCATTCCAAACAGTGGATTTATATCCCCTGGAGGTTTTATCTGTAACAGCCCTTTGAGGGAAGAGAGCTCATGGGACTTCCAGCCCTACATGGATGACTTTTACACTTAAGTTTAGAAATCATTAAAGGGAGATCACTGTCTTTTTTACTAATCTATACCAGAACTAAGACTGACAGAAGTATTTCTTCAGTGGGATAGAGTTCTATTGGAACATGCCCTAACAACTGCCGGATTCACATTTATGGAAGTTTAAATCGTGTTGTAGTCCAGGTTTGTCTCTAATCACTCTGGTGCCTCATCTATGTTCAGCATTTTGTGTCCCGACCTGGAGGTTCCCACTGGCGTGCCTCAGAACTAACACACACAAAGCAATACATGTTCAGCTCTGAATAGAATTCACAGCACTACAAAGGGACCCCTGATTCCCAGCTTATACCACCATCAAGCGGATGTAATCTTCAAGCTCATGAAACCCTTTCCCCGCTTCAATCTGTTTACTTTGTTTCATTCAGGTTGTCCTATAGCTAGAAGATGCATCTATAATTCCATTCCATAAGCATCTCACTTTAGAAGCTACTTATTAACTTTAAGTATAAGAGCATTCACATTTAGCGGGTTGTTTTATTCCTGATTATGCATTACTGTACAACTCTTTACAGTCTTAAAATATCCGTATATGGTTCTCTTCTTTTTTTGGGAGGGTTTACGATAAGATTCTATGAGCCGATTTCATTTGCTAATTATCTGTATGCATCAAAGGATCCACATTTGCTTTTCTATCCTTTTGTTCATGCATTCAACAGATTTAAATACATTTTATGCCAGACTATTTTTAAACAAAACTTCTAAAACCCATGCAAGATGTTGTAAACAGAAAATAGGGCTTCGTATATTAAATGCTTATTAGGGTTCCCAAATGTCTGAAAGTTAAAATCTCTTGCCACTTGCTGTTATGTAAACATTGCTGCTTATATTTGTACCTGTGAGATTTAACCTATCTATCTGTAGCAAAGAGAACAGCAAATATTTTTTTTTTAAAAATCTCTGCTTTTCAAAAATAATTAAGCTTGGATAAATGGTGTAAGCTTACATTCCCAAATTAAAGGTGACAGATATTATACTTGTAATATCAAAAAGACTGTGCAGTTGAGAAATATAGGAGTCATGGGAATGTAACAAGAAAGATTATTTAAGAATTTTGAGGGCATTTTCCATCAAGTAATCATATTAGTAAAGAAATTTCATCACATTGTATTCATTAACTTTAAGACTGTGAGACAAATTATGATATTAACATAATGCCACTCCACATAGAAATAAATCAACACCACAAAGCATCAGAGAATACATTTTCTGGATATTTACCCATATTATTTGAGTAATAGTCATTTGGTAGTTTGAATAACAATGGCCCCCACAGTCCCATAGGGAGTGGCTATGAGGAGGTGTGGCCTTGTTGGAGGAAGTGTGTCTCAGTCTGTTCCTGTTGCCTGCTGATCCAGATGTAGAACTCTTAGCTCCTTCTCCAGCACCACATCTGCCTGCATGCTGAGATGCTTCCTGCCTTGATAATGGACTACACCTCTGGAACGGTAAGCCAGCTCCTATTAAATGCTTTCTTTTATAAGAGTTGCCATGGTCATGGTGTCTCTTCACAGCAATAAAACTCTAAGATAGTCATTCATTCCCCATTTTCAGAAAATTTCATTATGATATTAAATAAACAGAAAAGACATTCTAAAGCATGGAAAATGTATTCAGACACCTGGTTGAAGAATGTGTGAGCTTTTTGTTCTCTACTATGCTTTCAAAGAAGCCCAGTTGAAGCATAATGACTCCCTGTAACCTGAGTGACCAGGAGTAGGTTGGATCATTTACCCTCAGTGAGGAAAGAAAAACTTGCTCAGTAATGTACACTGTGGCTTTGGGTTACTTTTCCTAAAGACTTTTAAACAATTTTGTAAACGCTAAGTTATATTCCATCCTGCATATCCTTTCTTGACATTTGAAGTATGTTTCAGCACAAATTAAAGTATGTTCCATGAGGTTATACGCATGTAAGTCCTACGAAAATATTAACAAAACCAATGAGCATATAGGCAGTCAATATCCCCTTGCACAATTGATCATAGTAACAAAGGTAAAATAAAATGAGACGGAAATGAAATATGAGAACTTACACATGGAGATGGCTTGACAGCATCGCTTGGGAAAAATCCAACCTCTCCTGAAGCTAAGTTTCGTCCCTATGTAAGAAAAAGAAAACACTGTTGAGCATGAAATGATAAAGCCATGCTATTGTTTACACCGTGTCGTTCAACTGAGGATCCTCAGGGTTGTTTGCCTGCATTTAGAACTCAGCATCAGTTCGTGGGCCCAGAGGAAGCAAAGGCAGAGACATGTTTTCTCCACTGTTGAACTTTTCCACGTGGTTCCCACTTATGGTTATAAAATAACAGGTCTCGGACCTCCCTATGGCATTTTATATAATGAGTGTGCGTTATATAGTATATGTATATATGGAGTGTGTAATGTCACAAAACAGAAATGGTGGAAGTAAGTCCATTGAATTGGATAGCTTATGAGCATGCATTGACAGACACATTTAAAAAAATCTTTTTCTATTTTAGTACCAAGTTGACTACAGGAAATTGATGAACAGAAACAAGTCATCCTGATGCAAGAGACTATAGCTTCGTAAGAAATATTTTCTGCACAAACTAGGACCATTTTAAGGTAAATAGTAGCAACCAATAATCATGCCAGGATAAAAGGTCTAAGTTGTGGTTATTTCACATCTCAGTGATGGCAAGCACACGCAGAAAGCCCATCAACAGTCATATATGGGCCATTCCCTCGCTTTACACCTTTGTCTGCTAATGGGCCAGACCCAAAAAGGGAGACTGCGGCTGAGCTCTCCTCCTGATAGATGTCTGTTGGCATGTTGATTGAAGCCTTGCATATTGAGGGAAGGCCATGGAAGCCTTGGACAACATGAACTGCTAGAAGTTCAACAGCACAGTCATGAACAGCAATGGAAAAATAGCAGAGCTGCAGTAGTCGTACATAGGTGGTAACAAGATTCAATTGCTGAGTTGTGACTAACATGCTGAAAAAATGCACCAACATTAAAACACACGAGAGATTTGAGGCTCCGGGGAATGCGGAGGCCTGGCAGGTGTGGGGGTGTGTGGGGAGTGGGGACATCCTCTTGGAGATGGGGGAGGTAAGGAATATTGGGAGGGAAGAACGGGAGGGGGGATAATGACCAGACTTTTAAAGAAAGATGAAATATAATAATACTAATAAAAAGAATGTCTCTTAATGAAATGCCATAGCAGTACAGTTATATTTGTAAAAGGATCACACAAGTTCCTTAAGGCAGAGACATGAGAGCCACTGTGGCCTATCTTAACAGATGAATGAGCTTAGAGTTCCTTTCTACTCCTGTAAGACATTAGTCTTAGTTCTGGGGTATGCATGCTATATTCATTGACTTCCATTTGAAATCAATAGTCACCCTGTAACATTTGGAGGATTCAAAACAAAGCAGTGTGTAGGCAGGATGTCTTTGGCTCCTCGGTGGTTGTGTGTGGGATGCACATTGGTAATTCATTAATACTAATGGGTGGAGCAGCTGCCAATCCCCTACACATGGACGGTACTGCAGGCTGTAACTAAGAAATAAACCACCCTCCAAGGCACTTAATGTGGTGCCTCTGAGGACTTTACTAACCCTGATGAAAGACGTAAATCTGAGTTTTCTTCTTTTATTCTTATATGAGAATTTTATTCTGGGTGAAATAATCAGCTTGACATCTTTTTTATGTCTATTACAAATGCCAGACATAGAGGATAATCTTGTACTTATGTTCCTGTCTGGTGTTTGTTCTGCGAGTCCTTTAACATGTTCAAGGTCAACTTGAAAACATTCCTGCTTTGCACGGTGTGTCACCTGATATGTCGTATACTATCTTTGTATGCGTCTATTCTGCAGGGAACCGTGCATCATGTGATGGGACTTTGTAAATTTAACATTACCAGATGAGTCTTTTTTTACGAAATACTTCCTTTGGAAAGGACCCGAGAAAATAGGTCAAGAATTGCATATGTGGAGAGTAGAGGCGCCTTTTTGACTCATTAAATAAATTGAAGCAGACACAAAATATTAAACTATAATTTATACAATAACAATTCCCTCATTTCTGAAAGGCAGGTTGCTACTGTAGAAAACATTAAATTGAAATGACTGACGACTTTCTCAGATATTCCTAATTATCACAAATACATATGCATAGTCAAGTTCTTACTCATTCCTAACTGACCTGGGGTTTTAAGTATTCCTCATTGTTCTTTAAAAGAGTGTACAGTGGATCATAATGAACTTAAGCTATTTTAGATTTGCCAGTAGAAATAAACCTGTAATCTACCTGTAGAGAGAAAAGCATTAATGCTTGCCAGGATGCCAGAGCTAAAACTGCATTTTTAAACCCACAGACAAGTAAGGCTTAACATGACTGAAGATGTCCTCTGAAAATCTTAATCGTAAATTGCTTGGCTTCCAACTTTGTGGGGGGGGAAAGGGGAACAAATTGCTTTAAGAAAAATACCAAATCTCTTCCCTGTGGCTCATTTATCCCCCTAATACTATCTGGATTGGAGCTTTAATGCACTCCCGGAAGCGTTCAGAATGATTTGAAACAGATTTGGAAAGCCAAATGTAAAAAGGCTAGATTAATGGTTATTTATGAAAGGTGGGAGATTCTCCCCCATTGCAGTATCCTAAACACTCAGAACATATGCATGACGGTGCTGTGAGACTACTGAGCAGTTTATCTCACATGGCTAGTGACCAGAGCAACTGCCCTGCCCAGTCCTGTCTGCACTATCCGAAATAAACAGCTCGAGCCCTGCGGGGAGAACATATAGAAAGGCCATGAATTATTGAAATATAGGTAAATAAACAGAAATTAGTTTCTTGAATGGACAGGTAGGTAGAAATTAGATATTAAGTAGGTTAATAGATAATAAAATAACTGTGAGCACTATTTTTATAATCATTCTGATGAACTTTGTAAAGACAAGTAATGAAACAAGTGCCCCAATAATGAGAGGGGAAGTGATCAGAAAAGTGAACAGTCAGAAACTGGCATCCACTAAAAGGTGATCTGTGGTTACAGCTGTGGCTATATTGTAACTGCCACATTCTGTGAGACGTATGTCTAAGCTAGTTCTTAAAATATATAGAAAGGTAGTGTTCTAGGAAGGGTCACCAGAATAGCTCGCTTTGTTTTCTAGTCTACTGTAAAAAGCTGCAGAGCCATAGGCAAGACACCATGGTACGCAATAACGACAACAACATTCCCCACAAGTACCTCATCAGGGCGTTTTAAAGATTGAAGAGTTAAAATGTATGGAAGCCACTTGAAGGTGCCATGTAGTCGTTTTCTCTCTTATCTGCAATATTGTTTTCAATTATTCTCAAATTATTCTTTTAAATTTTCACTGTTTAATAAAACAGAAATCGATGCATAACCCCATTATCCACTTGTGTCCAGGCAAAGATACTAATCCACAAATAACGTGGACTTTCATCATCACGTTCATTTTAATGGCCAGTCTATGTCCTCGAGAGGCTGGTGCTTTACACTGAGGCTTTATTGTAAGCAAGCATTTTCACCAGTCAGTGCCTACTAAACAGCTATTTCCCTGCCCACGCACACCGGCAGGTGCCAGACACCATTGTGCAGAGTTAAGTACTTACTGGGCATGATGAAGACCTCCAGAGTCTACATGTACACACACAGAAGAACAACACAAAAGCTGCCCATTTTGGCTAATGTACAAATTTTTAAAAGCTCCTGAAATGAAATAAAGACTTGAAATTCCTATTTCTGATGCTGCTACTTCTACATAAAGAGCAATTTATAGTTCTGCCAGACTTCATCCATGGGCGCCATCTTTGAAATCATACCTATTTTCAATTTATATAGGCTGATCATTGGATCCAGTCATCAAAATATATGGCAAAGACCTCAATGATAGCTGATAGTTCTTCTAATTTATACAAAATTGTTTGTTTTTACTCCATCTCTCCAATTTTGGCTGATGAGAGTAGAAAAAAACAGTTAAAATCAAAGGTTGTAAAATATATACTAAGAAAAGAAAAAAAAGCCTACTATAAAACTAGAAGCTGCATTGCTATACTTGTTAGATGGGAAAGGAGCATAATGGTTGTATATTCTCCCTGCTATATTGGAGAAACGTCTACAGCAAGGTCCCTGTATTTCTCCGACAAGAACGGGAGCTCCCGGCATGTTATTTGTACGTTGAGGTGTTGCTTCCAACTCTCACTGGATAATATGTACATGGTGCAATTCTGACTCACGCTCTCCCGACAGTGTTAGATTTTTTTCTTGCAGAATAAACAAGAAGTTCTTTGATGAAAGAAAACTAGTCAGCGAACTAAATCCAAAGAGATGAACCAAAATTCAAGTAGTTGCTTGATCCAAAAATCTGCAAGGTTTGGCCACATTTCAGAAAGCACCCTACTCGGAGAGAAGCTATGTAAAGCCCAAGTTCATCTCGGCACAACAGAGGCCCAAAGAAATGTGTCATTTCTTTTTTCCTTTCTAATTATGGCCAACGAGAAATAAGGTTTTTTTTTTTTTAACCTTGGTTATTCTAATCAGAAGTAAGCACAAAGGAAATGGTCTAAGTGCTGGCTTTGTGTGTTCAATGTTCATGCAACATTGGGCACTTTTAAAGGCATTATTTTCTACTTCGAGCAGAATTAGTGTTTTGATGAAAAGTTTGATGTTTCAATGCAGACACTGCATTGTGCCAGGCATGTGAGGAATATAAATAAATAGACAGGGTCACTGTTCAAGGATCGCTTGATAATGTCGCCTTGTCAATGTCTTTTCCACTTTGGCTACATTGTCATAGATTTCTATGGGCTTTCAGATCACAACGAACTTATACAGTAATAATTGGTTGTGATTAGAGCATTTGGAATCTGGTTGTCTGTTCCTGGCCTTCTGATTTTAAATAAGTCACTCAGTTTTTCTCAGTTTCCATATCCTCCTCCACGAAGTAAGAGAATAGGCCAAAGGATTCCCCAGCTCTCCAGTACTAGGCACCTCCTACAAGTTCTACTGTTTCCTAGTGAGCTATTATTGCCCCCACAGTGTTAGAATCTAAAACTTGTTGACTGGTGATGGTAGAGATCAGTAATTTAACCTGATAGCATTTACCGACAGAAGATAAGAACTTCTTTTCTTACTTTCATGTTGACTAATTATGAAGTAAGTATTTACTGAAGGGTGTGGGATTGGCTTGCTAGGAAATAGATATGATCACCACTTTTTTAGGAATTTGAGTCCTGAATAACTAAAATTCAGTATATTACAAATTCATAAACCATTTAGTCCAATATCTGAAGGGAGTGTGCATGTTCAGGCTCTACTGAACTACATACAGTATTCAATCAAGGCTCATACCAGAGGCCATTCCAGACTGACAGCCCACTGAGTGTACTTTTTGATTGACATAGTCTTTCAGAAATTGTACCAGAATGTAGCTTACATGGCAGTAACATAACAGAAGAAAAGGACAACAGAATTTCTCAGAACTTTATCCCGATTTCTAATTTAAAAAAAAAGTATAGCACTAAACATGTGAATTTCTACTTAGGTGGCGGTAGCTTCCTCAAATTGCAAGCTAATCTATGCTTTCTCCTGCACAAAATTCAATAATGTAAGTAGAAAGGCAAGTAAGAAAACTAACCAACAGTGTCCATCTCCGGAGTTAACAATTAGGACCTCACCCACTGTGTCAGGAGCTCTGCCAACTCCCACAATACAGTGTGTACGCTTGGAAACACTCCCACCAGCCCCGTTTATGATCTATTCAATCAAAGCCAGTTGGCAATTACCCAGGGAAAGTGTTTCTTACAAGCCTTTACTAATGTCTATTATCTTCTGTAATCATCTCTCTGGGGCCTTCCTTGCTCTATTACAGTCATACGCTGCCTACTTCTCCTTTCCTGTAATTAGGGATCATGATGCTCTCAGGGTCAAAATACTCGATATTTTGAGGCAAATACCTGTCAAAATAAAGGTCTGGTGATTATAGGATATACTGACCAGCTAAGAATAGCTTTGTATCCACACACTTACAAGTTCAATTTTGCCTTGATGGCTTCATCTCATTCTCTACAAGGGCTGGGAGACAATGCAGAAATACAGGTGAACTGAGGGACTTAACACAGGTTCCCACACTCAGCAGGGGTGCTGCATGACCAGACCTGAGTCTTGGGTTTCATGAAGAAATGTCTTCATGGCAGGAACCTGACTTGAGAAAAATACCGGTCAGTGCCGGAAGATGCTGACTCTAGTTTACAACATCAAAGAAATGAGTTGGATTTATTTTGAATTTAGGAATCTGTTTTCTTAACAGCAAGGATCTGGCAATGTTTATAAACAATTCTTTAATGTTCTATTTGCCTCTGACGAGGACACAGATGGACACTTGAATTTTAGATCAACAGAGAAAACACACAGTTTTGGAACATATTCTTAGAGCTACTATTCTTTTGTGTTCTAAAACCATTAGGAAAGTGTAGTCTTAATCCTTTGCAGTAACTTCCAGAGTTGCAGGGAGGAAAGTTCAACTCCTCCCTTCTCCCTGCCTGCACCTCCCTCATCCCTCCTGATCAAAGACTGTGGTAAGTTCTCTTTGAGCCAAGTTTCTGGAAACTGTTGACTCAGCACCATGCCGCTCTTGAGCTTCCAGTCTTGAGGCATTCTAGGCCGAGTGGAAAGGACTCCTGGTCTCTACCCACACTGGACTTACATCTGCCACTCCCCACAGAATTTATCATTTTCTCTTTTCCACAGGATCACAAGGGAAAAAGGGCTAAAGAAAATTTAGGAGTCAATAGTAGGTATGTGGAGGGCAAAACATCTCCAAAAGCCCACATTGCCAATGCGACTCTTTATGCAAATTGAACATGAGGAATATGAAATTTAGATTAAGAAATGAAAATTTCAGATAATCATTTTTCTACTTCTGGTAAATGAAGTACATTCTTCAAAAGTGTTAATCATTACAGAGACATACAATTTTTCTCCCTTTCAATTCCTTTTCAGGTTTGCTGCCTATGAACCTCATAAAACCCCCATGAGTCACTGAAAAGTTAATATTCCCATTTCATAGATGAGGATTGTAAGAGAACTCTCTCACAAAAACGAATCCTTTAGTGCTCTTTCAAGTGACATAAAGTATAACTCGGAGGTAATGATGACTTTGAAAATGTATGAGAAACAAATGCTGGATAGAGCATCTCTGAATATTTATTCTAGACACGTTTTCTGAGCTCTGGAAACAGATAAAAATGATGCTTCTCATCTTTCAGGGGTTCTCTAGCCAGGCCAATCAGGATGCAGTGTGGTAGTTGTGTGTTTCGAAAACTATTTTTAAATAAGAAAAGACTGGAGAAAATGACCCTGGTATGGGGCTCAGAGGGTAAAGGTTTCAGCTAAGAAAATGGGACAGGCTGAAGATGACGGTGGGGGCTCAAATATCTAGGCTGAAGGTTTGAGAAAGCATGTGTCTCATGAAGAAGATCATCCCAGGCAATTCTTTTTTTTTTTACTTATTTTTTATTTCCTTACCTTAGTAGGAAGAAAATACATGTTTGGCCAAATCCAGCATGGCCAGTTCACAACCCCTTAATACTAGGTTTTTCTGCTACTGGCTTCATGTGAAATGAATGTTTCATTTGACTTGGAACTCCCGAACCACAGAAGGTTTTTATTTTATTTTTATTTGTTTGTATTCTCTCTCTCTCTCCTCTCTCTCTCTCTCTCTCTCTCTCTCTCTCTCTCTCTCTCTCTCTCTCTGTGTTTGCGTGTGTGTGTGTGTGTGTGTGTGTGTGTGTGTGTGTGTGTGTGTGTGTGTGTAATCTCCCACTGAGGCACACTGCAAATAAAAACACAAGGTAAAACATAAAACCAACAAAAACTTTTCTCAGGAACATACATAAACCAATAACTTTTACCTCTCAGTTCTCTACCAAAGTAACTGCCCCTTCGAAATTCATTTTCCTAGGTGTTAGAAATATAAAATGAATCTCTCCAAAAGGAAGACGATAAGATTGCCAAGTTTGCCTAACACACAACCTTGAGACTGAAAGAACAGAGGAGACCTTGATTTTAATTTGGCAACTTGCACCTGATAAAAGAGGAGACAATAAGCTTTAAAACAGCAACAACGAAACCCACAGCTCTCAATGTGACTAATCGGAACTTGTGTAAAAACACTTTTACTCCTTAAAATAAGGATCACGTAGTTGTATGGTTTGCAGCTGTGAAGTATCACGACTATTTTCTACGTTATTTAATTTTCATCGTGGATAAAAATACATATTTTTGGCACTGATTGCAATTCTGTACTTATAATTGCTTTTTGGTTCCAATTAGCTCACAAAATTCCCCCAGTGGCACATTTGGGTATTCATAAATGACAATGGAGCAAATAAAACCCCATGATCTAGGACAGAGGATCCTCAGAGCTTTTAGTCTAAGAAGAAAACGGGGTTGGGGATTTAGCTCAGTGGTAGAGCGCTTGCCTAGCAAGCGCAAGGCCCTGGGTTCGGTCCCCAGCTCCGAAAAAAAAAAAAAAAGAAAAAAGAAAAGAAGAAAACACATGGGGAGTACTGTATTATAGCAGAAATCAGAGATGGTACATTTCCTTGCCTCCTCTCTTCTCACCTCCCCCCCCCTGCCTTTCTTCCCCTCTTTCTCCTGCCTCCCTACCTCTTCCCTTCCCTCCCTCCAGCTTCCTCTGATTTCTGATAAGTATAATCTGTATAGTTTCTGGGAAAACATTTCTCAGACGAAAAAGGCCAGCCCACCATGAATGACTCTCTGTCTTTACATATCGTATTACTTAAAAGCAACATGTTGTCACCCGTGAGATGGTGTGAACAGAAATGTTCTGGGTGTTGTTAGCCAACAGCCAGGCCTTACACCTGCATCAGGAAATGCAGCCCTAAGTGGCCAGTTTCCTACTTGCTATGCATTTCATTTGAAGACAATTTTATATAGCTTTCAAGAAAAAAAAAGGAAAGACAAAGGAAGAAAGAAGGCGCTGCCAAAATGAATCCCTTAGAATGGGAGACAGAACAGCATGCATTTTCACAGCTCAATTGACAATTCATTGTTTGAAAGACGTTATAATGAAAATGCGGAGAGCCCACTTACTTCAATAGAAATTACTGTTGTGATCATAAGAATACGCAGGAGACTAATATCTATTCAAAGACGCAGAGTCCCCGATCCATCCTGGAGGGTAATTTGTATGCTCTGGGCATGGTGTGTGTTGAAAACATGACAGTCTACAATGAGATCTGACTTTCTGCATTAATGAGTGAAGTGACTCACTTGAAAGAGAAAGCAGTTGAGAAAGCAAAATTTCTTGAAAATGTACAAATAGGCCAAAGCTCTTAACGAGTACAAAAGTCCTTTTAAAAGTTCAAATGCAAATTCATTGTCGGTAAGTACTTCAGACTTTAATCTACAGGCTAAACTCTGTGAGTGTTTTTCAAAATAGAATTTCCAAAACCTCTTAGCAAAAAACCCTCAAAACAATGCATTCTTTATCCTGACCATTCAGATCATGAGGATTAGAAACTGGAGGGGTTGTTTCTGGTCTTTCCAATATGAAACACACTGGGAAACACTGTAGGTAATTTTTATGTTATTTGGATGGATGACTAAATAGGTGGACAGACTAACAGGTCTGTCTAATTGGCTGGGTACTGTTTAGTGACTACAATACAATATTATTGATTTATTTTACAGTGACCACTGTCACTTCCACTTTCTGTGTAATTAAACTGGAGACTTTGGACTTCTCTGTTTTTCGGCCATCACACTGGTAGGTGTCAGCCGATAAAACTCAGCCCATGAAACTTGGATTTCCTAAATTCTAACATAGGAAATGAAAAACACTCAACTTGCTTCTCGAGTGCTAATTATGTGTAATCTCCAATGAGATGGGATAAGATACCAGAAGAGGTGTTTGAAACTATACTCTTGAAGCAATGTTAAAATGCAATCCCTTAGAGGAACACACGGTGAAGGGTGCAAGCCACTAACTATATGTTCTCTACGAGCAGCAAAATGGACAAAGTATGTAAACGGAGACCCTGTAAACATATGCACACATGGAGAGCTTTAAAACAACCCAATCTTTATATCTGAGAACCAACAAGGAGGAAATACCCTACTGTTGTGCTTATTAAATAAAACATGAAATTAAACTGGCCGGTTTTCTACTGTGAACCTTCCATATGTCCAGTCGGTAACACGAAAGTTTATTTATTCATGACAGCCTACTTGAGGACTTTGCAACATCTTTAGTCATGCTTTAAAAATACAGAAAACAAATATGTCAATTTCAGTCTGAGGTATGGGGCAAGTGTAATTTTATTATATGCTGATAGTTCGAAAACACTCCCCTTATTTAGTATCTATCATAGCCAAAGTAATTGAGTCCATTGGAACACCTTGGCTTTTTGGCAATGAATAATAGGTTGGTTTTCAACCAATGAGCACATAATGAGCTGTACGTAGTGCCAGAATTACCATGGAATCTTACCAAGTTGATCATGTACTCAGTGGCTCACATACAATTGATTTGGGACTTAATGCAACCCTGGATTCAAACCAGGCCCACTGTATCCTGATCTTTGGGAATAGGGCTGTATGTTGGTATTATAAAGCCCCCCACCAGTGATTTTGATCAGTTTTATGAATACTACTCTTGTCTGTCCACCTCATGTGATACCTAGAATTTAGCTACACAGTAATTAAAAGCCATTATCCAAGCCATACAGCTATTTGGCCCCAAGTAAATGACTTTACTCCAGGATTTGTCACACTGCTTCTGTTCGTTGCAGTAACTCCAGCTAAATACCCTTTAAATGATTTAGAGGTTACTCATAAGGCAATGCTGGCACATGCTATATCTAAGCCAAAAACTCTAGGTGAATTTTTAACATAGGCCTGACAATGTAAACCTATTACTAGTTGGCAGCAAGCATGAAAGATTCCTCTAAAAATAAGAGATCTAATGTCAAACCAACGAGAGTTCATACTGGGGCATGAAGGTGTCTGATCAGTGAATTCAGAGCTAGCACTCAATGCATAATTGCTACCTGGAATAAGTGTGCTAACTGTTCCTCTCTATTCTAAGCGTTAACCACTCTTCTTCCTAACCATTATATCTGCATTCCGCTAAGAAAAAGTCATAGAGACGTTTTGTCATTCAGTGCTTCTGCTCATTTATCTTGCGACTCTCTTTGAGTATTTCCAATGCCTTTTTAGCACCACACCAGAAAATCTTCACACATCTAGACAGCTAAAGAGAAAATGAGAATTAATAGCAATTTTCTTTTTGCCTAGGCTGAAAAAAAACCCAGAAGGCTGTACAATATAGCAAGATGAGTAAGTATGAGCCCAAAGGGAACAAAGCATGAATTGTCATATTTTTCGAGATAGTGTGCTGTAGGGGACAAAATAAATAAAGAAATAAAAGTCTGTGAATATTATGAAAACTATTGAAAGTCTCGCTTACACCTACTGTTCTGCAAAAAAAGAACTAATAAAAATTAAAAAGTGTAATTAAGTTTTATGTATTTAAAGTATCAGAAAAATAGGAAACAGAGAGCTTGGTTAGGAAGACATTATATGTAGAGTTCTTTCTTCAACCAAGTTAAATGCTGGCAGGCACATACTGGGAAGGCTCCTAGGAGTCCTGCTGAGCCAGCCCCATGGTCTCCAACTGTGGTCTCAAGCATACCACTGCTCACATTACTACTTATATGCCTCAATAGCTCCAATATTTTGTGCTTAGCTTGACTATTTTCTATTGATATCTCGAGAATGAGAAATTGACTGGCTTTTAAAATCCCCAAGGGCAGCTTAGAAAGTAAGTTTATTCTTAGCACTGCTCAGACAAATCCCAGAGTGTCTTTTGTCTGTTGCCCCTGTTACCTGGGTGTTCTCTAGTGAACTCTCTCAGAGCTATGTGCTTAAACCAATGCAAAGCGTCAGAAGGAACTGCACCAGCTCTGGATATAAAGCTTCAGATCTGACAGGCTTCTGCCTTTGCATTTCCAGCAGGCAGCCGGACCCTGAGACCACTATGGTGAACAGAAGTTTCAAAAGTTCCAGAGCAGGTATCTATAGTCTACAGCCTCCACAAAGTTCCTGACAGGGTCAGTCCCGACTGTCCACCCTGAGATTCTAACCACGGCAGGCCTTCAGTTTTCTTCAAAAGTGTGTTAATATCAAACATGGCAGGAGAGTCATCTTATTAACCCTAGAACATTCTAAGAACCCACAAATCATCATTTTGCGAAAACAGACTGGAATACTGTCAAAGACTTCATGACACTGAAGTAAATACATTTCAGTCAGCATAAAGAAGCTTGTAGCTCTAGCCATAAACACCATCAAGCTTGTTAGGGTAGCACGAGCTTTTTCAGTAGTGAGAGGATCTCAGAAGACAGCACAGTATGAAAGTTAAGGGCCTAGACTCTGGATCAAGAATTTCTAGGTCTGATTCCCAGTTCTACCCAGTAACTATGCAACTTCAGCCCAGTTACTCAACTTCTCAGTAGTTTTGACTGCTATATATGAAATAAAAATTATAATAGCAATTGGGTTTTTTCAGAATTTTCACTGCTAATACATGTGTTACTGTATATAAAATATTCTTATAAATCCACTTTGTATCCAAAAACCTGTATAATAAATGTGAGTTGATGGTGGTTTTTGTTGTCACTATTATAAGTGTTTTTTTAATGCCAACTTCTGCCTGATAACAGGGGTTGAAGTAAGGTAGTAGACAGGATAATAAAACTATCATTGATAGGGCTTTTAGTAAAATGCCATAAAGTAGCAGGCAGAAGCACATGGAGATTTTTCTAGTTGCATTTTTGTGTTACTGTGATAATATCCCATAAAAAGCAATTTCGTTTTATAATTATAGAGGCTATAGTGTATCATTGTAGGAAACTCAGAGTAGGAACTTCAAAGATCTGTCATATCATATCTACAAACAAGAGCAGTGAGAGACAGATGCATGCTTGCTCGCTTTTAGCTTGCACTGAACCATTTGATTTCCTCACTCTTAACCAATTCACAAACCCCATGACCAGGAGATGGTGCTCCCAACAGTGGGATGGGTTCCCATATATAAATTAACTTAATCAAGACAATCCCCCAAAGATATGCCCACAGACCAACTCAATCTAAACAACCCCTCATGGCAACTCTCTTGCCAGGTGATTCCATGTTGTGTCGAGTTGACAATTAAAGGAAATCACCACAAGGATGATGAGGGCTTAGTTAACAGAGTTAGATGGGAGAATGACAAGCTAAGAAGTCAGCAAAGCAGCAAGATTGCAGCGCTGAATCTGTGGTCCATACACACTTCTGTTAAGAAACAGAAGTGTGAGCACTGTTTGGACAGAAAGACATTAGTGGATTACATAATCATATCTGAATTTTGCAGGGGTATGAAAGATGGCTGTGGTAGGCAAATTCTATCAGCAAGGATAGCAATTAAAGATAATCCCAGACGTCACATGGCACAAAAGTAAGGGCAAGTGTCATGATTTGAGCAAAAATTTTACGATGGATGTGGAAAAGAAAAAAAATACATCGAGGGTGATTTAGAAGCTAAATATAGAGGAACTGAGGAGCAAGTTATAGAGGGGAAAGTAGGAGGCAGGATAGAATCTACAAAAGTATAAGACTTGAGTCTAGGAGGGTGGATAGATTGGGTGATTATGTCACCAGTCAATAAGGATATATAACATTTAAGCAATATTATCAATTAGTTTGACCTAAATGATATTTTAGGATATTCTATTGCATATAAATATAATAAACATCCTTTGGCCGTCCATACAGAACGTTTGTCAAGATCTATCATTTTCTGGGCCATAAGACAATTCTTAACTAATTTAACATGGTAAAGCCATACAATCTATATTATCCTGTGAAGTGAAATTAAATTAGAAATTAAGAACATAGGAAAGATAGGTATTTTAACCTGTTTAACCTGACTTTCATATTATGTCATACAGACATAAATAGGAAGATCACAGGTTGTCACTCATAGGAGTAATTTTTATGGTTTTAGATACCAATGGGAAAGAGCAATGGTCTTTTTAGTCAAAGAGGTTAAGAACATTTGGAAAATCCCCTAATACTTGATAACCAAATAGTATATTTCCTAACTTCCCAGAAGAAAACCAAGTAGAAGGTATTCTGAGCTGACTGGAAGTTGAAACGGAGTACACCAGAGTCTAAGAAGGCAGCCAAAACTGTATTTAGAGCTTGTAGTGCTCTCTACCTGGGTTAGAAAAATAAGATCAAGTGAAATAAACAAATCGATAACCATATGTGTTACCCTAAGAACCTAAAAGCAAACTAAACTCTAATAATTAAGCCCAAAATGAGGAGAAGAAATTAAGAAAAACGTCAGGAGCAGAAATCAATGATGAGAGGAAAGGAAAGAGAGAAGCCAAGGACCACAGTCTGCTTCCGTGTTGAGAATAGTAGATATCAGAGTCATCTACTGAGAATCAGCCAGGAGAGAATCCAAGGAGGAAAGGGCAGGGGTAGACAGAAGTGACTATAGAGGCTACATCAACAACTCATATTCTGAACAGCAGGCAATTAAATTTAATCACAGACAAAGTGCACAAATTCTTAGAAAGAGACCAACTATCTTAACTCAGTAAAGAAGAATCAGGTAAGAGCAGGCAGCTGTTTACTAGAGAAACAGATATATTAGAGAGATTTAGTTTGGACTGGAATAAATTGTCCTACTTCCTGGGTGACATTATACTCAGTAGTAAAGAACTTGATTCATTTCCCTCAGATCAGCAAAACAGCAATGACTTTCTCGTCACTATCAATTCACACTGTACAGACATAGCCATTGCTGCAAAGTAAGAGAAATCATTTCAAAGGATCTAGACTGGAAAGGAGGAAGCAAACATAGTTGTTTATTTAAAACCTCTGATGGGGTATGGTGAAGAAAACTCTAGCAGAAATTAAGAGTAGTTACAGGATAAAAAAGCTCGATGTAGAAAAAGTTCCTCGTAGTCCGGAGAGGTGACTCAGTGTGGAATAGCTCTTGGTTGCACATGCTTGGGGATCTGAGCTCAAATCCTAAGAACCCAGGTAGCAAGCAGGACATGCTCCTGCCTATCTGTGACCCCAGCACTGTGGGAGCTGGAGACAAGATGACCGATGTGAGTCACTGGCTGCCAGTCTAGCTCCAGGTTCAGTGAAAGACCGTGTCTCAAGGGAACACAGCACAGTGTGACACAACAGGAGACTGTTTTTTTCCCTGTGGCCTCCATTAGCATGAAGTAGCTCAGCAACCTACATATGCACATATGTGTACACACACACACACACACACACACACACACACACACACACACACTATACTAAAACACCATACAAAAAGATAACATAATATTTTTAAAAAGTACAAACATCTGAAAGCAGAACCATGGTGACCTTAGGGTAGAAACTGGAAGAACATCATCAATGAACATAAAACTCACTTGATATTGGTAGTGCATGTGTTTATTACCTTAACTATAGTGATCTAACACAGAGGTGGGCAGGGGAGGAGGAGGGAGAGATATGCACATGTCAAAAGTTAAAAATTATACATTTTAAATGTGTATGGTTTATCATATACCTCCAAGCTGCTCTTCTGTTTTCTACATAGCAGTATTGATGAAGGTGAAGCATAGGTTTTTGTAGGGTACTAGACTGTGGCTAGAACAAGAGCAGAAGCATCTCAGTGCAGACTGAGCACAGACTAGTTCCGTGATGACTTTAGCTTTGAGTGTAAGAGACAAAGAAGGTGAGGGAATAGGGGAACCTGACAAACTAGGCAAAAAACTGAGTTATGTGTTTTGAAACATGGAGAGTGTGCACATATAAATGTGCTAAGACTAGATGCCAGTAGAGGAGGAAGTAGAAATTTTAGGACAGAACATTCAAGAAGGAATCTTGAATAAGGGGGACATTGTAGGTACAAATGAAGATGTTTTGTGTCTAAGTGCATGGATATGAATCAACACACTTAATTTGGAATTTTTTTCTCTTCCCATTCTGGGGAGGATGAGCAATAAGAGGAGAAAAATATACTTGGGAAAAATGTTCAGATTTCAGGAAAGCCATTGGCTACCACAGTTGAAATGAAGGTGGAGATCAGTATTAGATCTAAGTAGTAAAACAGTTACAAATATGCATGTTTGTGTGCACAGTGGGCGATTTCGTCCTATGGTCCTTCTCTGTTTCCTTTCCCTTTAACCATGAACAAATTTCACTCACCTGCTATTCTTCCTACTGAAACCCCCTCTCCTCCCATTATCCTCAATGTACAAATAGTTAAACCATTCTTCAACTTTACTGGTAAATGTTTCTACACGTATAAGAAAACGCAGATTCTCTCAAGGAACTACAACATTCTGGTAGCCAGCTCTATAAAATCTTAGTGCTATACCATATTTATCACAACAAAAATGCCTAAATCAGAGGTAGGCTCATTAGCAAAATGGGATTTCATCACTAACAAATATCAACAAAATCAATTACTTCTTACATTTCAGATATTGTATTAATACTACTTAGAGGCCTCTAGGATGAGTCCCAGGGACCGTGGGTGTACAAAGTCAAACAGAGCCCCAAATGACCACTGGCAAGTAAGTCAGATATTTCCCACGGATTGAACTCTTAATATATTAAAGCCATGCATGCTAGAACATACCCACAGGTACTAGGTTTGGGAAAAATGTTCCAACCAAGTATGAATTTTTAATAAAAATGGTAATTACGGTTCACGGCACTGACACTGTTTTTCTTTAGCACTCACGGCACTCTCGGCATTGTAAACATGGAGAAGGTTAATAAACAGTAATCCCACCATACCATATATGGTTTCTGCAGCTGAAGTACAGAATCGGTTTTTAACAACAAGAGGTTTATTTTGTATTCAGTAGCCAATCATCCATTAGATCAAAAATAGTTATCATCTGGACAGTACCTGCCAGAAAACAGTGTGTGCCTCTCCTCTCAGAAGTTCAACAGTGTCCCCTGCCTGGATATGCAACGGTGGTCCTTCGTGAAGAGCTGGGGGCGGGGTGCCAGTGTAGTTCCTAATGACCCGCATCTTCGGCAAGCCTGGAAACACACAACACAGTTGACAGCAGAAAAGGCAATGGCGTGGAGGGGCTACACGTGCTTCAAGAAATTGAACAGTAGTTTCCGTTATTAGCATTAAAATGTATAATCACGCCCGCCTCAAGTAAAAATCTGAAGCAAGACAGAAGGAATATTTCTTAACTTCCTCCTCACCTGAGAGAATAAGAGAAAGTTGATCCCCTGATCCCTCAAATACTGTTCTTTACTGTCAGTCTCTTTTTTAGTTTAAAAAAAAAATCTCTCTCAGCTGATGCCTGCTTCATAAAAACATATCACGTCTTGGAAAAGAATCAATTTTTTCATCAGCTCTACCCTTTCTGCCTATTACTTTCCTCTTGGGCATAGGCTGATTTCATCACTAAGGAGACTTACCCTTTCTGGGTACGTATCACACTGCCCAGTAGAAGGCTCCTATCTTAAGGTTATCTTTGTAATTCAAAAGCAAAGAGGTGATGGATGTGTGACTGCAATTCTTGAGACATTTATATGGAGAAAGTGTCTGGGCTCAAATTTAGGCTTGCAAAACAGACCCAACAAATGGAATATGTCTAAGCCAATAGCATCAACAATATTAAAAACACAGATCCATCCCTGTCTTGATTTCTTTCAATGTGGAAGGAGGAGCTCAGTTCAATATTTCATTTCAGAGAACGGGCAGCTCCAATTAGATAGGGGCCTAATTGCTCCAATACTGCTCACAAATGTACAGCCTCACAGTCACTCTTTCATTTATAGATGAAGCTTCTCCCTCCTAGAAATCACTCATAAACATTGCCATCTCTTAACCATTTAGGGGCATGGGTTATTAATTATTACACTTGAGGGGTGTGATTGTAACTGGATGGAATCCCTTCACTCTGTATTTGGAGAACCAGTGACTATCATTCGCTTCTGGATACCCCAGACACTTTCAAAAGGCTACATGAAATGTTCCAGCAAAGAGCCTACAGAGATCTCAAAATCCTTTGCAACCAATCATTTACTCCCCAGCTAGAGCAGGGCATAAACACAGGTTGCTGTAAATGCAACAGAGCAAAAGTGTTAGTCAAGGCCCTCTTATCAACCCAGTCAACAGAAGGCACGGGGTTAGAATTCACTTCACCTTCACTCCAGTTGAGCTGCTATGGCTGTGGAGGTCCAAGATAAGTTGCTACATCTCCCCTTTGCTTCAGTGCTACAGAACCCCTGAAGGGATGGTGGCTTTTTTCCTACATCTTTCATGGACCATTTCCCTACCCGATGTTGTAAGGTGGCACGCTAACACAAACAACAGACTTTATTGTCCTTCCCACCCCCCCCAAAAAAAAGCAGCCCAAGGTGAAGCACTCATCAGACTTGTTTCCCACATGCTAAATGCCTTGAGTACAGAGAGCTCATTTTAAGGTCTATAAAACTGCTACCACTAACCTAAAATGAAATCTACACCTCCCATACTCATAATGGATGTAAAAAGCTCAGCATGTGAGAAAGGATTCAGTAGAATGTCCACTCCTCCACATGTAGTCTTCTTGCATGATGGTCTTCCATGTCTGGGCTCAGATGTACTTAGTCTGTTTTCATTGAGAATCATCAATGCTTGGAAAAGGTCTGATCTGGTTGACTCCCTAGGCAAATTGAACTTTATTCTGTTTTTTAAAAATATGCTAAAGGCAAGAAAGAATAGTTTTTTCAGCCTGAAATAACTCATCTGACCTTAAATAGCATGGTCATAGGAGAGCTGTGACCTTCACTGTAGCTGTCCCGGTGACACCTGATGACAATGAGAGTTCTCTTATTGTCAGCATGCCCAAGGTAGTCATTCTTAAGAACACATGATTAAAAAAATGCATAGATGTTTAGGGAAACACATTCGCTCTGATGGCAGTTCACTAACTAAGTATACATTACAGATTATAATATAAAAACATCCAGTCTGTACACATGGCTATGAAAAGTCAGATCTAGAGGGACACTGCCCCAGGTCTATCTATATAGATTGGACTGCCATAAACATGTAAAATAATAACATTTAAAATAGGAAATAATTCACAGGTGAACATGGAGTGACTAAGAAAAATGCTGTGTGTTGCAAAGCACTGATAAAGGACTTGACTTTTAAGGTGTGATTTGTTCCTTTTTACTAATTCTATCTTTTCAGCTATTACTTTCTTAAGGGCAGCCGATCTAATTGCACATCAACAGAGACAGGTTGCCCAGTCAATTCCTAAAATAAAAAGTCTTATAAGTTGGCCAAAAGAAGGTTCAGCCTGTGGTCATATTCAAAAGGATGCTGTAAATAGTGTCATTTTAGTCACAAACCAACTAGCAAATACAGGGTTCTGCGAGTAATATGATTTTTCTATGGGAATAAATTGTAACCTAATGATACAATAGAATTTATATATTTTGTCATTACCAGAATAATCTGTGGCTATTTTTTTCTAATGGGTTAATATGTCCCATTTCACCACTGTCTATTGTTAGAGCCACAGAACTACAGAGATAATATATCAAAGAATAAAAGAATGAAATGAGGGCAGATTGGTGTAATAAAAATGGTCATTTTGCCCCTTGCTTCTGATGCTTGCACAAGGCCAGCATTCAACACTGGTGGGAAGAAAGGCTACTTCCCAAAATGTCCCTTTAAGGAGGGGGGAGTGAGGGAGGGAGAATATGAGAATAAGGTCCAGTAGTATTGCCAAAAACATAAACTCAGTAATTGAGATTAAAAATCTTACTAAAAAGGAAGAACGAATTGGTTAAACTGTCACATCAGAAGCCTACTATCAGTTTAATACTTAGCACAATCTACTATCACACCAGGCATCATGCTCCATAAATGAGATCAAGAACAGACAGTAAATTACATTTGCAGATGCTCACTCCAGGATTAGGCATTTGCTATTGATTTAGATCCGGTCCTTTTCTCCTCCTTAGAGCTTGCTGGACAGGTTCCAAACTCTCTTTAAAACTCACCAGGACAATTCCTTGGGGGTTTCCAGAGACTGAACCACTAACCAAAGAGCATACATGGGCTGCACCAGGGTCTCCTACACACATGCAGCAAAGTGTAGCTTGTTTTTCATTATAGATCCCCAACAACTGGAGCAGAGACTGTCCCTGAATCTGTTGCCTGTCTTTGGATCCTATTCCCCTAACTAGGCTGCCTTGTCTGGCCTCAGTGGGCTTCCCCACTAAGGATAGACCTAGTCCTGCAGAGACTTGCTGTGCCAGGGTAGGATAATACCAGAACCTGGGTTGGAGGAAAGAGGAGAAACTCTCTCTTCTCAGAGAAGAAAGGGGGAATTGGAGGGACGAGCTGTGGAAGGGGCCAGTGGAAGGAATGGGGGGGGATGGATATTGGGATGCAAAGTTAATTAATTGGAAAAAACTTGACCATGGCAGAACACACCCTACACAGTCCCATGCCAACTCATTGTGGCATCCAATTTATCAACGAGATTGTCTTCTTAAATGGTCTCTTTCCCTGTATGATCTATCTCCATTGACCTGCCTCCTTCCATCTGTAATTACTCTGGAGAAGGAAGATCTGTTCGGTAGTTTAGCCTTTAAAAATTCATTCAACCTAAAACCCCCTAAAGTCTAAAAGAATAAATAAATAAAATTACTCTCCCTTTTGGACTACACATCAAGGACTTCTGAAATACAAAACCAAAACAAACAAGAAGAACATTAACTATAAGATTAGAAACAGAACTTTCTTCATTGCTAATAACCAGAAGCAAATAGTCAATGTTTCTCTTTGACAATGGCCCAAATCATACTCTTCATTCTCACGTAAGAAATCACTTCTTTGTGGATACAGAGCTGTCTGCTCTCTTTCTGCTCCAGGATTCTTGGTGCTATCACCGGGCTGTTTATCAAAGTCTGAGTATTCATAATGCAACTGCCCTGGGGCACTAACAGCAAAATAACCACGTGCAATTTTTAACATATACATTTGAGCCACCTTGGAAATTCCCAAAGCTGAATAGAACAAACTATCGTTATCTCCGGGAATAGTATGACAACATCTTGGCCAAAGTTAGAACTCAAGTCAAACGTTTATCTTGGCTCGCTTTACTCCCTACAACAAGTTGTTATATATAAAAAAAGACAACACCCTGAATTTTTCTCTTTAAGTTTGGCTTACATTTGTAATTTTGCTTCGTCCTATGCTAAAAGTAAAGACCTCAACCCATCCTCTTACACATGGAGATCTAGCACACGAAAGAAACAACATTACAACAGTGGTCAAACTCCCTGTGACAGCCCTGAAGTTCTAGTTTAACAAAACACATGTAAGTACATGAAACACGAACACAGCATTGTTTTTGTTGTTGCTGTCGACGTCGTCCTCAATAACAACAATCATGGCCCTCAATAACAAGAACCACAAATATCAAGTGCTTTTAAAGGAGGATCTGAAAGTTCTTTTCAAAACAGATTCCCTCAAGAACTCTAAAGCACTTTTTAAAAATGTTAATTCTCAGTTGAATCTTATTGGAAACTTGCCAGATAAAAACTATTTCATTGACAATTTTCACTTAAACCCTCAAATGTCAGAGAATGCAATAATACGAGCCGGCACTATGTCTTCTAAGCAGGGCAGAATGACGGCTACAACACAGAGTAGTAGCCATTCACCATGCTGAGGTCCTTGCCCAAATGCAATGGGCTTCCCCAGGGCAATAAGTTACAGGAGGATGTTGTCTGGTAGACAAACAGGCTAACCTTTTACCTCTGAGGCCTAATTTAAAATAAAAACATAGCCACATTAAAAAATAATTAGTCCTACAAGATATCAGAGGAAACTGAGCACAGTTTTAACCAATGCATTCACTCATTAACAGTGTTTTGAGTGCTTCACAGTGCCGGGCACAGCAGCTCCAACACAGAACAAGAACAAGGTTCCTATCCTTCCCCAGCTTCTTGTTGGTCTTTGGAACACTGAATACAAAAGTCACAGTACACTGGGTCATGGATATCCTTTTGGGGGCTGGGGGCTTTTAAAGACTAGTACTATCCACAGAAGTTTGAGAATTTATTTATTTATTTATTTATTTATTTATTTATTTTAGGTTAATAAGCCTTGTGTAGGATCCTGAGATATGTGTTTGATTTTTCACTCTTAGTTTCTTGGCTGGGACTTCTAAACTTTAGGCAGGCTTTGAAATCTCCTTCTTGTGGATACATGTCTGCAGCCCATGACCAACTCATCATGAGGAAACTTGCTTTTGAGATGATTACAGTAAAGTAAGGAGTAAGTAGTGTTTGGCATCATTCCAACAAAAATCTCTTTAAATCAACATATGTGGTGCTGGTGAAATGATTCAGTGGGTGAGAGAGCTTGCTGTGCAAGCATGAGGACCTGCATTTGGATCTCAAGCACCCATGCAAAAACTGGGCAAGGCTGGAAACCTGTAAAAACAGCCCAGAGGCAAGGCAGGGAAGTAGGGGGATCAACAGGGCCTGCTGGCTACCCAACCCTAACCACAACACAAAGCTCCAAGTTCAATGATAGACTCCAATGATAGATTCTGTCTCAGGAGAATACTGCAGAGGGGTAAAGCAGAATGCCTGATATCCTCTGGCTTCCACCCACTTACAAAAACAACACACACACACACACACACACACACACACACAGCATACACTTTGCACATACAAAAGCAATTGATTAATTCATCAACTCACTACTCTCTGTGCCCCTCCTGAAATAATCTTGGCATCAGGCTCTCTGTACTAGGCTGAGTGGGGGAGGCTGGGCTTCCCCTGGAAGGTCCACACTTTCCAGGTCTCTTTCCAAGAGAGCTCTGCTCCTTCCTGTGCTTGTAGTCTTCCTTGGGAAGCAAAGGGAGCCTCGGGATGTAAACCATCTGCTCTGACATAAGCAGACAATTTGGTGTAAAAAAAACTTTCGTTAAAGAACTAATTGTTCACAGAGGGAACATTTTCCATCAATGATTTAAAAAAAGAAACTAGAGAAGCCTCCTCTTATAAACCATAATGAGCCAAATGAAGGAAATTGTTGCTGCTCCTATGCAAACAAGGATCAGGCATAGACGCCTTCTTCCAGCTTCATAACAGATTAGCCATTCTCCAGTAGTGTCTACTGAAGTCTTAGTGAATTGTGCATTAAAAGTGAAGGATATAATAACACCCTTTGAAACTCGTTTTTAATGGATTGAAAAGACTTCATAGCCTACTGAGTTTCAAAGAAGTAGAAACTCCCATCCGGTACTTCAACATTTTAGTAAAAAAAACAAAAAACAAAAAAACTAATGTTTTCCTGAAATCTTGATGTCAGACCAAAGGCCAGGGAGAATATGCTGTGGATACGCAGTGAATGTTCATCCCTAGGTAGGTGAGGGGCACAATTTGGGGAGCAGAGCTCAGAGCTCTTTCATTAGGCCTTTAAAGATCAAAAGGAACACTATCATGTGACTTCAAATAATAAGAGCATCCCTTAGCTAACCACCATATTTTCATTAGTTATGAAACTAATAATCAAACTGATATATACCCAACCACATGGCTAGAATCAGTATTGCTCTTGCTTCAGTTCACCTCTAGGTGACACCCCAAAGAGAAGGAGGTTGTGGCTGAGCTCCCATCACTGATCACAAATGTCTTCCCCAAAAGAACTCTGTTACTTTCCTATAGTTAAAATGAGGCCTTAACAATCCACTCATAAGAGAAACCTAAAGGACAAGAGAACAGAATTATAGAGAACAAATCGATGAAAGATGCTTCCCGATAACTGACTTCCCCTTTTGCTCTATGGGTACATGCATGTATTCAACAACTTTACAAGTCATTCACTTGCAGGGATGGACCAGCCAATGGAAATACAGTTATAAATATGACTACCCATTTTCACCTCTCAAATCTCAGACTGTAGATGATGAGATGAACAAAAAGGCGAGTTGTAAAAGTAGGATCTGATAGAAATATTATAAAGTAGCAATTACAAAAAGATGGTGGGCTGGAAAGTAATGGGGTATATGGGGAAAGGGTTTTCTCTAAGGGAAGATGAGTGGGTCAGGCTTAAGGCTGGAAGAGAAAGCCAGGGGAAGAGGGGTTAATGGTCAACCTAAACCACGAACATGAAGGCCAAAATAAAAAGAGCTTTAAGGCATGCTGGGGCTGACACATGCCTTAAATTACAGCATTCTGGAGGCAGAAGCAAGAGTTCAAGGACAGCCTGGTTTATGGATCAAGTTCTAGGACAGCCAGAGCTATGCAGAGCTAAACTCTGTCTCAAAAAGCAGGCAGGGAGGGGTAGGGCAAGGAGAGAGAAAGAAAAAAGAAGAAGAAAAAGAATGAACTCTAAGAACCTGAAGGGTAGAATATGCCTGGGAGGCCACATGAAAGCAAAGACTGATAACATCTGGCCTCAGCAGTCTGGCCCACTTCAGTCCTCCTTTCCTACACTGATTCTGTAAAACCATCTGAAACAAATTCACCAACCGAGGTGACCCCTCCACACTTTCTTTCTGTGGAGTGTGTTCTTGCTTTTTGTACCCAACTCAGTTCTTACCAAGGGAGGAAGCAAGAGTCTGTGGGCTCCTTGCACTCCTTAAACCAGTCCTGATGAAAAATCTACTCCATAGACTGAATGTTTATGTCTCCTTAAAGTCATATATAATGACTATTCTCCAAAGTAATGGTACTAGCAGGCAGGCCCTTTGGATGTGATTACATTTTTAAGAGTACAATCTTTATCAACTATGACTCAGGGAACATTGAGGATGACGCAACAGAAAAATTGTAAAAATCAGGGAGATTTCTGTAATGTCCTGTTTCCTAAGAATGTCAGAAGCTACACCAGTAAAGTCTTATCAATGAGGCTGCCTAAGCACGAGCTGAGAAAGGACAATAGACATGCAGAAGTGGACATAGGAAAGACCATAATATTACAACCCTACACAAAGAACTGCAGGCAACTGAGGAATGTGTAAGAAGGAGAAATGGTCTTCCCATAGAAAAATCCCATCAACTGGTTACCCTATACTAAATGAAAATCCCTGAAATTATGCATACAAACAACATTACACATACTGAACAGGCTATACTTATGCATGTAGGAGAATGTGTGTGTGTGTGTGTGCATGTGTGTGCATGTGTGTGTATATAACAATAATTAATAAAAAAAGGAAGCCATGAGTTTGAAAGACAATAAAGAGAGGTATATGGGATGGGTTGAGGGGAGGGAAGAAAAGGGGAAATTATATTTTAAAAAAATAAAAGAAATAATTAAAAATAAAAATTGAAATTTGAATATAATATTGGTTTTATAAATAGTATTGATATTTTTTGTTCTTTAAAACGTCAATATTTTTTTGTTCTCCTATCAACTAAAAATTACTGATTTTTCCTAATCTCCCAAACTGTTTTCTTCCTTAGCTACTTAATGGTTGGACTAATTCTCTTACTAAATGTTTAGCTTCTCATCTTATTTTATATAAACAGCTTAATTATCTTAATGTCAACATTATATTACCATTTCATCTCATTCAAGTGGATTGTAATAAGCCACCCCCATGGTCGGACACACTCTTCTTTTTAATCATCTTAAAAATACTAAAGATATAGTACCTGTATTTTTAAGGGTATAATAAAAACATAAAAGTGATAATAATTAAAGTGTAAATGCAACTACAAAGGAAATAGTATGTTGACATAGTAAGAAATTGTGCCAAGAAATCATGATTCATCCATAAAATCTATGATGGTAAAACCAAGGTTAA
The DNA here is from genome assembly GCF_021556685.1 of Rattus norvegicus. Classification (NCBI taxonomy): domain Eukaryota; kingdom Metazoa; phylum Chordata; class Mammalia; order Rodentia; family Muridae; genus Rattus; species Rattus norvegicus. The sequence goes on along the minus strand of NC_141535.1, from coordinate 199,422,998 downwards.
CAAAAAGAACTCAGAACTGAGAGTGTGTGGAAAGATGGAGGGTGAATCTGGATCTAGGGCTAAGTCACAGGACAACTGAGGAAGGGGTACAGTCAAGATTTATTGTATGATGACATTCTCAAAGAATAAAAATACAATTTAAGGACGATTGCGCGCACGCACGCGCGCGCGCGCGCGTGTGTGTGTGTGTGTGTGTGTGTGTGTGTGTGTGTGTGTGTGTACATGCTTCAACAGGAAGAGCAGCTTCTAAAGGAGATGATATGAACTGATGTCTGAAGATGTGAATTGATGCACCGAAATTCAAGCGGCCCATGTATGTTATTCAACACCATATTATTACCAATGTATGTTAGTTATGAGCGTAGATAAATGTTTTTAAGAGTAAATTATTTTTGTTCACTTACATAAAGAAAAGAAAACATGCTGTCTGTGTCCCCATGACTTCATAAACAAAACATGAAGCATTCCAGTACTGTAATTTTGGCGAACTCTTTTATATCTCACTAATCCTCCTGTATCACTTGAAAAGGGCTATGATCTTGAGTAGAAAAGACCTCCTGAAGGAGAACCTTCTGCTTCATGTCTCAATTAAAACATCTGGGACTGTTGACACAAAGGTCATGTGCAATTACAGATTACAAAAGCACCCAAAATATAAAACACGGTCTTCTAACACAGTCCATCATCCTATAGTTGAACTACTGATTCCTCACTCGCATTGTTCACCCTAAAACACTGATGACCCTGATTTTCCTGGCTTGTTACACAGTCTGCTGACTTCACCGCATGCCTCTTGCTCCTCACTGAAGACAAACTCTCCCAAGACAATGAACAAAACTGTCCTTTGCCGGCCTCTCATTGTTGACCCCACCACCAAAGTATGGAATACACTATGTTAAACAGTGGATGGGCTGGTAGGGGCTGTTATTCAACTATGAAGAAGGCAGTTATCTGCAGTGTCAGTGGACTTGCAATCGGTATCCAATGCAATGTTAGAGCATAAAGGTCTTATCAACGTCAAGTGTGAGGGAGAAAGGAGGCAACTACTGTTCAGAACTATTTTCTTGAATACTGGCTCCATGGAGAAATACTACTAACTCCCTTCAGTTCCTTTGACAACACTTATTTACTGCCTCATTCCTACATACTTTGGGAGTTATATCCCTCTTGGAAAAAAGCTAGGCATAGTATTCTTTTGGGTTTCACCAGCAAAATACCATGTTTTCCTTTGAAGTTGTGGAATATAATTAGTGACGGTGAGGCCATATATTTTCTTCTGTAAAACTTTTTATGTTTTATTATTAAGAAATTACAAAAAAATTTACTTCCGTTTTCCATTCAACTTTGTTGTGCTAACCCCTAACTGGACCACTAATAAAAATATAATAATGAATGGGGATTTTAAGAGGAAAACACTTCTTTGCAGAGGTCTAATGTGAATTTTATAACAGACATTTTAATACCTCCCTTTCCTATCACCTCCAAGGTTTTAGAATTGATGGCACTTGTTCTTAAAACCATTCAGATTTGAACACTAAAAATATAATCGTGACACTGACTGCTTCTGTTACATTAAACAACATGAATAAATGAATAAATGAATCAAATAACAACCAATTGTTAATTAAACAACCAATGGATAGGTAAGATCAGAATTAAGAATGGAAGCCTATGGCGCCCACCTGAGACTGTATTACTTCTCAAATTCAAAGAAATGTCAGGAGATATTGCTTCAAAAAGATGGACCCATAAGCCACTTATATGGTCTGGTGATTCTATTATCTATACCAGATAGAGCAGACCCTTTCCTGACTTCTAAATTGCTCCTGTTTCCTTTTTCTATCTCCTGACTAGACACATCCTTATAGAATATACATCTCTTTCTGTCGAATCTCAACAATACAAAATTGATGGTTTTGCACAAGAGTGAGGCAATAAGTTTGAAAGCAGTTTGCAAAGTTGTAAGCACTTTCCCAGACACACAATGTTTTGGAGCCCATGCATATTTAAAACACATCCATCTTCAGGTTTGTTTCATTCCTTGGCTCATTGCCGGATGCTTCATTTATTCATGAAATATGCTACATATAGGCATGTGATATTGAGTGAAGACCCTTACACACGGAGTTTTGTAATTAGCAGAGGACAGAGAGGAATGAGTTCGTCCTCTTGCACTTCATGACAAGGCTATTGGAAGACAGCCAGATGGCTGGGAAGCCCTAAGCAGAGATGCTGACACCAAGACAAACAATGCTGAGGGTAGGAAACTCTCAGTTAGAACTCATGTGGAAGCAGGCAGTAGTCAGACACAAGGGAGTCTATTTAACTGCAATCACATTTAAGAAGCCACAGATCTCTAAGTGAATGACTGTATCAGAACTTCCTAGTTCAATGGTAGAAGTGGAGAGGGTTTTTTCAGATGTTGATAATGGCTGGATATCAGGTCACAGAAACTAACCTGATTGGGCAAGGAGCACACAGACACAACTAATGAGCAGAAAATTAGCAACAGACCAAAGGCCAGAAGGTGGAATGGGAGAACGAGCTCTATGAATTTAATGAACAACTCTGGGTGATGTCAAGGCTTCATGGCTAAACCAACTAGGTGGTTAAGAAAAAGGGAAGAAAAGAAAAACTACTGTGACTGTGGAAACAGGATCTTTTTAATCAGGATCTAATAAGTCAAAATGTTATATTAAACATTCTTAGTGCAAAGTACTAGGAATGCATTGTGCTATTTTTAGTATGCTTGAAATGTATTTTCAAATTTTATTAAAGACTCTTTGATAAAGTACTACATTTCAAAGAATTTTAAATTGCTTTTAAAAAGGAAATATGCGGCCTTTATTTACCATGAATGCTACAGGAAACACATAGTATAAATAGTATTTTCAGTGAATAAAATTAACAAGCACGACTTGCTATGTGCTAAAATATTGTTGCTGCAACTAACTTTATTTAAATCACCACCATTTTATTTTTATCTATGTTTGGTGTATAAGAGGCAATCATGAGAGCAGAAAACATTAAGAATACTCAAATGTTAATAAATGTGAGTTCCTATGAAATAAAGTCCCTAGCACCCTGAGCTGATGACAGTGCCCCTTCCTTCTCTATACCTTTGGTCACCCGTGACTGTCCTATAATAAGCTTTCCAGAAAATGTCCTCAGAGAGAAGGAAATGGCTAAAGGCTACTTCTCCCTCACCTCCAACCTCAGCATAGCCTACAACACACAAGTCAAGCAAGACAATAACTTCTTTGCCTCAGTAATTAAAGTAAGATTTCATCTTATGAAACAAGGAGATCTAACAAAGGTTAGGTCAACATAGTATCAAAGTGACATTTATGAGCAAATTCCACATCTTTAAAGTCATGGTCCCCAAATAAGACTCTGTATGTTTTTAAGCAAACTTTCACATCTCATAACCCCCATTCTCTTTGTTCCTGCTTTTTGGCTACCTCGGATAATGAGCACTGTAGAAAAGGGGGGGAGGCTCAGAAAGAACCATTGCACACGAGGACTTCATCCTTCCTGACGCTCTATCCAGGGAATTGCCTCAGGGTTTATATTCTCATAGACCCAACAGTGCTTCACGTAACCTGAAACACGGTGCTTCTGACAACAGGTGTGTTGCCTGACACAGACACAAAGGTCAAGTAAAGCCGTACCCCGCTACAAAAGATGGAACGATGCTCACAGCTCTGGCAGACTGCGACAGGTCTGTGGGATTCATGGAACGCATCTCATGATGAAGAAACTCTATTAATCAAAACCACGAGACAGAGCTGAAAATTAAAATAGCACTTTCATATTTGTTATTCAGTGACACTTGCAAGTGCTTCGCAGGTGTGGTTAAAAAATGTGCATGCAAGCACTTAAAACCTCAAACACTTTATCGGTAGAACTTGCCAAGAGAAACAACAAATAAATTTCTCTTGAGATAGCCCCTGGGAGAAATATAGCCAGAAAGCTGCAGTGTGTACCCTACCGTTGGCTTGAACATTTGGAACTTAGATGAGAAGGTGAGAATTTCTAAATGTCATTTTGCCTCAGTTCCCACCCTGGGCATGTTACTTCAATATCTACCTTTAATGGAAGAAAGCCCACTCCTTTTCAAACAGAGAACATCAAAAGTGTACCAGGGTAGACACATAGGAGAAACAACTGCAAAAAGTACCAAGAGAACAAAAGATTAATTGTCTCCAAGTTACACAATGGAAATAGGAATGGGCATTACATAAGCGCATCAGAGAAACCGACTTTCGCAAATGAGTAAATGACAGTTAAAATCGTCACTTACATGCCTAAGCACGCTATAGTTTTCAGCACTCACTTCATAATGTCCAAAACACAAAGCAAAATGATGGGTTTCATCCTTCAAGTACTAAAGAGCATGGATAGGAGGCATAATTTTTTAAGTGAGAAAACACTACATTTTTACATAATAACTATTTATGTCCCCTTGGAAGCTACATGATGTATGTGAAGTTAGGGTTTTAGGAAACACTCGGGTGCTATTGTGCTTCAGTTGCTCTGTGAGGCCACAATCACCTGCTTTCCACTATACTGAGGTTCCCTCTCATGTATACATTTAAACAAGCAACCAACTTTCTACAAACAAAACAAAACAAACAAAAAAAAACCCTACTGATTAGGTAAAGAAGACTCCAAGAAGATCAAGGAGAGTCTGAGGTTAAACATGACCTTTCTTATCTCTGTCCTCAGAATTTTAGTTGGTAAAGGCCCTGAGCCTTACAAAGTACTGCATTTAAAAGGGAAAACATCTTTGTTTCTTACCCACTTGTCTCCACAGAGAACTATTTAAATGACATTGTATATGGTGGAAACCCACCCCCCCATGACTGAAATTAAAAATATTTGGCATCCAAAAAGCTATTCTCACAGATAATGGCTCATGTTTACTTTACCCCCTCCCTGTCCCATAACATGTTGAACTGTGAGGGGCTGAGGAAGGGAGATTCCTTCCTCTACATACCCCTCCCACGTGGCTATTATTCCCTCAATAACAGTACCTGTAGTGAGCCGCACTTCCAATATGGTAAACTCAGTCATTTCTTTTTTGTAGTGCTGAGTTATATAATTGTTATTTTCATCTTAATTATCCCAAGTGAGTGGGAAGGCATTTCAAGACTTGGCTTTGAAACAAGTTAACTAGAAAAGAAACTCATTTACGTGCCCCATTCCTTAGGCATCCATTTTTATCTTTATAGAAAGAGAAACACACACTACTGGCTCTCTCTAACAGACTGATACATAGTCTGTATAGAAGCGTCCATGGGAAGCAAGATTTTTGTTGGCTCTTCAGCTTTTAGCCTTTTTTTTTGTCCATCTTTTTCATAAGGCATGAACTCCTTCCTATGGTTACTTTTCTGTCAAAGATGACCATGAACATTTTTTGCACCTTAAATGTGAATAATGTGACGAACAGCATATTTCTGCTCTTGCTTCCAAAGTTTAGAGTCTAACAGAGAAAAGAGATTCCACGAGCAACAATAAAAAGCAAGACATGGATATAAAAATCCTCAACAAAATACTTGCAAACCAAATTTAAATCACAGAAAAAGCTCATTCATCATGACCAAGTTGGCTTCATTCCAGATTATAAGAAGATAATTCAATGTATAGTTTATATGATTATAATAATATATAGTATTCAGTATATTTAATCGATACATATACTTCATCACATCAAAAACATAAATCATATGATCACCTAAATAGATACAGTAAAGGCCTTGGATAAACTTCAACATTCCTTCATGATAAAAGTCACGGAGAGGCTAGGGATAGAGTGGACATACCTCAACATAATAAAGGTCATCTATCATGAACCATAGCCAACATTATGACAAATGGAGAAAAACTCAAATCATACCCAGTAAGATCAAGGAAAACGCCAATGATATCCACTCTTTCACTCCTTTCAATATAGTGCTGGAAGTCTGAGCTAGAGCAATAAGACAAGAGATAGTAATAAAATGGGATACAAAAAGAACAAGAAAAAACTCAAAGTATTTCTGCTTGAGATGAAAAGCTCGACACATGAGATGCTAAGGACTCCACCAAAGACTCTTCGCTATGAAAAACACCTCCAGGAAACTAGTAGGTTATGAAATTAAAACACAAAATTAATAGCTGCCTCATATACATATGACAAGCAAACAGGGACATAGTCCTATTCACAACAGCCCTCTATACACAAGTAGAGACTTCCATAAAAGTACAATGCTCCCGTATAGCGAAGGAAACTGTTAAGTGAAGAGGCAGCCTACAGAATGGGAAACAAATCTTTGCAAGCTACATTGCCAAGAGGATTAATATTGGCAATACACAACTCATAAAACTAAACATCAAGTAAACAAACCACTCAATTAAAAAGTAGGCCTTAGATCTGAATGGAATTCCAAAAAGAATGGCTAATAAACATTTGTAAAACTGTTCAACATCATTAGGCATCAGAGAAATGCAAATTGTGACTTCTTTGAGATCTCACCAAAAGCAGAATATCAAAGGATAAACAAATATCAGTATTGAGAAAGAAAAAGAAAAACAGTTATGTAATCTGGTACAGCCATTGGGAAAATCAGCTTTTTATAGATCTCCACAAAATGCCAGAAATAGATCTAGCATATGACCCAGCTCTGCCCCTCCTAGACATAGGCCTACAGAGATCTACATCCCACCACATGTGTAGCTGCTCAGTCATGTTCACTGATGCTCTCTCAACAATATGTGAAATGAGCTTAGATGTCCAGTGACTGGTGAAGGAAATGTTTGTCCTGGGTAAAGTGATATTAAAATATTATTAACATCCTTTATATTTTAAACACGTAATAATGAGTTTCTAAAAACCTCACTAGGGTTCTTTTGATTCTGTGCAATAGTTAAGAGAATGGAAACACTGTAAGATAACAGCAATAAGGAACTGGCTATGTTCCTTACTCTAGAGTGTATGCACAGAACCTTGCAATACCAAGCTGAAACTTTTGAAAATAATGTTAGAAGACTATTATAATATACTATATAAAAATATATGATATAATATGAAATCATGTTATAAGACTGGAGTCGAGTAGGTTATTGGTGGGGAGGGTGAAAATTATAGCAAGGTTTGGAATAAGGCACCATTTCTATTTTCGAAGTACATAGAAGCCCAGAAAACACCTATGAAGACACATGACACAATGGTAATGAGCTACATTATGTTGTCAAATTATGAGACAACGTATTGATGTAAATTTTAAGTTTGTATAATTAACCTTTGTTTTAGAAAATTAGTGATCTTTGGAAACCAGGAACTGACCTAAGACCTTGCTTATCTCTACCCCTAAGACACATTGTAGCCAAAGGTTATTTAATTTAAAATATTAGTTTCGTTGGTGTTGACAGTGAACAAAATCCTTCAATGAAATCCCTGTTGCCCAAATGTGGATTGTTGTCTATATGAGGGTGAAGGCAGAGATAAGGCAAGGCCTGTGATTGAGCAGTGAGAAAGCAAGGCGGGCACAGAGAAAGGAGAGAGAGAGAGAGAGAGAGAGAGAGAGAGAGAGAGAGAGAGAGAGAGAGAGAGAGAGAGAGAGAGAGAGAGGAACAAAGATGGAGGCAGAGAAAGACAACCCAGTACTGTGTGGCCTTAAAGGGCCACAGGAAGTTATGAACATCTTATAAAGATGGATTTTTACAGGACACTTTGTCTTATCTAGGTGGGCAGTTTATATCAATTGGTTCTGAGTTTATTGTGTGGATGTTTTGTGGAGTGAGAATTTACTGATATAAATCTGATTGACAAATTACAAGCTTACTGAGTTTTGATTTTAACTGGATACTGGGAAATGAGACTATAACCATAGTGGGTGGATGGCTGAATGGGGCTAGCATGGCAGCAACTCACGCCATAGAAACCTGAAGGGCGGTTGCTTCTGGGGTTGGCCATGGCGGCAGATCGCTACAGGGCTCAGAGGAGTAGCTGGCAGCAGCGTGGGAAGGAAATTGGAAATTTAGCAAGTCAGGTTGAGATACTTTGCTGATTGAGATGAAAGTACCCCACAGATGCCATGTGGCCCCACAGTGTGGCAATAGCGTGGGTTGGTGCATTTTCTATTTTTATTATTTACCACAACACCCGAATGGTTAAGTGAAAAAAAGATGGTACCAAGCAGATCATGCATTTCCATGACACAAGACCCTGCTCATGACTCTGTGATCATCCTAGTCCCTCAGAGGTGTCGTCACTGGCCCATACCCCTTCCATTCCCAGGCAGGCATATGTCTTTGTCCCACTGAATTCCCACAGCCTTCAGGATTCACATCATGAGAACTACTAGATAACTACATTAATTATGCATTAATTCTGTTTCATCTTCACTCGACTATAAGCTTCCCAAGGTCAAACAACATAAATTATTCAATTCTTTATCCTCGGTATGGTGTTTGGTACCTGATAGTCTCTCAATAAATGCCTGCTGAATAAATGAAAGGCCGAATCACTGTTTATCATGGAATGATAAATAATTTAAAGCAATTTTAACAGATGTTTAAGTATATTTCTTAGTTAATTTTCTTACATAAACATGATATAGGGTGTGTGTGTGTGTTTGTGTGTGTGTTTGTGTGTGTGTTTGTGTGTGTGTTTGTGAGTGTTTGTGTGTTTGTATGTGTTTATGTGTGTTTGTGTGTGTGTGTTTGTGTGTTTGTATGTGTTTATGTGTGTGTGTTTGTGTGTGTTTGTGTGTGTGTTTGTGTGTGGTGTTTGTGTGTGTTTGTGTGTGTGTGTTGGTGCGTGTGTGTGTGTGTGTTTGTGTGTTTGTGCGTGTGTGTGTGTGCTTGTGTGTGTTTGTGTGTGTGTTTGTGTGTGTGTTTGTGCGTGTGTGTGTGTTTGTGTGTTTGTGCGTGTGTGTGTGTGTGTGCTTGTGTGTGTTTGTGTGTGTGTTTGTGTGTGTGTTTGTGCGTGTGTGTGTGTGTGTTTGCCTGCAAGAATGCTTGGGATTTTACATTGCTTTGGCGTTGCTCTGATTCAAGTTTAACTTTCTCATATCAGAACTAGATTTCAGATGCCCTTGCATCAATTTCTGGGAATATGTCACACACAAATAGTTCACCTAGTAGCCAAAGACAAAAACTTGGAGGCTTAAGACCTAACCTGCTAATTTCCCCTACCCTCTCCTTTAACAGACCCTCCAGCTCCCGCTCACGTCCAGGTGAACCACACCCACCATGGAGTACGTACCGTTGCTCCGGATCTGACTGACTCCTCATCCCTGCTCCAGGTTTGGAGGACTTGTCTCTGACTCATTGTGCCTTCCAGCCTCCCTGCCCAGGATCTTCAAGTAATAAATCTTTCAATGTCTTTTCTGTTTTAGTAGTGCAATAAATTTGTGCCTCCTATCTGGAAAACTAAAGGCTGCCCCAGGCTCATTTTCCCTGTGACATTATGGAGAATGCGTGGTCAGACTGTCAGCGCCACAACGAAGGTTAGGGAGTATAACATGAACATGAGTCAGATGAGAGACACAAGGGCACCTACTAGTTTCCTGGGCAAGGGATCCCAGGGCTGGGATATCAGACTATGCAAGGCTGCCTTTCAGGGAGATTCTTTGAAAGGCATACTGCACACACCCTTGTCTAACTCCCCTTGATTTCCCAATAGGAAAGGGGTGCTACCGACTCTGGTACCGTAATCCTAATGTTGATGAGTGCTCCCTAAACAGTATGCTGCCAATCCTGTTTTTCGAATGAGGCAAGGATTGGCCTGCAAATTCTTACAACAAAGATCATTATATACCTGTTATATTCTAGCATTAGGCAGACTAAGGTGACCACAGATAAAAGAATGCATTGTTAATCCAAACAGTTTATGCTATAAATAGATAGTAACTACTTATGGATAGAAATATGTTTAAAATAGCAAGCATTATATAATGTATACAACATATTCTTCCTCACTTCTATGTATAGCCTTTATTTTTATGTACCTGTTAAAATGAATTAAAATAAGTATCAGTAGATAATAAACTTGGCATGTCAGATTGATCGAGAGAAGCCATTTTCTCTCCTGAATGAGCAGTTATTATTTACATCTTCAAATTACTACCTGCCCACAAGCAAAAGATTAAACAGCATTGTAAGCAAATGAAATTTTAATTTCTAACATTAATAATTGCTTACATGGTACGATTCTGAAATTTCAAATGCAGGGCATTGTATTTGAGATGCTGCCACTTAAAATGAGTTGCTATGTGCTTTTTAGCATTGAAGCCACTTTGCAAAATGAGCCTGTCAACAAATTTGTACTCCCACACGTCATCAATACAAGTACACATCCAGTCCCCTTCCTCCAAAAGGTTAAAATTATATTAGAAATGTGACAACTGTTTTTAAGAAGCTTAGAGTTAAATCTAAAACATGAGAGAGGAGGGTATAAAAAAAAACTGCATAAAAGAATACTTTCTTAATTCTTTCACTACTCGATTTTAAAGTTTTCCAAAATGATTTTATAGGGGAAAAATGTATTTCCTGACATGAAGACACAATGCTCCATGGGCTGACTCATGTACACAGGATCATTTTTAGAACCCAAAGGCTACTGCATCTCAATGCTTTCTGGACACTATTGATTCTCCTTCCTGTTAGATTAAAAGCACTAAGAGCTGAAGAGATTTTTATTATTATTTTTTATTGGATATTTTCTTTATTTACATTTCAAATGTTATCCCTTTTCCTGGTTTCCCCTCTGGAAACCCCTTCTCCCATTTTCCCTCTCCCTGCTTCTATGAGGGTGGTCCCTCACCCACCTCACTGCCCTGGCATTCTCCTACTCTGGGGCATTGAGCCTTCACAGGACCAAGGGCCTCTCCTCCCATTGATTCCAGACAAGGCCATCCTCTGCTACATATGCAGTTGGAGCCATGAGTCCCTCCATGTGTACTCTTTGGTTGGTGGTTTAGTCCCTGGGAGCTCTGGGAGATCTGGTTGAAGAGATTTATTGAGAAACACTGTCCTCAAAGCTTTGGAAGTCTCCAGTCTGACTAGAAGAACAGGTTACATAAGGGTGTCTTAGCTGGGACATATACTACCCCAACAGAAGCTCTGCTGTTCACCATGCTTCAGAGAAAAATGCTAACACAAGCACCTTCTGCCTGCCTAATGGGTGAAAAGGGGCACATGAGTAACAGGAAAGAAAATATAGCTACAAGCTTCTAAGTCTATCCTGTTACTACTTAAAATATAGTGGTTAAAGACACCTAAGAGATGGGCAGGTGTTGACCAGCGTAGGATTCTCCACTGCTGAGACATGCGGTTCCCAGCAGAGACCTCTACACACCAGGTGCTGCCAGGGCTTCAAAGGCTGTCCTTGTCTCTTGAAGGTGCCTAGAATTTTATGGTTATATAGCTCCTATCAACCTAATGACCTTTTAAATCTGCTAAAGAATGCATGTTCTAAAGATAAGGGAGGTACCTCTAGATAAGCTCTTGTGTAATGTTTGACTCTGTTGTTTTAGTCAGTCAGGATTGCTTACAAATCTCCAAAAATGGTAATTCTCATTGCAGAAAGCTTATCCAGGGACTTTGCATTCGTGTGTGTGTGTGTGTGTGTGTGTGTGTGTGTGTGTGTGTGTGTGTGTGGTGGGTGAATGTGAGCACAGGTTCCTATGGAGGCCAGATGATTCCTGTAGATCACGAATCACAGGTAGTTGTGAGCTGCTGTGAAAGTTTTCTGGAATCCAAAGGTGTCTTCTGCAAGACTAGTCAGTGATCTTTGCCCTCTGCAAGAGCAGTAGATCTTATGGCCTAGCCATCTTAATAGCAGCAAAAGAAATGCCAAGGCATGACCTTTCTCATCACTGAAAGGGCTGAGATAAGTTGAGTTTATTAAAAGAAACTTACAATTGGTGGGGGAAAGGCAAGGACTCCATCGCCCCACACCAAATACTTCAGTTGCCCCTCAAAAGCCTCTCAGCAAAATACAGACACACAGTGCTCTGCTGGAAGGGCTTAATAATATCCCCTCAAACATCGCAGGGTAAGAAAGCTCTGAGAGCACCACAACCCTCATCCCTCAAAGGGTCTCAGGGTTTTTTAATTTGTGTGTGGATTGAAAACAAACATAGTAGAGAATTGACTTCATAAAATTCTCGCTCATCCAGCATATTCAAGCTGGGACAACCACTAGGCAGATTTCCACACAATATGGTTTAAAATAAGGGCCAATGAACAAGGTAGTCAGAACTTGAAAAAAATACTGTATTAGTCAAGGTACTCTAGAGTCACAGCACTTATGGAATGTCTCTATATAGTAAGGAAAATTATTGGAATGCTTATAGCCTGCAGTCCTATTAACCCAACAATGGGGAGCTGTAAGTGGGAAGTCCAAGAAGCTCATAGTCGCTCAGTCCCATGAGGCTCGGTGTTTCAGCTGGTCTTCTGTGTAAGTTGGAATCCTGGTGAAGTGGGTTCCAACAGATGTGCTGGCATGTAAGTGCAACCAAGCAAAGAAGAAGAAAAAGAAGGCAGTAGAATATATGGCTCAGATTAGTTTGTACCACCACTGCTGAACCTAAAGTATTCTTTACTTGGAACTTGCTCAGTTCCAGGCTGGCCTTGAACTCAGAGATCTGCCTGTCTCTGTCTCCTGGGATTAAAGGTGTATACCACCTTGCCTGGGCCTAAACTTTTCATAGTCACTGTGCCTCAAGATCCAGATCAGAAATTTGTGTCTTCCAGTCCCAAGATCTGGATCACAGGTGAGCCCTCCATTTCTGGATCGTAGCTCATTCCAGATATAGTCAAGTTGACAACTGGGACTAGCCATCACAAATACTACTTTGAAAATTGAAGAGTTTGCTAGTAGTAATTTGCTAGTAGTTTATCTTTGCTGGAAATTCTGACTCCTTTGCCTTTCTATGCTAGCATATTCCTCCTTATAAGGCCAATGAGTAGAGTCACAGTGATATTCTGCTATGGTTATTTTTGAGACTATAACATAGACCCTAAATGAGACTCCTATTGTTCCAATTCATCTCTGAGTGGATGATAGGGTCTTTAGTTAAAGACTCCTGCATAATGTTTGAAAACATCGCTTTTTAAAGGTGCCAGGCTCTGTATCACTGTTCTAAAATCTTTTATTCATTTTTCTTATACTCTGCAAAATATTAACAAAGCCAGTAGCTACTCATCAGTAGAAGAATGCAATGACTTTCATCATGCATATATTCTAATTCTCAAAGTTAACTACCAATAAAATACAATTGTCGGTCTCATTATCAAGCCATTTTCATAGCCGTCTGGGTGTGGAGAAGAAATCCCTATCAGCTTTATAAAAATGTTAAGTGATTCTTTTTTAGGACATGTCCCAGGATTATACTTCATAAAGACAGTGTCACAGTTGCATCAAATGCATGCTGACTGGTCACCTGTTGTGTTCCTGATACTAAGTTCTAAATATGGAAGGGCAAAGCTACAGATAATAGTTTGTGAAAGTTTATAGAAAATATCATGTACCAGATCACTTCCAATAAATAAATAAATAAATAAATAAATAAATAAATAAATAAATAAATAAATAAATGGTGAGCCAGGTGGTGGAGCAGGCCTTTAGTCCCAGCAGACAGGAGGCAGAGGCAGGCAGATCTCTATGAGTTTGAGCCCAGCCTGGTCTACTGAGGGAGTTCCAGTACAATCAGAGCTACACACCGAAAAACAGTCTCAAACAAACAAATGAATGAACAAACAAACAAACAAAACCCTATTGTGGCAGTGTAGACCTGGTAAAGAATCTATATGGCCTACCAGATATGTACACTCAGAAGAGGGCATGTGAGAATACTAGAGTTGAGTTTGGATGGCTGAGTGACAGACAAATAGGAGATAACCAGATACAGATGTCTAATAAGCTTATTTTAGCCAAAAGAGAAAACAAAATAAAACAAAACAAAAGCACATGGTAAGACAGGGTGGCAAGAAAGAATTCAGGAGACATGATAATTCGTCGGAGGTCTGTTATTGCAGAAACTGAGACGAACGAATGAACAAGAACACAGGTAGAAGTGAAGTTCTTAGAGGCTGGCTTACACATTTTGAATCAAGAAATGGGTTCTGAGTACCACTGCAAGGGTAATCAGACATGTACCCTCCCCATTTCAGCAACTATTTTTCCAATGGCCTGGAGGAGGCAATAAAAAAAACTTAGGTTCCAAGGAGAGGAACTGAAATTATTTTAATAGCCAATAAATTGAATACTAGTTTATAAATACTGGTGGTGTAGGAGGAGGGAGGGTTGGAGGAAAACCGAGGTTGGAAGTGGTCCACGCCAGACTTGGAAATGAGAGATGCATTTTCTATGGAGAATTTAAACCAAGAAAACTAACTTTATTAAAGTTAATTTGACTGTTTTTATGACTTTGGGCCATAAGTCTTCACAATGTCACAAAGAAAACAGAAGTCCCCATGAGTGGACAGGCTACCTTTACCAGACCTGCGTGACCTGACAAGCAAAGCTAAACACTGTGTTCAGAAGATAAACGGCAAGACCTTGTCTTAATAGATACAATCAGTCCTGCGGCAGAGGTGACAGGCATGTATCATTAACCACAGCTCCCAAATACACTTTCTCCAAAATGGTTCTCTACAGTTGAGTTCTCAATGGGATCGAGAGCGGGATCCAAACTAGACTCCGAAACCCTGCCTGCATGTGGCCATTTCTACTAACCATAGCACCAATGTCTCATAGATCAACACTGAGACACTCTGTCATGACCTGGCACCTGATCTAGAGAAGGGTAGGGACTCTGTGTTCAGTCTTACTGCTCACCTATCATATCTTTTCTCCACTAGGAAGACACTGCTCCGAATATTGCTGCCTTGGCACCATACCTACTCCGTGGAAAATAAGAAAGAAAGGGGAATGGGTGGGACTTACAGGCCAAACTTCAGAGGAAAGAAAGAAGTATAAAGAAAAGGGATGTATGCATTTTAAAACAATTTATTTATATATTCACTTTACATCCCAATAGCAACCCTCCCATCCCCCTACCCCCATCCCGTGTCTTGTGGCTCCTCCCCTCGGTTCCTCCCCCATTCTCCTCATTCCACCAACAGCACAAAGGGAAGAGCTGTTGAAGAGCACACCCAAGATCACCAGACTGGGAAGTAGTATCATATACCCTGAGGAAAACAGGCTCTTCCAAATTTCTTCCCCATGCTTTCCTCTTCCTTCTTGTCCTCTGCCTTATTTTTCCTATGAATACAGAATCTGTGGCTGACCCTAAGTCAGGAATAGGGATTAGAAATCGACACCTTCAACCTCCATTTCCAAGTATATGATAAAGCCCTGACTGTCCAAGGACTTACCAACCCACACAACTAGCCAGTGACCCTAAAGCACTTACTCCCGAGTGGAGAAAACAAGCAGTTCCAGTCTCATTTCTCAAAAGCTGGAACCATAGAGAATACCACTGCTGTGCCTACCTTTAAGAAAGGTTCAGGGGGCAGGGGATGGAGCAGTAGGGGCTTCCGCTGTGAAACAGTCACCACAATGGTTTACCTGTGCTAAAACTATTTCAACAGTCAGCAGAGACTTTTATCTTTGGTAGCAAGGCCATTTTATCAAATGCATGCTCTCCCGGTCCCCTCCCTGTCTCCTTCTCAGAAGCAGGTGGCTGAGAGCTCTGTTTCTTTGCCTTAGGGAGCACTACAGGGGAGTGAGCACAGGCTTCCAGAAGCCTCCGATAATTACTAGGTGTTTCATAGAAAAGGAGTCTGCAGGGAGAGGTAACCTTCTACAGAACCAAGGAATCAGGAAGAGGCTAGGAGGGAGAAGGGGACAGAGGTGTATGGGTCTCAGATAAGGGTTACTTCCTGCTCTGTGACCTCCAGGTGTTGGCCTCCAAGGCTTGCCAGGTGCCTAGCAAGGCTGGGATGGTGACCTACTCCTAAACAGAGGCAACAGCTGCCCAGGCCTGAGATGATAATCTTAACCCGGAAGGAGCAGAGATTCAGGGCAGAAGTTAAATTTACTTATGCAAAAAAAAAATGTATCAAGTTCATGGAGTTCTAAAGGTAAGAACTGAAATTCCTACTAACTCCCCGTGCATGTCTTGCTATACCAGTGGTTCTTAACCTGTGGGCCACAAGCCCTCCGGTGGTGTGTGTGTGTGTGTGTGTGTGTGTGTGTGTGTGTGTGTGTGTGTGTGTGTCTGTGTGTGTGTCTGTGTCTGTGTCTATGTGTCTGTGTGTGTGTCTGTGTCTATGTGTCTGTGTGTGTGTGTGTCTGTGTCTATGTGTCTGTGTGTGTGTCTGTGTATCTGTGTATGTGTGTGTATGTTAGCATATCAGATATTCTGCATATCAGATATTTACATTACTATTCATAACAGTAGCAAAATTACAGTTAGGAAGTAGGAACATAATAATTTACAGTTGCAGGTCACTACACATGAGGAACTGTTTTAAGTGGTCACAGAATTAGGAAGGGTGAGAGAGAACCACAGGTCTACACAGAGTAACAAAGTATACCATTGCCTTCTGAGACATGTTCCATACCTGGCTCCCTGCCCTTCTTAAAAATCATTCACTAACCGACACGCACATTTTCAACTCTAAATATTCATCCATAGCAACCTTTAAATATTCTACTGATCTGTGTGCTGTTATCATGGAATAACAAACTCTTCTCATTAAATATACTAGCAAACATTTATAAAGCACTTATCATGTGCCAGACCCTGTACTAAGAGCCTCATCTTTTGAACATAATGGGAATACCAGGAAGAAGGTCTTACTATGAAATTCCTTTGAATGACAAAGCCATGTTAAGGGACAGGGGCATAAGGGACTTAGGTAAGGTCACTGAACAGATGAAGAGCAGAAACTGGATTCAAGCCTAGAGAAGCTTGCTCTGCAATCTGCAAAATTAGCTTCCAAACCAGCATAATATGTGAGATACAGGGAAGCTCGATAGCCAGGAGCGTTAGCTAGCAGGACTAGATCCTTAAAGTCAGAATAAACAAAACCAAAGCATGACCACTGACCTCGATTGTCTGGAACTAAGGTGGCCCTGCCTTACGGGTTTCAGCTTGCCTTTCCCAACTGCCTTAACCCATGGTTCTGAAGATGGTCGTAATGACCATGAACGGGCATCCTCAGCAAGAACCTCCAAAAGGCTAGGCACAGAGTTAAGGCTCAACAAACCCTTCTCTTCTTAATCTATACACAGCATTTTGATCAGATGGATGCTAACATCACTCCTAATGCACAGAGCACAGACTGAAGACAGTGAGAGCTTTAGTTCCTAGGAATGCATTATAAATAGAGAAATGTCAAGCCCTACGTTGTTTTCCCTTTTCAATTTCTTCCTTCTCATTCTTTCTCTGTCTCCCTCTTCTCTGCTTTGTTACTTTCAAGATCTGTTCTCTTACCATGTAGCCCAGGCTGACCTAAAGCCTACAATCCTTCAGACAGTGCCTCCTTCTTGCTAGTGTAACAGGCATGTCCCAACCATGTTGTGCAAAAGCACTTATAGATTTAGGCTTCATGTACACTAAAGGATATGTGATGGACATAAGAACATCCTCTCAGAAGAGGGCAATAATGCAGAAAGTATAAGCCAACAAGGTCCCTCTGTTTGCCTGAGATATAAGCTTTTTCTAGAAATAATGTAAATGCATTTATTATAAAAAGACTACTACAGTTGAGTGGAGATGACTTGACTGGTGATGTTTCTGTGCAGATTATGCACACATATACTACCAATAATAAATTATAAGACAGAAATACAGTCAGTGTATGTAAATTATTTTAAACAACACAACTGTGCCACAAACCCTCATTCCTACACAAACCGAAAGACATCATGTGTAAACTACATATAAAGAACAGACAGCGGTCCTACTGTACTTACTTTATTATCTAATTTTAAAACCACTGCAGAGACACAGTAAGTAAAGGTTCTGGTTCTGTGGTCTGAGCTCTTCTGCCTTCCTTGAGACTGAAGTCAGCAGAAACTTAAGAGTATTTACTGTGTCTACTCGCCCCACCTTGCCAGTGGATATCTTTCAGAGGAAACTCACTCAGGCCTTCTTGTCAGTTTCCGATCACCCTGGATCCTCACACAATAGCAGGAACTGCTTCTCCCCAGAAACTGATTTCAATGTCCTGGCCTTTCCTTTCTCTCTGGAATTTGCAACCTGCAGTATTTGTCCTCCAGAAAGTGACCATGGGTATTTCTTTGTCCTTCTTGGCAGCATGTCCTCCAGGGTCTAAAAGTCTGAAGCATTCAGAGCTGAAGCTAGTCTGGACACGAGAAAAATCACTTGAGAAGGTACACCAATGTAGTGAGTGTTCCCTCCCAAGACTCCTAAATTAGGTTAATATACTGACTCCTTTAACTAGGTGTGGGGAAACATACACCATTTTCCCTTTGTATCTCTGGCTTTTACAATCATGGATTTCACCTATAACAAACTAAAACACATTCAGGAGAGAAATACTGCAACTCAATTGGGCATGCACAGGCTTTTTCCTTGCTGTTTTTCTCCCAAAATACAATAAAAGCCTTATTATGAAGAATCTTCATCGTACTGGGCATTATAAAGAATCTAGAAACTACTTAACATACACAAGGAGGATGTCCATAGGTTATATAGAAACTTTTGTTAGAGATGCTTAAAATTATCAGCATAGCTTCCTCATTTATTGTGAGAACTGAAAGTAGTATAAATATAATACATTAGAGTCATTTGAAAATTCTGTCCACAGCTGTCACCAACTTGTATATGGACAAACAGACTATGCATATAAAAATTTGAAGTGGCTGTTCTCAGTAAAGCGTGTGCGCGCGCACACACACACACACACACACACACACACACACACACACACACACACAAAGACACTAGTGAATTGTCAATGATTTCCACACTGCAGCAAGAGGATATCACAAACAGAATCCAGGCATGGGTGTCTGAGTAGCTTGCAAAACAAAAGGTAAAATATTAGGAAAATCTTCCTGATTCAGCAGGAATTTCTAACGAAGGTCAGGTCTGTCGTCTGATGTGAGATGAGTTAAACGGAGTTTGAGCTGGCAGTGCCCTGCCACTGAGGCTTTGTGCAACAGTTCCCAGGTTACTTATCCAGCATGTTAATGCTCATCCACTCTTTTGCAATAAGGGAGTGTGGGTGTCAGGATCTGTGAAGGATTCAGTGCTGACTATACAGGGAAGATCTCCAAGAGAGAATTCCAGAGCTGATAAAAAGGTCAAGAGAATGCATGAGAAAAGGCACACGTGTTAAGTGTGTTCTTCTGTGTTCTTTAAAGCTGGAGGCAGAAAAACTCCTACCTGAACTTTGATTCTATTCTAGAATCCTTCCAGAAACCTCCAATTCTTCTCTGTCCCATCTCCTTTCCTAAGCTATTTTGAAATTTAAAATGAACCTCCCTAGGCATCCATATGACCTCTCTCTTTATCCCTGAATACTTAGACAGGGACAGAAAGAATTGCTGTTATAGCTGGATGTGAGCCTTGTCTATTTCTTGATGCTCATAAACCACAGGCTGCACTTTACACCAGGTCCTTATAACATCTTGGTCTCTCTCTGTGCTGTTCTAATAGCAGAGACTAAACAATCAAAGGAGGAAAATCAGGAAGGGAAAAGCGTTCAGATAGGAACAAACAACTCACTTTTAGGGGACCTTCCTCTCTGAATCCATTCCTACTGCATACCTGACTGTTGATGGTCGTAAGCAAAGAGATTGGGGTCCCTTTGATTTCTATGCCAGGTTTTTATTTTTTAAAAAAAGTTTTATGATGTTTAAATCTTCTCACCTGAGGTCTGCATGGAATCTTTTTCATTTTTAATATTGTCGTTTTTTTTTTTAAATGGTGAGGCACTGTTTCCCATGCATTTTTCTCTAACTGCTAAACGGTTTTGAAAATTAGAAAATAAACAAAAGGATGTAAATACATAGTTGTAACAAAATGTTAGCCTCTCCAATAAACAGAGTTGGGGTGGGACAAGCCCTGAATAGATGACATGGTAACCACAGGGCTGATCTTCAATAGCTGATCTTCAATAGCTGGTGAAACTATGAGAACCCAAGTAACACTACCACTGAGAGTTCAAGACACATGGCAAAATAAAGATGCCAGAGAGGGGTGCGGGCTGTTACCCCAGAATGCTGAAACAAGAGAATCTGAAGTTTCAAGCCCACCACTCCAACCTGAACTACACAGCAGTGCCATGTCTCAGAAAGATACTTCATAAATTGCTCTAAGTTTTTACTTAATTGCAAGACTCTATATTACGTTAAATTCCATTTGCTATGGACCAAGGAATTACCTCAACTGTCTGATCTCTAGCCTTGTGGTATAAGGATAGCAGATATCTCCATACTCTTCTACACGTGAGAGAGCCAAAGCTTCTTAAAGAATTACGAAGAAAGCCTTCATAATTACACAGATGGTTGGCTTGAAACAGATTCTCAGATGTTTAGCCTTTATATTTGGTGCAGGTCAGGGTTCTGGGGCGACTGGCCCATCATTTGGTACCAAGTTTTTCATGTGATAACTTATGACCATGCAGGCAGGAAGCAACCAGGCCAAGGGCTTGCTGTCAGCCAGGAGCTCCAACTCTTACTCAATGCACTCTACAGCTTGCTATGCACTGTGTTCAGGAATTCTCGGAACAGTTTAAATTTACATAACACCACACGTGTTAACAGCCAAATTAAAACCTTTTCAAATGAGATTTTTTTTTTTGAAAAAAAAATGGTGAATTTTTTTTTCCTTTTAAGAAACGTTACTTAGGAAATTGGCATGGATCATGAAGTATGTTTTTTCTTGTGCTTCGATGATGATTAATGAACTCCTTTTGGAGAGACGAGATCTGTACTTGGCATTGATACTATAAACTTCTCTCGTCTCCGAAGCACTCGCAGGTAGGGAAAGTGGTTACATAAGGCAGTGATTAATGAGATGCCGAAAATGTTGATTTAGTCCCAGATAGCAAAAATTTCCTTTCTTAAATCTAAATGCTTCACCAAAATGGATTTTCAGACTCACTACAAATACGAGTAAAGCGACAGTTCAAGTTGAAAACACATCGTATGCTCGACCTGGGTCCATATGTTTTCCAATTTCTTCCTGTTTTGCTAAGGATTAAAAAAAAAGTACATATCCTTGAACGGTTTGAGATTCCAAGAAGGTGTTGCCATTTCATTTTCTCAAAGCCATTGACCAGATTGGTTCTGGATATTTCTTGAATTTAAATGGAAGATACATATCGTATTTAAATATGGGATCTCTGAAGCATAGCATTGCATTTTTTAAAATGGCCAGCTTCTTCTTCAGGGGTGAAATCTGCAGGTGGTGGTGAAGAGATGTGTGGACATTTTCTCCGGTACAACCTTGCTTCAGTGTTTAGACTAAACAACTCCAAGAGTAACTCTTAGTCCCAAGAAGAAGAAACACTCTGCCCTGCTCCGAAGCTATCGCATTATCAATGGTTTTTGCCATTGAAAACAACAGAGACCTGCAAGTATATTTGTTTTCATCTGGACATCCAGAAACATGTTTTCTGAAAGGAAAAGTAATATGCCAGGTAGGATCCCAGAGGATTATTCAACCCAGGTTCCCCAACTTCCTCTCTAGAAGTGTTTCTTCAATGTAAAATGGGTTTTCAATGATGTAGAGCTTCACAACTTCTAGTGATGACTAAAGTCACAGACGGTACCAATGCACTTCTGCCTACATACCCATGAGGTAGGATTCACAGTGTGGATACAATTTGTTCTCGTCCTTAGCAGGGTAACGGTGGACAAAAGGAGCTCTCATCATGCTACTTAGAAAGGTGTACAATTACAAAGGCTGTGAATCTATTCCTAAAATTCTCCCCGTGGTGTGTCTGGTTGGCAGTTGGCTGTGGGTCTCTAGAACAACAGAAAGCAAGCACACAATGAGCAGAGAGACCGCAGCACAAACTTCTGGAACTACAGTCTTGAAGTACAGACTGACACGCTGCTCCTGATAAAGCTATCTCTCCTACACACTTAACATTAAGCGGACACTGAAGGTTGCATAACAATTACTAAAATAAAGGTCTTCTGAGGTCACAGGCCTAGTCTTGTTCTTGAGAGCTGCTGGGAAAATGAGGACACATGACATTAAGGCGCCGACTCTGAAGCCTACAGAGGACAATGGGAAGAGTCACTCTGAATGCAAGGGTACAGACACACATCATTTTTCTTCCTACATCAAAAGACTTGGGAAATGTAATCTTAGTGGGTTTTTTTTCATATTTTATAAACAAGAAAATCTGATTTTCTCAATGTAGATCATCGATATTCATTTAAAAAGTTATTATCTTACTAGCTCCACAGAGCATATATTGTGACATAATTTGTATAAGATAGCACAGTCTAAGCAAACTATTGAGTCTAAAAACCTGCAAAGCTATACAGTACAAAAAGTAGACTTTAAGCAATGTTTGAAAACAATTGCTTAAATATGTTAACAATTGAAAAATCATTGAAAACATTTTGATGTGCATTTTAAAGATGATCAGAGACTACAGTCTTACTTTGAAATTTTAAAAATTTAAGAAAGTTATAACTTAACTGAAAATAAGCATAAATGCTATTGCAAAAATTTTGATGTCCATATTAAATATACCTAAGAGTATATTAAAATATCTAAACATAAAGGAAATAAAATTCAAAAACCTTTGAGAACCTGCAAATCTGAAATCTATATAGAAACAAATATGCTAGAAAATTATTCATATATTTTTTTAAAATGTTATTTATTTGTGTATTTGAACTTACTGGTACACATTAACTACATGTGGTCCTCAATGTAAGGTGGCCTGATTTATGACTTTGGACTTTCTGGTAACGTTAAATTAATGTACATTCAATAGAAACCATATTATGAGTTTACTTATTTTCCCAGTTTACACAAATACTATACAATGCTCTCTTCACATTCAGGGTAGCATCAGCCAGCCAAGAGTCCAGTTGGGTGCAATCCTGAGGATGAGCAACTGATACTCACAGTAGGGAACTTGCCTGCCATGTGTAAGGCCCTGAGTTTGATTCCCAGTATACATAGACAGACAGACATACAGACATACACACACACACACACACACACACACACACACACACACAGAGAGAGAGAGAGAGAGAGAGAGAGAGAGAGAGAGAGAGAGAGAGAGAGAGAAAGGAGATGAGATAGTACAGTGGGTTATAAAACAATGATTCCTAGTATGTTAACTGCATTTTTTTACTTACTGCATTTTTGACTCCATGATATTTTGAACTTACAATAGACTTACCAACTCAGATAAGTTTCAAAACACTATTTCATTTCTATCAAATAACATATAGCAAAAGAATACAGTGTCAATAGTCAAAAGCACATGACCTATCTTTTGATGCCAATATTAATGCAGGTAGAATGCAATATAATATTAAAGACAGTTTTAATACACACATACATATTAACACACACACGTGTACACACACACACACACACACACACACCCCTCTCTATCTGAATTTATATGCACTGACCCAGAACTCTACCTTCATGACTCCATTCTTAAATAGCAATCACCATGTGGCTACATCTGCTCATGTCCTTTCACTTTTATAATAATAAAGACTAGAAGGAATGTTTAACAATAAATCAAGCTAAAACTCACTTCACATTTTTGAAGAGCCTTTAAAAATTCAGGATTCCCTTCAAATTGCAAGTAGGATGATCTTTTTAACCTAGCTAACCCTGTTATAGTCATAGTTACAACTTTTCCAAGGCTTAACGAGCTCTTCCAGATATACTGTACTCCTAATTTCCTGGTGTGGAATAACAAATACCTTGCCCTGTCTCTTACACACAGCTCTCCTTCTCTACTGTTCTGTACTTGTGACTCCTCCTGGCCTTGACCAGAGCTGTTCCTTTCAACCACATTTATCTTCCATCCACATTTTTCATCAACCATCTACCTGTGTTGCGCATCCCAGTGTAGACCTCATTCCCAATCACCATGTACCCTTCACTGTCTCTTGCATTCACTGACTCAAATCTTCAAGACCACCTTTGCTCTGCTACCTCTCAGTTCTGTGGAAGCAGGAACACACTTTGTTCACTCTTTAAATTTAACCCAAGTCGGCAGACTTCTCAAATGGTTGAACAAATGCATTCAGGAGACAAAGGGATAAAAGCAGAACAGCAAATCTTGAAATGTCAGACATTTTGCAAACATGTTACTCTACACACACACACACACACACACACACACACACACACACAAAGCATGAGGATCAACTAAACTAAGGAGGGGTCACCTGAGTGAGTGGGTTATACATGTTTTTTTTCTAAGATTTTTCACAATAAACTTCTAAATGTAAGAGTTTAGTTTATTACAGAAAGTCAATATTTTAAAGCCTAGTTCACACCAGTCAGTCATAACTGAACAATGACTATTGCATTTCTGCCGCTGCCATTGTTACTCAAAAGATAACACAGCAAAATAAGGCAGTTTTCAGAACTGCATCATATTTTTAAATTATATATTAAACAGTTAATGTCTTAAAATATCTTTTTGAAAAATCAACTTCACTCAACTTTAATATGTAGTCTGCCAGAAATCATTCTCTCTACTTCAAAACCGTTCGGCAGAGTGAGTTCTGCCAGTCATCCACCCAGTTCGTTTCTGAGCCAGGGTCTACCAGTTGTTTGTTTCAGAGCTTCTAATTAGCTGCCTTATCTTCTGTGAGGGATTCTTCTAGTGCTAAGTTTTAATCGTCCAAATTAATTGAAATACTGTAGCAATTCGAGATTAACATTTTCAAAATTAACAATGCATAAAATAAAATCAGTCATGAATCTGCTTGGTAACAGCAATTACTAACGAACTCTGCAAAACAGACCAGATCTCATTGCTAATTCTCACTGCAGTTAGGTCTTAGAAATAAGCTTTTCCCCTGTACAAAGATACTAGGAAGCAGAGATCATTTAGAGGGATTTTAGACTCAAACACTATGAGTATGATTGGTACCCACCATACATTCCATGATTCTGGGTAATCATCTTAAACTCAGGAAGCCATGATGCAATGTTGCTCTCGTGATTGTGTCCTATAAGACTTGAATTGCTAGGATTCCCTACTGACTTCTTGGTTTGGTGAAATAAACATCAGTAGTAGAAAGTTCACACAGCAACGAGGTGAGAGCAGCATCTGGCCATGTGTGGTAGGTATTGGGGCCTTTAGCCCAGTAGTCTAAAGGGATTGGAATACTTCTTCCAGATCCCTGAGTTTGAAAGTGAACCCTTCCCCAGCTGACCCTTCAGACAACATCTAGCATCACCTTACATGCTAAATGAGTCTTTGTGAGCAAACCTGAAACAGAGAGTACATATGAATCCTGCTCAGGTGTTAGAGTCACGGCCTATAAGATGTCATTTAGGACAAGTAGTAACACACCAGTATGGAACTAGTCCAGGAGTGTATATGCATCAATGACAGCCATCACTTACAAATCTGCATCTGCTAATGTTGGGGTAAAGTGCTTCATCTATTAATCCATTTGACCTTCCTTGTGATGCAAGAAAAGAGTTGCTACTTATCCCCATTTCAGAGGTGATAAACAAGGCTAAACTCTTCCAAGGTTATCCATCCATGATAACCACTGCCAACGTAGATCCCGAAATATAAAATGCAGTCTCTGAAAGTTCTGATGTAAGTGAAAATGGATGGAATGATAGGGTGGAAAGGGTTTGGGTGAGGAGGGCATGTCAAGGTATGGGAGAATGCACAGTGAGAAATAACACTAAAGGCCTTTTAGAAGAAGTCATATGGAAATTTACTACTGTAGGATCTCTCTCTCTCTCTCTCTCTCTCTCTCACACACACACACACACACACACACACACACACACACACACACACACACTGATTAACAAAGATAAACTGAAAAAAATAAAAAAAAAAAAAAAACAAAGATAAACTGACGATCAGCCCTTCCCTTCCCTGTATTTCCTTTCAGTCACAGCTCTAGGCTATGACCAACTGCAATACATCCATTTCTTTTGTTTTCCTTCCTGACTCTTCCAGCATTTAAAGCACCTTCTTCCCATTTGTCCCCACAAGACACGGCCCCTTAGGATCTTGTTCATTATGCTTTCTAATCGAATAAACTGATCTGTACTAACGCTCAGTAGGTAACCATGGAACAAAGAACTAGTGCCCGCATCTGTGTTCACAGGAGAATGCCAGCCTGATGCTTCAGGTACAAGGACACAATTAGACCACCATCAACTGTGAGACGAAAACACTGCCTCTCTTGGCACTGCTGAAAAGTAAAGCTACAATTCAGGATCAGCCTTTGTTGGTCTCCTCAGTCCCCTATTTTAGGTTACGCGCCTCCTGATGTACTTTAGAAAAACCTACAAGTAGTAACAGAAGAATGTAGGAAACAGAAAAGCTGGCCACAGGACCCTCACGGGTGAAATGTCTGAAAAATGTTTTCTCCTCCTCCTCTTTCCTTTTCAAATCTGTACATATAGAATTGATTGAAAGAAAGAAAAAAAGAAAATACACAAAAAGTTCTCTGCCCCTTCTCCACACCTTCATTGTGGAAGTGGGGCATAGACGGTAGGCTGTCCATCCACAGGCAACCCTCACTACAGCCACTGCTGCAGAAATGAAAAAAATGGAAGAACCTAATGTAAGCATTTCTCCCCATTCAAATTGAAAATCGATTTGATGATGTTGAAAAATAACTAAATACTAAAACACTCGACCAAAATTTTACAAACTATACTCTCATGTTCCAGTTAACACAAACCGATTTGTAAAAAGAACTGTGGTAATGATATAACCATAAACTAATCGACCAATGGTTTCTCTCCTAGGATCAGTTAGATATTACACCAAATACTGTTACTGGACAGTAATACGTTCTGATCCAATTGGTTTCTTTTATTTAACAGTTGGGATGGCAGTGCTGAAATGAGATTATCTGGCTCTCAGAAGTGGTTGGCCTATAGAAAATCGCTGAAGTTTCTATTTTTATCTAGTATTTCATGCCACATAGTTTACCTTCTTATATGGAGCAGTAGTTAACTATCATGGCTACAGAAGCAGAGAAGGAGACATGGGCCACATCTCATCTTCCAAGTAAAGAATATTGTATCAATGATAAATGTTCAAGGTAGCTCAAAGAATCTATGAATTCCTTTTTTGTCATACTCTCCTAAACATTTAATAAATGCATACGTTACCTTCTAAGGATAACACTATCAATAAGATTACGCTAAAAGTTCATAAGTGATCCATAAAAAGGTGCCGTATATTATAACACAAATATTTTATTATCTCAAAAATCACATTACTGATGTTGCTTGCCATCTAAAAGGACCACCTCCCTAGATGCACATCTATAACTCTTCGCCTCCTCTTTGTTCCTGTTCTAAAGGTACCTGTGCAGTAGGAAAGACTGGCTTGGCAAGGCATGTACAGACCCGCCAGAAAGCGGGAGTGGTCCTTTGTGAACTCAGAATGAGCCTTGAAAAGGAGAAATAAATCCTCAAACTGAAAGAGACGTGAGCCAGGTGCTGTGATGCTCATTTCAGAAATCTGTTATCCTGGCAAAGGGAATTAGAAAGGTAGTCCTGAAAATAACTACAAGGGGATCAACTGCCTCAGTGCAGAACTCATCTTATTGTTCATAGTTTAATAGAAGCTCGGAGGAAAATCAGCTATTTTAAAAACCAGAGCACACTCTCCAGCTCCGTTCACAGCTTGGATTTCTCATTCCTCTGCAATGAGTCTTAATCACCGGGTTCTCCTTGCCCCATTTCTTTTCTCAAGTTTATTTCTCTCAATGTGAAATATATTTTTACATTTACAATTATGTTCCCACCATTTCGGTTAGGATTTATATTTGATGAAAAATTAGTTTTGGAGGTGACAGAAAGATAGACATGGGAATGACTGA
Source organism: Rattus norvegicus (assembly GCF_021556685.1). Taxonomy (NCBI): domain Eukaryota; kingdom Metazoa; phylum Chordata; class Mammalia; order Rodentia; family Muridae; genus Rattus; species Rattus norvegicus. The sequence goes on along the minus strand of NC_141535.1, from coordinate 199,394,983 downwards.
TTAATATGGAAATATGACAATCTATGGAAACTGCTTCTTATTGATTGCAGACAAAGGCTCATTTACAAAAGCCGTCAAGGTGCATTTGCTTCCCTGATTTAAAAGAAAAGGATCATTTTTTTAAAAGGAGCTTTTAGAGTCACAGTTTAAAAATAGTGGGTTGGTATTTTTTTTCTCATCACTGTTTTCTACTTGGAAAGTGAAATATAAAATTTCTCTACTGAATAAGTCGTTCTGTTTAAAATCAAATCTAGAGGAAGTCAGCAATTCTATTTAGACTTGGAATGCAAACGTTTGAAATTAAAGCAGCAAAGAGAACCATATTAAACTCCAATTCGGTACCATAAGCCAGCATAGCAAACTGTTTATTTACATAAATGAAAACATCATACACATAAAGTAGTTTAAAAGTAACCCAAGCCCACAGTTTCTTATTTTTCTAATTCATTTAGCTTATTTGCATGTATTATATAATTAAAAAATGTTTTGCTGTGTTTGTAAGGCTATTCTCTAAGATACTATGCTGTACCATGATCCAAAGTACCTACATGTAGAATAGTACATAATGTTAAATCTTTACAACTAATGTATCAGCATATGCGTTTATTCAGCCGAAACCTGGTGCTTTTAACTATCTTTTCTACTTAGAATACAAATATTGTGGAGAAGGGACGTGTTGTTTGTATAATTAGCAACATGCTGGGTTTAGTGTCACATAAGACATGAAGTTGATGATAAAAATGACTTCAATCCTGTCTTCTCATAAGGACAAGAAGAGCATGAATATCAGTACTACTCATCTTGAAGAGAAAGAGACCATCACTGAAGATGAATCTGGTAAGAAACAGTTGAGACAACTCCTAAGGGTGGCCTTTCTGAATCACACGTATCTTCCCCGTAACCAAGAAGGTTACAGTGAACACACAAGTCTTTGCTTTCGGGAAGGATCCATGCACTTGGACATTATCTGTTCACTTGCTGTGCTAGGCTATCACAGTACACAGAAGCAGCTTAAGCTCACAGGAGAGAGCTACCAAAGCATTTCCCATCTGCTCTATCTAATCTTTAAACATCATGACAAAGAATAACAACCCGATTTTTTTTTACGCTCATGACTTACATACAAGAGGTTATGAGTTCCACAAATGTACATAAAAGTCTAGAAATATGAACTTGGTATAAAGATCACATGCTATGGCAAACAGATATACTGCGTGCCATCAGAAATCAATCTCCGATACTTAGATAGGAGGAAATTTTTTAAACCTAGGTATTAAATTTTAATTGGTAACTTTGACCTTGAGTGCCACTTGAGGTGAAAAATATTACAGCAGTGCTCGGATTTGCTTGAGATTTATGATCTCATGTTCTTGAAAAAGACCCAGCACCTCCGTGTTCCTGAAATAATTGATCTGTCTGTTACAAGTGTTGTTTTCCTGATACCAACATCTGTCTCAGGAAGAGAGGTACAAACTGGTGAAAGCATCCTGCTATATTTAAGTGATTCAAAAGAGCTACCAGAATTTGCATCTGACACACATTACATTTGTAAAAGCACTCAGGATTAAAAAAAAAAGTTCTTAGCCTACTACAGCACAAGGAAAAAACAATGAAACCATTATTAATATGGTATACAAAGATTAGATATAATTACTGGTAGAATTTTCTGTGTGCAGACAAGCCACAGTACAAACATGTAGCCCTCGTCTTTCTTGGGTTGTGTTAGAAATCCACAAAATAACCCCACAGTTTTCAATGAGAGTTTTCATTGTCCTGAAGTCACAAACTCTTACAACTAAAGCCAAATCAAATCACTTTCAACCAACTCTCTTGGTTGAATCTTTTGGTGAAGATAATCCAAAGATTGTAAAAGTTGCTTAGCAATCAGGAAATAAAGGAAATATGAATATTATTATGATTATGTAACTTTCTTGTTTATATTTTTTTCAATACAGGGCCTCAGTAGAAAGCTCTGGATGTCTTAAGACTCACTATGTAGACCAGGCTGGCTTTGAACTCACAGCTGTCCCTGCCTGCCAAGTTCTAGGATTAAAGAAATTCACTGCTATGCATGGCTGCAACTTCTTGATTCAATATTGATTTAATAGAAAATTGAATCATTTTTCAAAGATTTAAGTTGCAAATACTGATTCTCCATATGACAAAGTGTCCAACATTAAATAAATTGCTGTAGAACAAATTAATATAATTATCAATACAAATGAGTGTCTAGTGCTTACTAAGCACTTTGTATATACTACCTCCCATCATGCTCACAACACATGTATTCTTCTTTCATACGTATGAAAGCCACAACATAGGAAGCAAACTAAAAAGAGTGGGGCAACAAGCAAAGAACCTAGGCTAGCCCAAAGTGTAAACAACATGTCTCAGATCCACGCTTTCCAACTCTAGATCATGACATGGTTCACTAATACAACATCAGATAGAATTCAAAAGAAAGTGAATAGCAGGACACAAGTGACAGGAATTGAGAAGAGGAAAAATGGGTAAGGGGCTTGCAAACAGGAAGGGGAAGGAAGGTCAACACAGAAAGAGGAAGATGAAACAAATATCACAAATGTTGCTTAATAAAACGTCAAAGATTTGTATTACTCTATAACCAACTAAATCATATAGACGTGAATGCATACTCATACACACATCTTAAAGGAAATTATGAAACTAGGATTAACAAGTGCTCTCCACAAGAACCACAGATTAACAAAAATCCAGTATCGGACATGAAAATCCCCTTCAGAATGGTTAGTCAGGGTGGTCCACATGACTCCCAAACAATGGCTGCTGTCTTTAGTTCTCCCTCTCTGAATGTAAGGTAAGTGTCTACTGCTGAAAACGCTGCACACCAAGAACACAGGACCTAGATTATTTGCGGTAGATAGAACTTGAAAACCTCCTTCCTATGGTCTGGCTACCATGCTGCCAGAAAATACTTGGAAGCTGCTAACGGAAGGAAGCAATTAATAGTCCTACCCAGTTGTAGCACCCAAGAAACACAACAGTATCCAAAGTGCTAAGATATTGGTAAATAAGTGGCACTCACATGTTGGTGGCAACCAATTGCTCTCTAATTAGAATGACAGCCCACTAACAGGGGGGAAACTATGCCTAGGACTAGAAAGTTAGCTAACTTTCTAGAGTTAGTAAGGTCATGGACAATCTACTACTGTCCCTTTGCTAGACCAAAATAATTCTTAACTACATTCTAAATCTTATCCGTATACCCACAGATAAGTATATATACCACCGGCTGTCAAAGAAGCTTCTCTTTACAGCAAATGAAGACCATCACAGAAAACCACCACTGGACCAGACACAGACATCAATGGATCCTGGGGGGCCAAGTGCAATGGATACATTTGTATGTCGGCTCTTGCCTCTACAGCTCAGGGACCAACCCAGAGGAAGCATAACGACTGGAGGAGCCAGAAAACCACCGTGCTTGTGAATCAGTCTCTCACAGACATGGATGCATTGTCAAGATCTGAACAATAGCAATAGCAATAGACATACTAGCTAGGAGAGGGGGAAATCTTAGGGGACCACACTCCTTCATAAGGCACTGCAAGTAACTGTTGACTGCTGAGAAAGGGAGAGTCAGTCTCTCCCCCTGATCAACCCCCTAAGTGGTTGTCCAATAGAAAGTGAAACCACATGCACACAAACAACAGAAACAAACTCAGATTGTATTTATATATTTGTACATATATATATACATATATATGTTATATCTACAATAATAATGGTGAAGAAGAGGCTATCAATTCGAAGAGAGAAAGAAGGGAGTTGAAGGGAAGAGACTTGAGAGAGATTAGTGGGAGAGGAGGGAGGGAGAAGAAGTGATAATTATATTTTAACCAAAATGTATAAAAAGCAAAAAGCAAGAGAGTCAACATATAAGGAAAAATGTATAGTCACTCACTAATTCATGTAACAAATGTTTATTGTGTCTTCTGTACACATAACTATGTATTAAAGTCCTTTCCAACAATAAAGGTCTGTGTGAAACTAAGTTTTGTGCAGGGCCTCTGAAATTTGAACCTGATGAAGTAGGTACATTTGCCCCCTCCCCCAACAGCCTGATTATTTTTCTACAACCCATTCTTATGAGGTTCTAGAAAGCAATCAGTGTACTACAACTCAGAGACGTTAGTGAGAAAAGAAGATGGGATAGTCAAGAGAACTTCTACACCAAAGACACCAATGGCCAATGCTGCTTCTAGGGAGCTGTGCCCAGTTCTGCCCCAGTTGTCTGGGTATCTCTTGAAACGTCTTGGATAAACACGCCCCAAGAATCATGAAAATCTGGTGAACATCACTTGTCCGAAAGACAAGTGTCAAACAAAGGTTTATCCTGAGCAAAGAAGCATGGTGAGTCGGCAGAGGAGGAGGCAGAATGGCAAAAGCAATCAAGCTTGACACATACCTCAGGCCTCATCCAGGAGTGGCTAAAGGAAAGGGCATGTGGAACTTCACTGCAGCCACAAGAGCATTACCCATTTGCTTCTTCACAGAAATGTGATGAGTGGAAAACCACTCATATGCAAATACAGGAAAGCATCCTATAAGGTAGGCGCTCACTTTTGGAATGTTTGTAAGCTTATTCTTCATGCGGGACTTTATCTCTTTGTCACTGATCTCCTAGGCCACATTTATAACCTGAAAATTCACTATATTTTCCTTTAAACAATCTAAAGGACTGTAGAAAACCAACTGTGGAGTAAATTATAGAGTTAAATGTGCATCATCTGACTCTATAAGTAAATGCATTTCTCTACAGGGAAATAGACCAAATAAAAATGCCCAGAGGAGTAAAAGAAATTTCAAAATAACACTTTTAAAAGCCAGATTATTTTCTGGAATAGAAATACAATTCACACAAAACAATAAAGAAACATCACACACACAATCAACACACTCCTACTAAATATGAGTGAGTTGTCTCCTAAACGTCAACATATAGACCCCTTGCAAAGGATCTTGGCTTGGGAAAGTCAGAACTATTAAAAAGTAAAACAGAACTCTATGGTTTTTGGTTTTTGTTAATGGCATTAATTTTGTTCTGTAGTTAGAAGAGTTAAAAAGATCTTGGGATAGAAGTGAGTCAATTTCTAGCCAGAGGCAACAGGGCTTCCATAATCTCTGTCATCTCACAAACCGGTAGGGCCAGCCTGGGTGTGGTTTCAGTTAAAGGATGTTATGCTTTGAAAACGCAACTTTACAGCTAAACGAACAGTGCTGAGGACGAAAATGCAAATCTAAACAATAGCCCAGATCCACAGTACACTCGCTGGACTATGAAATACACATATTGAAATGCTTTATCGAGGAATCCCGTTACACCTCCAAGGACAGGATCATGCACAGAACAGAGCGTTCAGTGACTAAACTGTGGAAGGCACGTCTTAATGAATGAAAAATAATTACACTGTGATAATATAGGGCAAACTTTACAAAGTTAGGAAAAAACAGGTTCTCGTTTGTTCTGTTTTATTTGCATTGTTTTGTTCTTACAGCTGGATCACTCCAAGTCTCCAGAGGACACTTGTTCAGAGACCTGACAATCACTTTGCTGATGTAAAGTCGTATAAATAGAGAATCAGAAGCCCCCCAATTGGGGAGGGTAGCAGTTGCACGCTCTCCCCTGCCCTCTAAGAACAGTGGTGGTGAGCTGGTTGGTTTTCTTACCTGATTTAGGAGGGAAATGAGGAGGGTGCTAGGTATGTTAGCATTAGACAGGCAACCCTGTGGCTGTGCAGTAAGCAAATAAGCAGGTCAAACGCTGAAAGCCCTGGGAGCTGGAGGTTAGTCACCCAGGAGTGACTTGCACTTCAGACCTTCACCTCCTGGTCACAAGGTATAGACCAAACTGTGGGGACAAAGGTCAGCGGTGCAGCTGACTTTCCACAGCGATTTCCATATACCTTCACAGTCACTTAACTGCAGTTTTTATAGATATATAATGAGAAACAGACCTGGATCCACCTGTCTGGAAGCTCTCCGAAGTCCATTGGTCCGCTTCTGTGAGGAAAACAAAGCAAGACAGGAGCGTTGGTGAGATGGGATAGCATCGTTGTAGCAGGGAAGCTCTGGCAATCAATGTTGCCTTAGTCCTGATAAGAATCATGGCTAACTGTGAACAAAATGTGATTTGAATGTTTCTATTTATAATTTAATAGAATCCCTCCGATAAGTTTCCATTAGAATACAATTACATTTTATAAGTCATTGAAATGAACAGAAATATTTTCGTTTGCCTTATTTATGCATCATAACCTAATAATTCTTAAAGTCATAGGATTATAGGATATAAGAAACCATCCCCATTCATGGTTAGAAAATATTCCCAGCAAAGAAATATGCAGCTTTAAGCAGATGTGTAAAAATTCTCACTCAAGTATTTCTGGGCCATGACAGACCAGGGGCTGAAAAAGGCATAAAACCTCAAACTAAAGACCCAAAGTTCTGGCTCCAGAAAACACTTATTTGATAATGTGTTTTAATTATAGATGAATTATATCTTCATAATTAAAAAAAAGTACAGGCAGTTCATGAAGCAAAAAAAAAAATCAATTATCATAGGAAGGGAATTCCTTTTGGGAAAAAAAGGCAAAAACAAAAACCCATCACACTTAAAAAAAAAAAAAGGAAAAGAAAAGAAAAAAACACAGCAAGACAAGAGATTTTAAATCTGAAAATGAACGGTTACCACTTGTTTTCACAAGCATTGAATTCTTTGTTACTTGATTACTACAATAATCTCAGAATTAATGAAGGATTTATTTCTTTACATTTTTGTTATACAGTAGATGTGAAGTTGTGTGTAGGACCACTGAATCATTGAGATTCTCATGAGAGGGATTTTCTTTTACGTGTGTTAGAATTTGTCATTGTGTGTATGGGGACATGGTTTCGTCAGAGGAGTCCCCGTTTTAAAACCTACACCTAAGCTGTGGAATTTTCTCAGGGCAGCTTCTCAGGCTGGTTTCTTTCATAAGTTAAATCACTGAAATGTTGGAATGGGGGGCTTTAATACTCTCAGGTACTCAGAGCCATGTGCTGGAGATTCTAGGAGATTCTAGATTCTTAGGTAAAGCAGTGTAGAGAAAATTTAAACATGGAATTTTTTATTTTCACCTCAACCACTCTCAAAATGCATTTGTAAAAGATGAATAGGATCATTAAAGTCTGCTGGGATTTCTACTGAGTAAACAGGGTACCTATGCTAGGAAAACCATTAGAGAGAATCACTGTAAGAAAACCCTGGGCTCCTTGGTGGCCAAGACATAAACATGAGGGTTACAGATCCTCCTCTGAAAATAGGAAAGAAAACTGCTGTCAAAACCGAGCTCTTTCTTACCAAAAATTTGATTGAACAATTTTTGAGTTCTCTACAGAAGGGGCACCAAACAATGCAACTCATGATACTTTCAACAGAAATATATATATATATATATATACATATATATATATATATATATATATATATATATATGGTTTGCTTCCCACCAACACCATCACCTTCACTGGCAACAGAAACTGTCTTGCCCTGTTTGACCTAGGGCTTAAGATTAAAGTAGGTAACACAATACAGTTACTGACCAGATAGAAAAGACTATCTTCGAAGATAGGACATTCCACTCGAGCTTTCCCATCTTTCAGGGGGAAATGATAACTACTTCACCAGCATGGTGGTGAGAGTTCATTTGTCTTAAGTGTTTGGATCATTCAGTGAATCTTTACTGTTACTGTCATTATTAACTTGGTGGAGTTGTGAAAGTTTCAATTCATACAAAGGATAAGTTCTGTTCTGGAAACTATAGCGTCTACACTTCGCTGAGGTTTTGAACTGAGGTCTTACTATGGCTGCTGCTGTTCCTGATCTCAAATCCACACATGCAAGAGATCCTCTTGCCTCGGCCCCCCACAGGAGCTGAGATTTCAGGCATCTGTCACTGGGCCCCATTTGCCTTACGGACTGTTAAATGTTCTTCCTCCTGAGAAGCCATTTAAACCAGTCACCCTAAAACCAGGGACTTTTCCACAGGAGAGGTGGGCAGTAAAATAGAGTATATGTTAAATTAATTCTACACACAGAGAGAAATCCCAACTAAACAAAACTGTGATTAACTCTAGTCTAAAAGTATCTGACATTTTTACTATAAAAATTAAAAAATACGTTAAAATCTTTTTTGAAATGCAATATTCAATGTCCCTCCTGTGGTTAGAGAGACCTGGTCTTTAGGTAGAAGTTGGGAAAGAAAGGAGATGCATGGCAGCCATGCCTGGAAGTCACAGGCCCAGGAGACAGGGGAGTTGGTCTCTGGAATCTGACTCTTTTATCCTCCCCAGGAGAGTCGGGGAGGCAAACCTAATTTTATATAAGCGTTTGGTAATTATTTCTTGCTTCACTGCCTTGTCTTATTATTCTTTTTAAAATGTGTGTATTATCTAAAAATCCTGTCTTCGTGCTTCTTGGAGGGAAAAAGAACTAATTCTCTCTGTTGAATTTTACCCACAATATAAGGAAAAGCTCCCTCTGTTTTATGGAGTTAGCTTTGGCCCCTCGGCCAGGGGGGATAGACGTGAAGTGGCCGAGTAGGTAGACGTGCAGTAGTGAACTTGCTATGGGTAGTTTCCAGGCTCCCTGAAAGCCAGACTGCGTGGGAGGGGACAGCCAAGGCACAGCAATGCAGACCCGTGGATCCTGTGACTAGGGGACCTGCCGAGAATGAAGCCAAATTCTTAGAAGAAAAATTCCCAATCATACAACCGTAGCAACAGAGGAGAACTCGAGGCCAGTGTAGGAGAGATAGAAAGTTTTCAAGAAAGAAAACAAACAAAAAAAATCACATTCTCAATATTCTTTACCATACTCTTTTCCTAAAATAAAGCAGTTCCCAGATGAATTAATTGGCTAGCCTCAGCCCACGCTATCATCTTCCCAGACAAAGTGGAGGCTATTAGTAAAGTTAAACATTAAGTGAAAATTGCACTTATTACATTCAAAAGTTAAGAAAATCACTGCGACACTGACGCTACAATTTTAAATTTTCAACATGAAAATTAATTTCTTTTTATTAATAGGCTCACATGTAATTTTGAGGGTATAAACGTGTCTGAGAGAATTATTTAATATCATGTGAGAATGATTAACTACTTCTTATTAGCACATTTTCCTTCTGCAAATACACCCACTTCCTAGGACTTCCTTGAGATAAAATGAAATCATTTTCTTAGGAAAAAAATAATACACATGTCTAATAATAATAATATGTGAAGTATCTTTGAGTTGAAGCCCAGGACCAAGACCAGCGTGTTTAGCAAGGTCATACAAGAAGAACCTTGACAACTCTCATATAAAAATGGCCCTCCCTGTCTAAGAAGCATAACAGGAGTTTGGGAGCAACTGGAGTTAGCCTGAAAGAGGTCAATATGGTCTCCTTTTAATTCAGGAAAGATTGTTACCTTATTATATGTCCCTGGTCTAAACTCTATGTCCTGACACTCATTTAAGTAGGCACTCTGAACAGCTGTGCCTAGCACAAGGTTCCTCAGACCATACCCGTAACACCTTGCCTGCAGACATTACACACATAAAATAAAGGCGAGACAAGAGCCTCTGAAGACATTTCCCCATGGTTTCCATATTTTTACCAACTATATAAATACTAGTCGATAAAAACCATGCTCACAGTGCACAGGCACATTGGACTGGGGCTGTTTGATTTACTTGTTGCTTGTTCAGCTTTGGTTTTATAATTCTGGTTTTGGTTTTGGTTGTTGATGCTAAATCCAGAGGCATTTTCAAAGACAGATAATAGGAATTTAGTAAACAGACTGTCATTCTTTCATCCTGGAATTCTCAGATGACCTTAAACATTTTTACTCACGTTATGTTTAATTTCATCTGTTTATTTAAAAAAATTTGCTATCCCATATTTTCAGTCATGTAAAACTTTTATAAGTTTTGACTGATGGCCTAAATAATGGTGTTCTGAGGTCTGTCGCATTTTACACTCTTTTCCATGTTTCGAAGTAGCTTTATCCTGAGAGCTAGACTTATGAACCACACACTTTTAAGCCATTGGGCTGTGTTAAACCAAAAGGAAATATTATCAGAGCTTGATTAGATCAACACGACTCAGTACTGACCAGCTTTGTGCTGAAGGTGAAAAACTTCTAGAAAGCTGAACCCAAATTCTTGGTAAACCTGGCAGAACTCTCACAAGCCACTACCGGGCAGTGAAACAACATCATGGTGGGCCATAGGTCTACCTTCTTCCTGAGAGGGGGCCACCCTCCCCAGCACACAGAGCCACTCCTTCACCCACTATGCGTGAGGGCAAAACAGCCACATTCACCCTCAACCTAAGGCTTCCAGACAACAACCGCGAAAATTCCCAATTCAGGTCATGTTTTGACAAGTGCCTGGTGGCTCCCTCCACTTCAGCTTCACCGGTTCATCAGGAAAGGCACATTTAACACTGTAAGAGCTCAAGCCTGTTGAAGTTAAAAAGCAGCTTGAAACGCAAAGCTTACATAAAAAGTTTAAATGTCAATCTTACCTCCGGTGGTTTGAATGGCCCTTGTTCTGAAACAAAGGTAAAAATTGGCATCGTCAGTGCGGGTCCTTTGGTTTGGTTAGCAGTCTTAGCTTGTCCTCTGCAGAGTAGCAAAGCACTACTCCTCTGTTTTCTTAACTGATACCTGTAATATATTTCCAGGGCCCCTCAGGCTGGGCTCGTAATTGTTTAGCAACCCAGGTTCTCTTACCTTATTGGCTTGTCAGAAAGGTGACTCACACTCCTAAATGACTTGTGGCTTATGCTTAACTTTTCCAACTGTTTCTTAAGCAATGTCAATCCAGCCTCATAAAACTCCTTAAAACAAGGACTTACACTAATTTATATGCAAGATTCAATCCTGAGAGGCAAGCCTTTTTCTTTCAACACATTTTCAGATCCAAGCGCACTGTTTAAACGATACTGTGCAGACAAGTTCCTGTGACTGCAAACCTCACCCAACACAGCGTTCCGTGTGAGGAGGTTTCCATCCACTGGCAATGATACTTACGTTTTATTTTAGAGAAAGTATTCTTTGGTTTACAGATATATACTTAAAAAACAAACAAACAAAACCACCTCAGTCAAGACACAGTTCCAACACTCTTTCCCCTTGCTTCATATACTTATAAACAGGTACACCATCTTTTTTACTACAGTTTGGTGCTTAAAACTGATTCACACCCATAGAGTCTTGAGACCCTCAGGTGAGCAACCTGGCCTGGGGGTGGGAGGAGGGACTCAGGGTATCAGAGTAAGAGTGCATGATGCAGATGGAAAAAAACGGTCAGCAGGTTTTTCCCTTCCCTCCCCCACATCGAGCAGCATCTAAACAAGTTATAACTTCTCCAGACAGAGTGAAAACCGCTCACTGCTGTGAGCCCATGCTTGCACTCTTCCCATCCAAAATAACCTCTAAGAAAGGATCTGAGAAAAAACGGACGGATGCAACCAAAGGAGACATCAGGAGAGCAAGAGCAGGCCTGGATACAGCTCTGTGGATTGTTTCCTTAAAAGGCTCCAAGAATCCACTCGGCCAGAGTTCACAGGGAAAGCTCCTACCAGAACACCTGCCCTGCTAGAGTAGGCTGCTCACCCAAGAAGACTGCCTGGGGCAGGGAACGAATGGGAGGTCGCTTTGTGGACTTTTTTTTTTTTTTTGTGAACTTTTTTTTTTTGTGTGGACTTTTCGCTTTTTTTCTTTCTTTTCATTTTTTTCTCTCTTCTTCTTCTTCTTTTTTTTTTTTTTAAAAAAAAGGATAACTCTAGACTAATGGGAACGGAAGCTCCATGAGCAGAAAGTCACCTTCTGGAGAAAATCTAAGTTTGCCTCCCTTTGTCAATTTCAAACCCCAGCACCCTAGCTTCACAGATGACTGCCTCCCTCCTGTGAAGGCATCTTTGCTAGTTCTGAAAACAGGTTTTACAAAGGAATCTTCCTGGACAGAAAGGCTAGCTCACTTCTGTCCCTCCCCCATAGAAACACGTTTCAGGAGATAGACTAACCAAGACTGAGAGAGATGGCTGAGAAAGGAGGCTATGAGAGTTATCTTTTAGCTAGACCCAAAGCCCTCACACTGGTGTGTGCGTGTGTGTGTGTCTGGTGTGTGTGTGTGTGTGTCTGGTATGTGTGTCTGGTGTGTGTGTATGTGTGTGTCTGGTATGTGTGTGTGTGTCAGTGTATCTGTGTATCTGGTGTGTGTATGTCTGGTGTCTGTGTGTGTGTGTGTATCTGGTGATCTGGTGTGTGTATGTCTGGTGTCTGTGTGTGTGTGTGTGTGTGTGTGTGTGTGTGTGTGTCTGGTATGTGTGTGTGTCTGCTGTGCTGCTGTGTGTCTATCTGGTGTGTGTGTGTCTGGTGTATATGTGTCTGGTGTGTGTGTGTGCGTGTGTGTGTGTGTGTGTGTGTGTGTGTCTGGTGTGTGTGGGGGGTGTGTCTGGTGTGTCTGGTATGTATGTGTGTGTGTGTCTGGTGTGTGTATGTGTGTGTGTGTCTGGTGTGTGTGTGTTGTGTCTGGTGTGTGTGTGTGCGCGTGTGTGTCTGGTGTGTCTGGTATGTGCGTGTGTGTGTATTCCATGATGGTAATGGTATATCCATGTGGATAAACTTGCCTCTGTGAGGTGAAAAACAGAGTTTGGGAGTTTGATACCTGGTATCTTTCTTTGCTGCTTCTCCACTTTACATTGTGATACAGGGTCTCTCACTGAACCTAGACCTTGTCATTTCAGATAGGCACGCTGACTAGCCAGCAAGCTCCCAGGATTCACCTGTCCCCATTCTTGTGCTGGGTTACTGTGTTACACCACACTTGTCTTTTATGTGGGTTCAGAGCTGTTCTAAAGTCAGGAGTTCATCCTTATCTAGCAAGCCTTTTCCCTCTCAGAGACATCTCTCTAGCCACTGAGCCTGTGTCCTAAGAAGTACATCTGGAGTCCCCCCATCTCACTAGTACCCTGACAAACATATGTAGTCAAGGATGTCCCAAACTCCCATCTTCATCTGCTGGTGAGTCAGATGAACAGCCAAAAGTACCAATCATAAGCCACAGGCCACAAAGCCGGGGTAGAGCATCAGTTTTCTGTGGAAAGAAACCAAGGGCAGCTCAGGCACTGCCAAGAGAGACCTGATGCAACCCTTCTCACATCTTTCAGATTGGGAGTTTATTACTGAACATGTACTTTTTAAATTTTAAATAACCTTTATCCCCCTGATTTTTGCATGAAAATGTTTTGATGCCCTTGCAAAGCAGGTCTTTTACAGCACTTTTCGAATGTATTATCTGTTGCATAAAACTGAAAAATGGCCTCATGTGCCAACGTTCATGACACTCAGCCTCATGAGGGCTCTCTGGGTGCTGCTTGGTAAAAGGAAACAGTGGGACTAAAGTTTCTACCTTACTCTTTGGAAAACCACACCCCTTCCCACACAAGGAAGCTTTTTCACAAGCTTTCCCTATCTCGCAAAGAAGGACTGGCTATAAGGCAGTCATTTCTTCCCATGAGTGTTACCAACAACAGAATCTGGAAAGGCATAAGGGTCTAGCAAGGCTGGGACCAACTGATACCAATGAAGAACAAGTAAGACTAAGCTGACTTTGTTTCAATGTGCACTCCCTCTCTCATTCCCTCTCCTCGCCATCTTCTGCTTGCTTGCATGCTTCAACACCAAAGGGATCTATTTTCCACATCACCCTGAGTTGAGGCACCAAAAATCACTTTTGCACAAAGTCTTCTAGTATAAAGCAGGTAAGAAAACAGGAGGGGCTCGGAGCTACAATGTCACCGGGGTCCTTACATGGTGCTGGCCTCTTCCCTTCACTGTCTATTCCCCATCCTCACAATCACCGGGGACACAGGCTGTTTACTTCCACAGACTCAGCGAAGAGCAGCCAGGACTCTGAACTGGCTGCATTAAGTAAGGCACACAAATATGCATTCTTAAAATCCGAGTTCTTACATCATACCTCATAGTAAGTCTCTCTTTTATTACCTATTCTGTTCAAAAGTTCTCAGCCAAAGTCCTTTGTTTATACTTTTGAATTCAGGGCAGCAACAGTAACATTAAACTGCACTGTCTCCTTTACAGATATAATCTTAATTCACCTAAGTATTAATTCAACAGCTCATTAACTTACAGTAATGCAGTGGTAACACGAGAGGAAAATCCAACTACTATACTAGTTCAGATGTATTTCAAAGTAAAAGTTGATTCTTGCTGGAAAAGTGGAACAACTACCTTCCCTAAGAAGTGCTCGATGGGAAACATCTCATTTTGAAGCCTCCAGTTCTAACCTTCACTTTTTCTTGGTATGAATCCTAATCTACTATGGCAGGAGCTTGTAACGCTAAACATTTCTGTGTGCATGGGACAGCAACAGCATCTTGGATAATAAGGGCTGGTTATCATCAAGCCACGGGCTGAATTCTGACCTAGGGAAAAAAGGTTGCTGGTTGAAAGATGATGTAAAGTCTCCCTCTCCCTCTCCTCTTCCCCCTTCCCCCTCTCTCTTCTCATGGGAACTTTCTTAGGCTAGTAATTCAATTCTTTACATTTCTAAAAGTTTTTCATCCCCAACTTGTCCTCACTCTGCAGTTTTCTTCTCAGGCTCCTATTGATCAAACTATAAAATGTTTTCCCCTTTCAGGAACTTTCTAGATGGTGACTTACAGGCCCTCAAGGGGTTTAAGCCTTGAGTTCTTTCATCATGTCCCAACTGGCTTAACGTCTACCGAGAAGTGGTGTAACTAAGGTGCTTGGAGCGGTTGCCGAATTCCATCACTGAAGCCGACAGAGCTTAATGGACATATTTGGGTAAAATAATAATTCTCACTGAAGTCTTAGATTCGCATTCCATAATGTGCTTGTTTACATGGCAAATCCAGTCCTGTTATATTTATTTTTTCCAATAGAAGCGACTCTCAATTAATATCTTATTACACAATTTGTTCTTTTATCTGAAGTTCAATTTAAGACCAATCAAGCCAATGGTTGTTTCAAGAGGGGTTACATAAAAGCAGTTACTAATATTATTAGTACAGAAGGTACCCAGCCATCATGGCTAACATGCTGTTGCTATAAAACATACAACATTGAACAAAGTTAGAAAGATGTTATATAAATGTTATGCTCAGCGCTCTGATCTACATTGGTGTTTTGCAAAAAGAACAGGAAGCCACACTCCATAAATAATACCTGGGGGAAGGGGGCTGATTTCAATTTAAATCTAATAAAAACCAGTTTCTAATTCTTCATTTAAAAAAAAAAACAGCTATTAATGCATCACTAAGCTGACCCTAACTGTCAACGAAGAGGTAAAATAACTATTCTTGCATATAAAATTGTCTCGATGAATCAAAAAAGATGACTCATTTAGACGAAAGGTTTAAGTGCCCTCTCACAGAAGCAAAGTCACCTCTTGGTAATGAAATCAGAGATCAAGGCTCAGTTTGTTCAATTAACATGATAAAAAGGCCTGGTGGTGGAAGACTGAAATAACATTTTACTCTACAAGTTTCTCTGCATCTTAAAATATGCAATGCTATTTAGAAAGGAGCCTGTTTCAGACACCCATTTGTACAGGTTCTAGGCAAGAACCTCACAGCTTTGAAAGCCAGCAGGGTACTAAGGCAACTCCATTCCTATCCGAGCCTGCTGGAGCAGCAGCAGCAGCTGACCTAGATAAAGGAGCAATTAAACAGAGAAGCAAGCAGAGAGCTGCTTTGGCTAAATATTAGAGCAGCTGAGGCTTGCATTCTTACCGAAGGAAAAGATACATTAAACCAAAGTTGTGTGCATTAAACCAAAGTTGTCCGTCCCAGCAATATTTGAATCCAATGCTACCAGAAATTAGAGCTATATTGATCGCTGTCAGGATAGAAAGGGGACAAAGCGGGGCTTAGTCATACAGTCCTATGTTACTACCATGCAAGATCATAAATGAGCTTCAAGTTTGCAGCCCGGGATTAGCCCTTCCCCAAGGTGTACTGTGAGGAGAAAGCACCACCCTAGAATTGCATCAGTTTTGAAGGAACTTGCTGAGGGTCTCAGAATGGCACTTACACCTATTCATTACTATCACTGGGAAGTTTGGCAAAGACTTCAGAGCCTCTGTGAGTGCTGATCATCAAGGATTCTATGGTGAACGTTCAGGAGTCAAGTTCAGGAAAGAGGTAGGGCAGAATTTCCTGCCTGGCCATTATTTATGTTTATGTCCATGCAAATCCCCAGGCATTAAGATGCAAACTACCCAACCTTCAAATGTGTTTCCAAGTTGCATAGTTTGTCTTATGGGGGAAAAAAATGCATGTTTTTCTCCTCCTTCAGACATACTTAAAGTAATAATCTGTCATGCTCACATATTAATATGAATAGATTGCTTCATTCAAAAATGCAAGTGCATTTTTGCCAAGTAATTATTATTTCCAGGGTGAATGAAGACTCAATAGATTTAAAGGATAATAGAGCATGAAATAGGAAAGGTTTCTAAACCAAGAGAAGACAACGTCTAAACGATAAGGCAAACTTCCACAATCAAAGGGAATGAGCTCTTTTAAAGCCTGGTGGTTGATATTTAGCTACAAAATTGTATTGTTGGGACTGGGTTTATATTGAAATAGTTCTATTATAGGCAATAGTGGTAACTCAATTTTAAATGACCCACCCTTGGACTAGGTACAGGGGATAGATTCAAAAGATAAGAAACATATTCCCCACATTTCCCTGCGTTTCTACATCAAAGGCACAGAGGGCCTATGAGAGAAAGTGAGAATGGCAGAGACCAATGCTAACTGTGTAGTTAGCCCCTCTTCCACTACGATCCAGTTTTCCAAGCAAGCAAGCAGAGGCCATGGATGTGATTTTCACTCATGACAGTGATGAACAACGTCTATTTCCAGAGCTTGTATGTAAAAAGCTGCCACCCTGTCATACTTGTAAGTACAGATGGAACTGGACAGCCATATACTTGGTGAGGGCCCTGCTTTGGAGGACCAATGAATTCCCAGGAAACAATGTGTGTTTACTGAATTAAGTTTTAAAACTACTAGAGACTGGGGGTAGGTACCTGCTATCAGAGTATACCCTAACCTTGGAAAATAAATGAGCCCTACCCTCTAAACTAATTAAAGAAGTATTCATATGACCATTGGATAATCAAGGTTATATTAATGATTGGCAAGGAAGTAAAACAGGAACTAAGAAAGGGCTGATTAGGGATCTATCTGTAAGGCAAAAGGGAACAATATTCCATTCCATCTAAAGACAGCAATAAATGTTAAAACAAACAAACAAAACAAAACATCCCAACAATAAAACTGATTGGATCAGGAAGTAGATTTATATAAAAGAAAGTTTTCTTTGTTTTTGTTTTTGGCACCAGATGTTCTGTGATGTGTTTCATTTTTTTGCCTCTCATTAACCTACCCCTGGTGTATTGCCTGGTAATCAGTGCTTAGGGCATAAGCCTTTCCTTGCATAACTACCCAGAAAGGAATTTAAAAGGTCTACTTAGTTTATTTCATGTTTAAACTACAACTCAGTGATTCACAGAAAGAGGGCTTTTGTTTGTTTGTTTGTTTGATTGATTGATTTCATTGGTCAGCCATCTTATCAAGCTTATAGCTCCACAAGCAAGGAACCAAAGCTAGATAAATTCTCACCCCCACCGCTTCTAGGTTTAAGATGCCAGTGATAATCAGGGCTCAAGACCCTCACTCAGTCATCTATCACTCTAGTGGGTTACCCATCCACATACTCGAACACCGGGTCTTCCCTTAGGTGAAAACATCAACTGCATATGGTTGAGCCTAATTAGAGAGATCAGCCAGATGGCAATTATCATAAATGTGATAAACGCTATGATAAAGTTAATTATAAGATGCCAGGAAAACACAGACAACTGATAGACTAAGAAAGGCCAGGCATTGCAGAGTACCAGAAAGTCTTCCAAATGAGGTAATGCTTGCTTGAGTTCTCAAGAACTGAACAGAAAGGAAAGACTAAAAAAGAAACAAAGAAGAGGTGTTTGACAAAGTAGTTGAAGAGCTGTGAATAGGCAGAAATTCAATGTCAGTTGGGAAAGTTAAGGAATGGTTAAAAGAGGGACAGGCAAATGACCAGAACTATGTGTGCTGTTAGGGGAAAGCTTGGACTGTATTCTGTAGGAAATGGAAAGACTAGAAGTGAGTGAGTGATACAGTGGACTCTAAAAGGCTTTTGAAAGATGAGTTAAGAATGTCTATATAAGGAATCAGATGAAAAGAGACAGAAACATAGAGACAGGGAGACTTCCATCTAAACCAATACTATAGCAGTAGGTTCTAAGCAAGATGGGAGAAAAGCAAAAGCGAGTAAAGATGACGTCATCGGGCTTACCAAAAGTAAGGCAGTGTGTATTGGCATAGGAAAGTGCCTTTGTTCTAGGTACTGGAGGTTACTCCAAGGCAACTGGTAGATGATATGGAAGCTGCAGATGAAGGTGTTGCATCCAGATTTGGGGAAAGATATTGTATGTAGATGAGTCAAGGCTAACTCTCATGAGGTGTGCGTTGCAACTTAAGTGAAAGAACTAAGTCTGATCTTCAAAGGTGGCCTCTGAGATAATACAGTATGGAAGAAAGTATCAGGAGACTGGCTAACAACTTCCAGTGAGCAAAACTGAGAGGCCTGTGAGACAGTCAGGGGCGCGAAAGGATGAGGCAATGATAGCAAAGTAGTGGGGAGGTGTTTCTAGCTTCAGTAGAGCCTGGGCGACTCCATCACGCCATAGGACTATCCTTCACCTCCCTATTTCTTTCTGTTAATATGGCCCATTCAAATGGAGTCATCATATTCTCCTTCCACAAGTGTTCATGGTTTATTACAATACCACCATCCGTATGCATCATGACACCTCGAACTATAAATGTGCTTCTGACGACACTAGCCAGCCATAATTTCCCTTGAGAATTTCTACCTTGAGAATGCAGGTAGACTGGGTTAAGCTTTGAAACTAGAAGCCACTATAAAGTAAGAGTGAGTCCCCAGCTATGGTTTATGTTACATACAAAATGATCATATCTCATTTAACTTTGCCTTAAGGCAACATTACTGACAACCAAATTACCCTGTTAGGGTAATTTTTCTCAAAGTCACGTTCGCCAAGCAGCACACTCCCCTCCATACAGAATCCCCACTCAAGTAGACTCAGTGGAGCACATCTCTAGCTCCAAATGCATCTTGTGCTTCCTCCTCCCTTCCTTATACCCGCATTGGCCTAGATGCTGCAGAAGCTAGGATAAATGAGTTGCTGAACTCTTTGAAGCCATGAATCCTCACTACAAAGCATGCCAGCTAGGGCTTCTCAGCAGGCCAGGGAAGAGAGCGTGAGAGGAGCTTGCCTATAACCCCGACGTAGTATCTACTCTACCACACTCTCAAGTAGATCTACCAGAATAAGACTGAAAGTCTGTCCTCAAGAGTTGCCTACCCTAGTCCAAGGATGGGTGAGTGCAATGTGTCAGAGGGCACGTGCTGAGGAACAGAGAAGAAAGGCACTTATGCAGTGATCACATAGAGCCCCTACATCCTGAAGATGGGGCCTCTAAGCTTCAAAGCCTGGTCTGCAGGAAAATAGAAGTCTGCTAGGTCACTTCTTGATGTTTCTTACTCTTAATTAATTATGAGAATTCAATAACTCAATGCCTCTCATCTCTTCAAAGTCGGAAGCAGGAACAGTCATAAAGAAAAGAGGAGAAAGTCGTGGATGTGGAAAATATTGGAGCCTGTGGTCAGCCCAAGAGACTCAAAAACCCAAGGGCAGGTGTTCCTGTAACGTAGTCAGAGTTTCAGAAAACAAACTCTGAGAGAACTTTCCCCTGCTTTATGGTGAATTAGGAGAATTATGAAACAGGTTAAAGAACGCTGCTGTCTTGGATGGCAAGATATCTTTATATCTCACGATCTATGGCCTGCAAGGTGCTTGCGTTCTTATCTGCAGTTGCCTTCTTTTCATCTGTTTATGAGCCTGTTTCTCCACTTTAAAATAAGGGGCCCTGGGTCAGAAGGCATTTAGGACTTCTATGGTGAGGACAGGTGTGGCCCCTAAGAACACCTGGCCCTCACTAAGTAATTCAAATCTAAAACTGTGGGACTTTTGCAAGCACTCTAGCTTGTCCTAAACAAACAGCAGGTTCAGTGAAGAATGGGATGGGTAAAGATGAAACAATAAAACTTTAAGTGGCCGCTGTATCAGGTCGATGGTTGAAGAGTAACAGTCGCAAGGCATAACATCGTTGTTTATTTCACCTCCTTGTAAAGTGTTCCGACCTTCAAACTGATGAAAACGGTAACCTTGTCTGTTTCACTTCACCGTCTCCAGCAAGTGGCAGAGGCTTTGGGAAGGGCTATTCTCAAAAAGAGTTTGTGTAGATAGGGCAGTAGCTAACACAGTGGAGGAACTCAGTCAATGTCAAGATCTTTGCCAGCATGGTTGTCCTTGCCTGGCACAGAGAACGGCACATGGCGCCCTCTGAAGATATCTATTGAAGGAGCAGAGGGACAGAGCTGTGCTGTGATCTCTGCCCTCTAAAAGGTCTCACTGTTCTACAACTGTCCATTTTCTGAACTCAGCCCTGAAATAAGACATCCTCTGTTCTGCTCTTCTTCACATTATCCAAAATAATTCAATGTCCACCTTCTCCTCTGGGAAAATCAAAGGTTGACATGGCTACCTTTTGAACTCAAGCTGTTAAAGATCCTTTCTTGTGTTCAAAAACTCTTCCTGATTTTGAAAGGTCTTATTGATAAAACAGAGAGAAACTCAGGGGAAAAGGACAAAGAGAAAGAAGAAGAAAGAGAAAGAATAAAGAGGCCAGAAAAGAAAGAGAAGGGAGACAGCCCAAGAGGAGCAGAGAGAGGCAAAGGCTACTGAATGCATAATTTCCAAGGAGCCCGTACAACAAGCAGAGAGTGCTATTTTTAAAAACCAAGCAGAAACTGTTTACATAAATCCAAAGGATATATGCTTTGTTCAATGTGGAAAATGATAATGCATTCAATTCCTGAATTCTTGAATTAGTCTGTGTAATGTTTGCTTCTGGAACCAATAACGAATCTGATCTAAATATTTCAAAGAAGAAAGAAAAAGTTTAAGAGCTCGAGAGAGAAGAACATTTTCTTTCTCCTTTTGTTTTCATTACTGTTTGTATTGGCAGTATTCAAATAATTCGGTGATATATTTTGGGATGGAGGTAATTGAAGGGGTGCCATGAAACCATCCAAGTGCATCCTGAAGACCTCTGCTTCCAAGTACACATAGAAGTCAAATAAATATTAAACAGTTTAAAACCAAGTCATGTAGGAAAGTCACACAGATCTTAAACAATTTTCTAATTGTGCTTATTGATGATGTATTCAAAAAAAGATATGTTCCAATAAACACATATTAAGAGTCAATTGGTCCTTAATTACATTTAGCAAGCTTTATGTCCTCATTAGAAGCAGAATCCCCACAATAAACATGACTTACCAACGGAATTAACTCTGCCACAATTGTCTACTCTTCCCAAACATTCTTTATGCGCTTTTGCTCCACACTTAAAACATAAGTAGCCTTGATAAAATGTCCCCCTGGAAGGTAAAATTAGAGAATGGTGTATTAAAAAGTGCTAAGTTCTGCTTACGTTAAGTAATCAGTGCACAGAAAGCTGAATCATGGGACTGTCCAAAGCTCCATCTACAAAAGGGCAGAAGATCACCAGGGTCAGCATGTGGGAAGGGACTCTACATCAGAACACCCTTGGGTAGATTGCTGGAAGTCTTAAGTACTTAGCAACTACACCCACTCATTTAAATAGGAAGAAGAGACTGAGAAAGTTTACCTCAGGAGCATCTGGCAGACCCTACAGGATGTCACCCGAGTGAATGTGTGCATCTTGAAGTCATGGAAATTGGAGTCTGCATAGTCCGGCCTTATGTTGGATCTGCAAAAAGGGGAAAGTCATTTCCTACATAGTCTCACAACCAAGTAGCAGTCTAATCACACAGCAGCAAATCCATCCACCCTGCATCAGGAAGAGATCTGACTCATGCTAAAAGGTGAGCTAATACTTACTGGCCTCCAAGCCAAAAGTCTACTAGCAATTAAACCTCTTCCATAAAGCCCGGTTGTGTGGAGACCTGTGACATAGAAGAGGACAGTAACCTGATCCTTCTCAGAACTGTGTGTCACAGAGGTCTCTGCGCCGTGCCACCTCCGTCAGTCTGCTAGAAACCAAAACCAGCTAGATATCCATGTCATGTGCCAAGTTCTTTGCTTTACCATGCAATGGATGGTGAGATGGGAGGTAAAGCAGAGTGCAGCGTGTTTCAGGAGTTCATCTCCAAGGAAGTGTAGGGGTGTGTGAGGACCTCTAGGAAGGATTAAAGTTAGAAACTATCATCCTGAGCGAGGTAACCCAGTCACAAAAGAACACACTGATAAGTGGATATTAGCCCAAAAGCTTGAAATACCCAAGATACAATTCAAAGACCACATGAAGCTCAAGAAGAAGTAAGACCAAAGTGTAGTTGCTTCAGTTCTTCTTAAAAGGGGGAATAAAATACTCAAGGGAGGAAATATGGAAACAAAATGTGGAGCAGAGACTGAAAGAAAGGCCATCCAGAGACTGCCCCACCTAGGGATCCATCCCATATACAGACAACAAACCCAGACACTATTGCAGATGCCAAGAAGTGCATGCTGACAGGAGCCTGATATAGCTGTCTACTGAGAGGCTCTGGCAGAGTCTGACAAATACATAGGCAGATGCTCACAGCCAACCATTGGACTGAGCACAAGGTCCCCAATGGAGGAGGTAGAGAAAGAACTGAAGGAGCCAAAGGTGTTTGCAACCCATAGGAAGAACAACAATACCAACCAACCAGACTCCCTCAGAGCTCCCGGGGGCTAAATCACCAACCAAAGAGTACACATGGAGGGACCCATGGCTCCAGCCACATATATAGCAGAGGATGGTCTTGTGGGACACCAATGGGAGGAGAGGCCCTTTGTTCTGAGAAGGTTCAATGCCCTACTGTAGGGGAATGCCAGGACAGCAGGGAGGCAGGGGTCTATGGATGGGTGGGAGAGCACCCTCATAGAAGCAGGGAGAGGGAGGATGGGATAGGGGGTTTCCAGAGGGGAAACTCGGAAAGGGGATAACATTTGAAATGTAAATAAATACAATATCCAATAATAATAATAAAAAAAAAGGTTGGCCAGCACTGCAGCGATCTGATCAGAAACATTCTTCCATAACAATTTACATGCTTTACAGTCCAAATAAAACAACAAAAATCACTTCGTTTGGAACTGCACTAATGTCACACACATAGGTACACAAAACTATTATGTATACCTCAAAGAAGCACTTCAGTGCACAGTTAGCATATGCTGGGCATGGAGAAAACCCTTGGCATTCACGGCTTGTTTAACTTTCACATTAGTCCTGAATAAGTCATGAGGAACAGCATTAGCTCACATAGAAGGAAACAAGCTTATCCTAAAGCAAGGCTTCCCCTAAGGTGATAGAAACAGCGAATGAAGAGCATCCATCCAGGTGTGTGTTCTCAGCCACTAAACCTACAGTGGAAGAAACAAATCAGTAATAGCCACATTTAAATTACTAGGGCTTTCAGGCTTAACGGATATGTTGGAAACAGTCGAATATTGGTAATTTTAGAGAATTTGCATTGTTTTTAATCTAGCCATAGAACAAGGTAAGCTTTAAATGGATATGAATTAGAGAGAAGATAATATCTTCTGAGATATTACACATACCCTGAGAGACTGTAAGATATGTTTGAGATTCTGATGAGCTAGGATTTCCCCTCTTATAGAATACTGCATCTCTCAAGCTCACAGAGTCGCGGCGTAATGAAGCATAACGCAGGCGGGCAGCCAGGCATCAATCTCGGAGGTACCAGAAGAAGCCTTATGAAAAAACATTCGCCAAGGCAATTGGAGTAGCAGGCAGTGATGCAGAAGTGTCAGAGAGGTCAGCCTTCCCATCCATCTGCTGAATAGGAGCTTCTGAAAGGGAATCAAATCTGGGTGCCATCTGGGAGTTCTCTGCTCCGTGCTTCTGGTGACCTCTCTTTTTAGGAAAATGTTCCAATGCACAACAAAAGTATGGCTCTTTCCACTAAGGTGGTGTGTGTGTGTGTGTGTGTGTGTGTGTGTGTGTGTGTGTGTGTGTGTGTGTCCTGCTTATTAGAAATCATGGTGCCCTTCTTCATAGAAGGATCTAGAAACAAAACTCTGACATTGACTCCAGAAAATCTGCATCAAAACCTGTTTCTGTAGCTGCAAAAGGCTTCTACTCAATTTTCTCTCAGCATGAAAATGCCCCAGTCATATATAAATTGTCAAATTTATTCTAAAGCAATGTTTGGTCTAAAGTAAAGGAAATAACATTTCCATTTCTGGGAACTTGAAATTTTTATCTACCTGGAGTTTTCAAATCAAAGTAGGTTTCTATCGGGTAGAAAATTGTGTAGCTAGATTCCCCAAGAAGGTAAGAACTTAACTTCATCAGTCTTCCTTAGACTTGGGTAGCGCACCTTTCTCTTGGAATCAATCCAAGTTCTACATAGTATACATATATGTGAGTGTGTGTGTGTACATATATACACACATAAAAACATGTATGTGCACCAGAGTTGTGCTTCAGTCATTTGTAGTTAAAACTTTTACCAACCAACTGAGAATAGGCTATCTTTTCAGAAGACAAAAGGCTGAAGGGGAAATTGCAGACAACCATGGGTGGTTTTTTTTTTTTAATCTTATGATTTAAAAAAGAAAAACCTCTGAAAATATTGTTAACAGTGGTTGCCTTAAGGGAAAAGAAAGTTGAAGTGGTAAAATAGAATGATAGGGAGAAATGGTGACATTTTTTTAAACTAAAACTGAATATTATTTTTTTCAAAGTTTCAAATCAAACATTAAAGAATAAACGTTAACTCTATGACCTGGAACTGCTATGGAGGCACTATTGAATATAAAAGCACAGCTGAGGGTAGGAATCCGAAATTAGACCACCTGGGCTTCAATCCTCACTTGCAAATCAGCACTGAATGACCTCAGCTGAGTTGCTAACTATAAAACAGGAATACCAATAGAACCAACTCAAAAGCAAAGTAATGTATGTAAAGTGCTCCGCACACTGCCTGAATCAGTGTGGTCTATCATTAATGAAGCGGTGAGGTCAAGTTCAGGGGACAGGAGTGTCATCAGGGTAATGCCTTCTGGGTGTAAAGTTTTATGGCTTGTCACAATCAACTTCCCCAAGGATCTTCCTTCTCCTGGCACTTCCTCTTAGGAGGTATTATTCAATAATGTTCTTTGGACCACAAAGCCAAATAGAATTATTATTGTTGTTATTTAGTAATATTGTTTGAGGCAAGGTTCCAGGTAGCTCAAGATGGCCTTGAATTTGCTTTGAAGATGATCTTGAATTTCTGATCTACCCACCTCCACTTCAAGCAGCTACTAGACACGTGACATTAAGCCCATTTCCTGTGGTACTGAGAGTCAATCCCAGACTCCACTCACACTACACAAGCACACTTTCAACTTAGCTACATTACCAGCCACGACTGAACTCCTAAAGTACAGTAGGGAACATAATCCCTTGATAGAAGATGCGTATGAGAAAGCCCACAGAATCGAATGAAACAACCACATGGCCTGTAGCCTGTGAACTTATAGAATCCAAAGTAAGCCAGTCACCAAATGAGAAGAACGGGGGAGTAGAATGAATCCAGAGCCCAACCAAAAATCGGGGCAAGAATGGTCAAGAATGGCATTTAACCTCTAATGCACACAGCAGATTACCAAACTCATCACGTGCCTTCCCACATTGACTTCTTACAGAAAATATAAGCAGAGTCACTTACTCAGTTCATATATATTCACCGAATAATTACCATAGATGCCTGTTCTAGAGCTATAAGACGAGTAAGTGAAGAGAGGAGATGGAGATGAGCTAAGAGACCAGCAGAGAGCAAGGTTGTGTATAAGAAATCACATCACATTTAGTTGATCAAAAAAGAAAAAAGTCTTGGTTGCTATCCTACATGGAATTCCTTGTAGTGAGGCAAGAGAAGGCTTAGAGAAACCAAAGACGATGTGGGCTTTCTGCACAAGAGTACTAACAATGAGACAAGTTAACTCAGTCATGTAGTATACATATAGACTTCAACAATGAGAAAATTAACTTTGGAGAACTTTGATGAAATCTCACAGATTTCTCAGCAACATGTTCCTATTCCTTTCATTTTGCACTGGTACCATTTTGGGTTTTTTTTGTTTTTTTGTTTTTTAAACAAAAGCAAAGGCAGTTAAATACAGGTGTGTTATAGCTTCACTCCAAGGGCTCTTTACACTTAACATGCTCATGAAGCAGTCTCTTCTCTCCTTTTTTAAAGAATTATTTATTTATTTTAGATATATATGTACACTGTAGCTGTGCTCAGACACCAGAAAAGGGCATTAGATCCCTTTACAAATGGTTGTGAGCCACCATGTGGTTGTTGGGATTTGAACTCAGGACCTCTGGGAAGAGCAGTCAGTGCTCTTAATCTCTGAGCCATCGCTCTTGTCTCTTCTTACTTAGCTCCAGCACAGATGTAAACTGAGACCTACCTGCCTCCCCTACCAGTACAGAACATCATTTCCCCAACTGTCCCCTGCATGTCTCAAATATGGCGCATATCAAACCCATTAACACTTCTGACATTTCTGATCCATTCACTTCATCTTTCAACCTTGAAGTTTCGGAATCACAATGTAAGTTTCTCTCTCCCTCATACTCTGTTCATTGTCTCTTAATTTCTCCACCCGTTTCTCCTTCCCTAAAACCAGTGTCTGTAGACCCACCCTTAAATTTATCCCCTCAGACTCTCAACCTTTATACACACACACACACACACACAGAGAGAGAGAGAGAGAGAGAGAGAGAGAGAATAATTCTTTTCTATGCCAAACCTTGAAAAAGTAGAAATATTAAAAGATGATGATAATGGTGGTGGTGGTGGTGGTGGTGGTGGTGGTGGTGGTGGTGATGGTGAAGATGATGATATAATATCAATATTTACACAAGTTATAGTGGCTAATTACCAGTGGGGAGTCCACAATGCTTAACTACAGGTATTTTGGCTTCTACAATGTGTAGATATCCAATGGCAACTTAAAAAGACTTGTGAGGGGTTCACCAACTGTTTAACTGTAAGAGACGTCACCCGGCAACAATAAAAGTTTCTACTACTACCTGCCTACTATGTGATTGTGTCTCTTGTCTCTTCTTTAGAGTCAGCAAACATTCAACTAGAAAAGAACCATTGCTAGGTATTCACAGATGCTATGAGTTGGGAAAATATCCTTAAACTGAGGCATTTTCTGCATTTGTTTTCAAAAGATGGCCTTTTGTCATAATACAAGACACAAAGGAAAAACAAAACAATTAACTAAAATTGTTCAATGTTATACTTTATATTTATTTACTTAGACCTTCTCTCTTTTTCCTTGTGATAAAGTAATATCCTCTTTGTACAAAGTCTGTGCTGGGACTTCCCTCAGACTTTTAAATAGTCAAGCTATAAATATAATCATTAAAGAACAATTTTAGGGGCTGTAGATTTGGCTCAGTGGGTTATAATAGCACTTGGTGTACAAGCATGAAGGCCAGAATTTTGATTCCCAGACCCATGCCTGTGCAGCTAAAACAGAGTACCCAACTGGGTGTGAAGGGAGGGGGTAGGATTATTGCTTGAGCTCACTGGTCAATCAGACTAACCAAACACTGAGAACTCCAGGTTCCCAGAGACACTGACCCAAGAGAATAAAATAGAAAGTGACAGAGCAGGATGTAGCTGCGTGCTCTCTCTCTCTCTCTCTCTCTCTCTCTCTCTCTCTCTCTCTCTCTCTCTTTCACACACACACACAGACACACACACACAACTTTATGTTTAAAATTAACATTTTTCTCTATTAAACCATGGACTTTTATAAGCCACTGAAATATTAAAATAGCTTTAGAACACAGAGAACAAGTATGAGCAAAAGGAAGTCACATAACCAGTTAGTTACACAGGAAATTGTGGTTCTGTATTTCACTTCACCGCTGAGGTGTTGGAACACTGATCAGGGAACTGAAACAGAAACACAGCCGTTTAGCTATGTTCCTCTTGTCAGCACTAGGGTGCTGGGCTCCTGAGACACCAACATACCAGTTCAGGGGAGGCAAAGTGGCAAAGTGCAGCCTGAGATAGGGGCCCCAGCTCATGTTTCTCCGGGTGGCCTGGGGTGGACGCTGTGGTTCTCAAGCTCCTGTGTACCCAGATGCATCTGGGAACTGTGAAGAGTTGATAAAGGGATCCAAGGACCGGAGATGGCGGCAGGGGGTGGGGGTGGGGCTGTCTGGCTTAGCTCAGAGTGAGTGCCAGGGGTGTGGAGAGGTCTTCTGCAGAACACTTAGGTGCAGCTCTATATAATGAATGCTTCTACCCGCGCCAGTCTTTGATGAGAGAGGCAGTCCTTGCTTGTCCAAACTGTTTATTCTTAGTGGGAAAGGATGCAAACAACTTATTCAGGGTGAACCAGGGATTAGATACCTTTTGTAGGGGTTGGGGATTTAGCTCAGTGGTAGAGCGCTTGCCTAGCAAGTGCAAGGCCCTGGGTTTGGTCCCCAGCTCCGGAAAAAAAGAAAAAAAAATACCTTTTGTAGAAAGGGATGCCCAGGAAGGGAAGCTTTATTGGCTAGACCCTAGGAGCCTATTTCGATACCTCTAGGCTCTATGCTACATGACCAGTTGTCTTAGTGAGGTGTCATGGTCCTGTGCTCTGGGACAGGAGCCTAGGTGGGAGGAGAGACGAATCTGTTCTCAGTTATTGCTGGGTTCCTTGATCTGCTCGACCTTACCACTTTTTCTGTCTGGTGAAACAGCTCCACTTGCCCCATATGAAATAATATCCTAATTTATGATAACATCTTATCTCCTGCACTATCGATATTAAGAATATTTAAAGCTCTCCAGTGTAGATAGTTTGACAATTATCCAAAATATGTAAATTAGTAGATTTATCATATTGTGCTGAAAGTGAGAGATAAGAGCAGATGTTGATAATCTGAAAAACAAGCCCAAAAATGCTGCATACAGTTGACTTTGTCTACCCAAAGTTCACAGAGAAGTAAAACTGTATGAGTAGATATGGGCATTATTATTGTTCAAGTTCAGAAAACTTACATTCTGATTATTCTTTAAGAAAATGTTGAGCAAATATAATTAGTCTATCAAAATATTTTACTCTCAAAATAATAAAATGGATGCTTTTATAAGATCCTTCTATGAACCTTGATTTGACTTCTGTTACTTATGTAGCAATAAACTGTTCTAAGTAATACTACTGAAACTAGCCTGTCTGCTAGAAGATGTTTTTAAAATTATATTTTAGCTTAAGAACATTTATACCTGTGACTCCTCAAAACTTAAAAAATATGCATGTTTAAAACAAGTGAACGTGCTAATAATGAGCTAAAGCTTATTTTTCATTTCTACGGATACCAAAGAAGAAATTCAACCAAATGTATCATACACAGGGCGTGAAAGCACTTACATGTGATCACCCCAATCAGAAGGCTAGAGCAGGAAGGCATTGAAATCAAGGGCAGCCTGGGCTACAACCCTGCTCCATAAAAGAGGCAGAGGTGAGAAGGTCTTACACGCTTCTGATAAAAATGTCAATAAACTAGGTGTTACAGATATTTCTGCAATGTGATTAGGGATATCAAAAAAAGAAAAACCCAGGTGCAATGGTGCATGCCTGCAATCCTAACACTCATGAAGCTGAGGCTGGGTTATCCTATGCTTAAGGCTAGCCTGGGTTATATAGCAAATACCAAGGAAATCGGAGTTACATAGCTAGATCCTTGTTTCCAGAAAAGGGCCGAGAAAAGCATACTCAATATAAAAACATGCATATTGCAATTAATATTAATTAAGTAAAGTTCCTAAACTCAATTAAATTACTCAATCTTGTTCTAAAAGAGCTAATCAATGCAATATGCCAAAGCAGATATGAAAGAAAGTTGTTTTTAAAAAACAGAAAATACTCTAAAATCTTTTTGGGAAATGACACTATTGGGATGGCTAAAGAAACTCAAGAACAGAAACTGGGGACCAGTGAAACTGAGAACAGACAAAGGTACCTTAAAATGGTATCTGGAGAAAGCTACAGTGTTCGCCATCTGAAAATGGAGTAAGGCCTCTAGACACATAGAGTAAACTCCCTTTTAAGAGTGGAGTAGGCCTGGTGATACTCTGTTCTACATGATCAGCCAAAAGGAAAGTGAGTGCCCACGACAAATCATCAATAAAGCAAAAATGGGCCATTATGAGTGCGAAGATATTATCCTCAAGAAAACCAGATACAAGCAATCCCTAATGGCCACAGAAGACCTCAGTTGTCTGAGATAAAGACTGACACACAATATCCCCGATTCCCCACATCGGCCCAACTGCACAACTCTTCACTGAGCCAGCTGGACCATTAACACAGCTTATTAAAATATTTCTTATACTTTTAAAACTATCAACTAAACAGGAAAGAATATCAAAAGAGTGTCAGCAAAATGGCTCAGTGGGTTAAAAAAAAAACTTGCTGCATGAGGCTGACAGCCCGAGTTGAGCCTCTGAAACCTGTGGAACGGACTGGAAATTGTGTCCATGTGTACACAGTGGTATGTACACGAGTGTATATGCACATCTCTATGTGTACAATAATGGTTTTAGCTTTTAAAGACTGCAAGAGTTGACCCAGTTTGTTCAATCTCTAAAATCTCTAGCTATGGAATAACATGCTTAAGGCTCAAAATGAGACTAAATATTTTACATCTCAACTATATATGCTTTCCTATTAATTAGAATTGTGTGTGTGTATGTGTGCGCGCGCGCGCGCACGCGCACGCGTATGTAAAACATTCAGAGTACTATTAAACATTGGTAATTCCTCTCACTAACTGAAATTTTTAGAATAAAATCTAAATATTTAAAAATGACCTACTCCTGGGGGAGGAGGTGAGTGGCTGGGGTAGCACCCCCTCAGAGGCAAAGGGGAGAGGGGTTCTCATGAAGAACACTGGAAGGGGACTGGGAAGGCAGGCAACATTTGGAATATAAATAAAATAAAAAAATAAAATTAAAAAATGACCTACTCCGTGAAACTAAAATTGAATCCCCCAGGTCACTAGTAAATAATTACCCAAAAACCATCCGCGTGACCTCTTAGTAAACAACACTCAATTCTTGCTTATTTCCCTCACAAAGTATTCCCTTGCAGCATGGACAACTAATTACACTGATGGTTATTTGCAAGGGCAAAGAAAATGGAAAAAAAATCAGGTCTTTCAAAAAACTTTAAAAACAACAGAGTTTGGGAGGATTTATTCCTAAGGATCAATAAAAGGAAGGGAAGCAAAAAAGATCTATGAATCACAGCAAGTTTAATTTCTTATATTCCAAATCATGCAGTCTTTTCTCTTGGGAAATGAATAGAAATTTTAAAAATACCAGTCAAAAGAAGATAATGCTGGTCTCTGAAAAATAGTATGTTCCTATCTTTTATATATTACATTCCTTCATTTCATTCAAAGCTGCTTCTGTAGTAATTTCAAACACACATCCATCACTGTGCTTCAGTGACATTTCGAGGAAATTATTGAATGAAATGTAAACGCAGTTAAGTCTATAATAAATTTACAGTGGAAAAATGTCAGATTATGGGTAATTTGGGTTATATTTCTTAAAGGTTTGATACGAGGTTTTTTTTTTTTTTTGGCATCCAACATTTTACTTCTATTTTTACTTTCTTAATTAAACAAGGAAATCTGTTACCACTGAGGTAAAAGGCCAACATTCAGGAGTGGGTGAAGGAACAGGAACCCCATTTGTTGGCATCCATTGTATGACTGAATTTGTTAAAAACAAATAAAAAATATATACTTGTACATTTTGATAAATAGATTCTATTGATAAAATGATGGAAATAGTATCTATCTGTTCGATGCTAATTCTGGCTATTTTGTCACCGTAACTGAAAATATTAAGTAGAAAAATGAGAGGCCTCATCAAGGTAGAGGGATATACATGAGAGCCTATCTACTGCCTTAAAAAATAAACCCATGAGAATAAACTTTCCTTGTAAAAAGCATTTTAATACTTTGCTTTGCTAGCAATACAATTCATTTATTCATAGAATCAACTAGTTGAGTATCTACTATGGGATTATGGGCTGACGATTTTAGAACTCTGGGAAGACAACGATGAATTTTTTCTGACACCTATTGTTGGCATTTCGTCCAGGCTCTATCCCATAGTTACCTGGCAACAGCCAGGTGAGCCTGATTCACTATAAAAGTGGCTGCATGGCCCCTCCTCTGTCTTGCTCTTGCTCCCTTGTCCCCTTACCCTCTCTCTCCCCACTCCCCTACCCCATGGCTAGCTTCTTCTTCTTCTTCTTCTTCTTCTTCTTCTTCTTCTTCTTCTTCTTCTTCTTCTTCTTCTTCTTCTCTCTCTCTCTCTCTCTCTCTCTCTCTCTCTCTCTCTCTCTCTCTCTCTCCTCTCTGCCTTTTTCTCAACTCCCCTGCTGAGCTGGAGCAGTAAATTTAAGATGTAGCAAAACTTAAATTATGACTAGTATGAAGCTGGCTATTAAAATGCTGTGTTTGAGAACAACATTGATATTGTTACCAGGAAACCTTAAGGAACAAAAGAAAAAAGTGGAATGCTTTCTAAGGCTTCCCTCTAAACATCTAAAATAATTACATATAAAAATATTTTAATTAACATTTAATCCTTTACTTACAAAGCCTGTTTCGTTTTACTTAATTATTTTAACTTGCTTTTAAAGATGATTTCATACATAAGCATTAAATATATATTTCCCCTCTCCTCCCCTCCCTTCTTCCCATACCCACCTCTCAAATTCTTGTTTCATATGCGTGTATAGATACAAAGCGTATATAAGGAAGTTTACTATAAACTGAGGATTTCTATAAATTTAAGGCTTTAAAAAGGGGAGCTTTAAAATGCTAAATCCACTTTAAAGTATT
This sequence comes from Rattus norvegicus, assembly GCF_021556685.1. Classification (NCBI taxonomy): domain Eukaryota; kingdom Metazoa; phylum Chordata; class Mammalia; order Rodentia; family Muridae; genus Rattus; species Rattus norvegicus. Next base: position 199,361,771 of record NC_141535.1, on the reverse strand, counting down.
AAATCCATAATTAAATGATAGTAAATAAAGTACAGTAATTTGTAAAGCTTATTGGTAAAATAGCCAATAACTATATTTTATAAAAATTTAAATTTTTTCATTTTAATTTTGTTATCTCTCTCTCTCTCTCTCTCTCTGTGTGTGTGTGTGTCTGTGTGTCTGTGTGTCTGTGTATCTGTGTGTCTGTGTGTCTGTGTGTCTGTGTGTGTGTCTGTGTGTCTGTGTGTCTCTGTGTCGCTGTGTCTCTGTGTGTGTATGTAAGTGGAACTGGAGTTACTGTTAGTTATGATCTATGTGACACAGGACCAAATATTGCAGGAAGCAGTCTTAACCATTGAACTATCTTTCCATACCCAAAACACATATTTTAAAAGGTTGTCTGTTCAGAGTCTAGGCTCAGCACAACATATGGGTTATAAGATACCTGTCTCTTTTAGCTCACCACAAGCTGAAGCCATAAGACTCATATTAAATGATGTGATTTGAACAAGACTTAGGGTCTGTTTTTAGTCAGTTCCACCATATGAACTAGAGATCAATGAGGACAGGGGTGAGAGGTCAGATAGCTGTCTTGTGATGGGGCTTGGGGCAGAAGTGAAAGAACAGAGACTTGTGTTAGAGTGAGACAGGAGGGACTGGGCTTTCAGGATTACCCAAAGCAAATAAAGAAAGTTCTTGGGTAGATAAGAGAAACATGAATAGGTTCAATATTCAAGACCATAATGATATACAGAAACTGAATTAGATCTGGATAGGGCTAGGAAAGGACAGTTAATAAAGTAATCAAGGTAATAGGATGTGTCTCAAGACACTTGGTTAGAATTATCTATTCTAGCATATCAGGTGTTCTTGGGACAGGGCACGGGTTTCTACGGGTGTGGTAGTTTTAATGAGAATTTGCCATAAGCTCATATATGTGAATGCACTATCCTCAACTGATGGAATTGTTGGGGAAGGATCAGGAGGAGTGGCCTTGTTGGCGGAGGTATGTCACTAGGAATGGGCTTTGATGTGTCACAAGTGCAGACCATTTACATTGGCTCTTTCTTCCTGACTTTTATGTGTGGATCCTATGTTAGTTCTCAGCTACTGCTCTAGTGCCACGCCTGCCCGTCTGCTTCCATGTGCCCTGCCATGCAATCGTGTACTCACCCTGTAAACATGTAACCAAGCCCCCATTAAGTAGTTTCTTCTATAAATTGTCTTAGTCATGGCGTCTCTTCGCAACAACAGAAAAGTAACTAACAACAGGTGAGTGTGAGAACCCATGGCCAATAATCCAGCCAAAGTCTGGAAAGCATCCGAGGCAGAATACGATGATGTAGGAAAGTGCTGAGAAGGCAAATCCCCCCATGCGCGGGCATGGAGGGGCATGGGAACAGACAGAGAAGGAACGTGGGGCCCACAGAAACAGCAGAGGAAGGAGAGAAGCCCAATGCAAATGGTGTTTTCAAATTAAGAGCAGGGGAGTTCAAAACAGATGCAGACACATCTGTCTATGTACAAACAGCATCTATAAGAGAAAACAGCAATACTCTTGAGACTTCCTGAGGTCTGTCTAGGCAACGGGGACCTCGGAGCTTATGTGTGATGTTTCGGTGTCCGAAAGAAACTCCATGTTGCTGGCACCAAGCACACACCTCAAGCAGGAGTCTCAGCTAACCAGTATTCCCTAGAACCCCAGAGTAACGGAAGGTCTCGGGGCACTTAAACTGTTTCTGTCTTCATCTTGCAAAATGGGATGATAACACTTCCCAAATATGTCTAAGAAAAATTAATCCAAACCTGAGCTGAAACTGTCATTGCAAAGAACAATAGTGTCAACTTTAGACATGAAAACGAGTCAGTACTTGATCTATAAGCATAGGGTTTGAAATAGACATACTATCCCAAGGAGGTTCCTATATGTATGCCAAAAAGCATGAGTAGGAAAAGGGTATTCCGAGGCAGTCTATTTTCTACAGTGTTAGGTGTGCATAAGACATTCAGGGGAGGGAGAACCTGTGGAGACTATATCCAGAGGTGAGGCATGGCCCCCAGTTGAGGGATCGGGCCACCCACCCATCTCAAAAAAATTGACCCAGAATTGCTTCTGTCTAAAGAAAATACAGGCACAAAGAATAGAACAGAGACTGAGGAAAGGCCATCCAGAGACTGCCCCACCTGGGGATCCATTCCTTATACAGCCACCAAACTCCGACACTATTGCTGATGCCAAGAAGTGCTTGCTGACAGGAGACTGATATAGCTGTCTCCTGAGAGACTCTGCCAGATAGATGCAGATGCTTGCAGCAAACCATTGGACAGAGCACGGGGACCTTAATGGAAGAGTTAGGGGAAGGACTGAAAGAGCTGAAGGGGTTTGCAACCCCATAGGAAGAACAGCAATTTCAACCAATCAGATCCTCCCAGAGGTCCCAGGGACTAAGCCACCAACCAAAGAGTACACATGGAGGGACCCATGGCTCCAGCTGCATATGTAGTCTTATCTGGCAGCAATGGGAGGGCAGGCCCTCGGTCCTGTGAAAGCTCAATGCCCCAGTGTAAGGGAAGGCCAGGGCATTGAGGCAGGAGTGGGTGAGTGGGTGGGGGAGCACCCTCATAGAAGCAGGGGAGGGGGGACGGGATACGGAGTTTGTAGAGAGGAAATCAGGAAGGGGGATAACATTTGAACTGTAAATAAATAAAATAACCAATTTAAAAAAAGAAAAGAAAAAGCAAGCAGGAAGGAAGGAGAGAGAGAGAGAGAGAGAGAGAGAGAGAGAGAGAGAGAGAGAGAGATTCAGAATGTGCAGCTGTGCAAACCAGCCTCACTCTCCACCGTGAAGGATCCTCCACTCCAGTCTTTCTGCTGAACGTTGCTTTTTACCCCCTCAAAACTAATTACATTAGAGAAACTCAGACTAAAATATTCTGCAAAGCACACTTTCTCACTATCCTTGTCAATGAACTTCAAATTGTCTTGTGATTTGGGACTTCCTCTTCTACAGTGTCTATCCATTTTGAAATAATTTAAAGTCCCAAATGAGACAAAAAGCATACAGAAGAACAGAGCTCAGGTGGCTACTCCTAACACAAAACTCACAACCGTCTGACTGGTACCATGATAATTTATCAAAAAATATTCTCAAAAGTGTTCTCAAGACATCCTAGCAAATGGACTTCAAAAATATTTACCGAGTGAGTACTTAGTATGCACTGGATAATATACAATAAAAATAGGATTAAGTCTCTGACCTTAGAGAGTTGTTTTCCAAAAGGACTCAATCAAGCCCTTGCAGCCTTCCAAGTCTCAGCACTAGGAGAGGTTGAGTGCAGTTGAGAGCCTCAGGGTGCCCCATCACCAACACTGTAAGAGCTCCCTGCAAGCTCTTCCCTCTCTTCCAAGCACAAGTCTCACATGTCCAAGTTTTGCCACAATCTCGGAGGTCATTCTTCTCCTGTGACTACCACATACAGTGTCCCTGGGATGTTTTTCTCAACCAAATACTGAATAAGAGTCCTGTGGCTGAGCAGGACAGATGGCTTAGTGGGTAAAACTGCTTGTTGAGAAGCACTAGGAGTTGAGTTTGAATCCTAGCACCTCTGTGGGGGGAAAAACTGAGCATATTTGCTAACATCCTTAAGGGGTAGAAACAGGAGATACTGAGGGGGTTGACAGCTCTTAGCCCCCAGTTCCCATTTAACAAGAAGAATAAGGCAAAGGTTGATATAGCCAGACACCAAATTCTTCCTCCGGCCTCCTGGTACCTGAATAACCTACCCCCTACACACACACACACACACACACACACACACACACACACACATACACACACATACAGATACACACACAGATACACACACACACACATACACATACACACACACACACAGATACACACACAGATACACACACACACACACATACACACACACACAGATACACACACACACACATACACACACAGATACACACACAGATACACACACAGATACACACACACACACAGACACACACACAGATACACACACACACACACACACACACACACACCTTCCGTTCCACATAAAAATAAACACCGCAGCTACACTCCACCTTTAACTAAGAATCCCCCTTGTAAGCTACCAACCTCCACTTACACCCCTATTGTTCTTATCAGTCTACAACTGAATTTTTCTAGGCCTAGGTTTCTCACAGACAGACAGCTCAGAGAGATGGGCAGGATTGGGTGAGTGGGTGCTCAGTGCTATTTATAACTAGGTCCTAACAGAGTCTCCACAGTACTTATAGGTTAGATTTCTAGGAAGATCTTTTCTTATAATAATACCACTAAGCCCTGGTTCCACATATTTGTGATATCCCGAAAGGAGCACCAATTGTTCTACTAAGATTATTCCATACAGCCATACTGGCCAGCTTCAGAATGAGGGGTCTGTTGCCAACCCTGTGATCACGGAGTTAGAACTCTACCCCAAAGTCCCAGAGAAGAAAGAATTGCTGAAGATTAACTTGATCACTAATATTCATGGATTTAATCAGTCTAAATACAACAACATCAATAAATATGTGAAAGGACTAGTGTTGGGGAGGTTGCAGGATGCTTTGTATGTGCAGATTCCTAGAAAGTGTCACAGAAGGGAAAGCCATGGAGGATCCACATGCCTTCCCATATCCTCTGTCTCCTTCACCTGTATCATTTTAATATGACCTTATTTATAAAAAGATAAACAAATACAGATAATATAAAAGATGTTTCTCTGAGTTCTGAGAGCTTTACTAGCAACCGCAGCAAGTCCAAAGAGCAAGTAATGGAATTTGATTGACAGCAGCAGATCAGTGAGATATATTGGTGACAGTCAACCACTTACAAATGGTATCTGTGATGGGGGAAACCTTGTGGGACTAAGCTCAGAACCTACAGGATCAGAGCTAAGCTCCAGGCAGATAAGGTTAGAGCTGAATTAGAGGATAGTATCTGACAGAGTTGCTTGGTGCTATGGTTTCGTGTTTGTCCTTGGGTATTTGTGCTAGAGGATAGATCCCAGTGAGGCAGTACAAAGGGAGTGGAACCTTTAAAAGGTGGGACCTAGTGCTAGGTAATTGGCTTTTAAAAAGAGAATAATGCTTTTCTCACAGAGAATATTTTCCTGACCAGAGGAAGCCCCCAAAAGGAGAGGTGTGTGGTAAACAAGCCTAGGACCTCTCCAGCATCTTGTCTCACACTTTGATCTCTTCCACACTTGTTCCTAGTTTAGGGGTCAGACTTAGTCACTGATCCTATTCCAGATACCATGGGCAAGTGTCTGAATGACTGATACAAACCAAGGTTCCCATACTGTTCTTAATCTAGCTACCATTAGACAGCTGGAGCTGAGCAGGTACCAGCACTGTGTTCTTGAAGCTCTAAATTTTTTATTTAAATTAAACCTGCTCTTGTTATAAAGTACCCACACTCACAAGTTTTGCAGTAAAACAGACTAAGACACTGGTTGCAGATGTGGGGTGGCCCTTGAATTTTAGTTCTAAAGGTAAAATACTCTGCATTGAATTCTGTTGTGAGAATAGGAGAATGTCCTTTGTTTATTTCCCATCATATATGGAACCCTTAGCATTACTGGATAGCCTGCTATTCCTATGATAATGCCTTTTGGGCTCAGGAATCAGAACCTGTAAGAAACGGCCAAAAAGAAACTGTACAGGAATGTTGGGGAGAATACTGTCTTAGTTAGGTTTCTTTCCCTGTGAAGGGACACCATGGACACAGCAACTCTTATAAAGAAAAATACTTAGCTGGATCTGGCTTCAAAGGTTTAGTCCATTATCACCAAGGCTGGAAAAATGGTGGCACACAGGCAGACATGGTGCTGGAAAAGGAGCTGAGAGTTCTACATCCAGATCGGCAGGCAGCAGAAAAAGAGGACAACACTGGGCAGGGCTTGAGCATCTGAGACCTCAAATCCAATCCCTAGTGGCACACTTCCTCCATTAAAGGCACATCAGCACCAACAAGGCCACACTTCTTTATAGTGCCACTTCCTATGAGCCTAAGAGGGCCATTTTCTCTCAAACCACCACAAACACTAAGGAAAGAGAATTTCCAACATCAGCTATCACTAAGCACTCAGGATATCTAGAGCACAATGACCATTACTCTACATGGCCTTTCTCATGTAACTTTTCAAGCAGCTTACTAATCACTGCTAATTTCATTTATAGATTAAATACCCAGTACTTAACAGACTTTAATAATTTTTTAGGGGTCAGTAGGCTAGAAAATAAGTTTCATGATTCAATTGTTTCCTATTGAATTCCAAAGATAATGCTTTCAACCTTTCTATGACCTTGAATTTCATAAAAGAGACCTTTAAGAGATCTTTGTTTCTGTGGATGTTCATGAGGCCCATCCCTGAGACAATGAGCAGAATCCCATTCCCAGCCCATGAGAACATACCACAGAATGTTTAGGTCTACGGTCACACTAACTAATTGCACTCAAGTGAAACCATAGGATGCCTATTTTAATCATCCCATCACAGTTCCATATCAGCTCCCAGAAAGGCATTCAATATGACAAGGAATCCCGGGACCATAATTCTGGCTGGTGAAATGACGCTATGTTAGAATGAGCAGCTTCACAAAGCAGCCAAAATTGAGCAGACCCAATTCTGTCTAGAGTCTCATGATACACTGGTATAATTAAATGTTTCTATCAGTCACCATACACAGGTTGCTTGTACTGCTCAACCCTCCAGACAATTAATGATGCCTTTGATATTTACATACTTCTATTGGTGGCATAACTGTTTTATGAATGTTATAAAATAAGAATAAATATAATTCTTAATCAACATAGAGCTTATATAAAGGGCTAAATGAGTGAGAAATATAAAAGGTTCTACACTGTACCTAGCAGAGAGCAGGATGAAACAAATTAATAATAAACATCACTATCTAGTTTGCATGTTACAAAGCATGCCATGAGACACTTTATCTCCATTTTGTGATTCCCAAATTATAGCTCAGTGAAGACAAGCAACTTGCCCATGTTCATTAAGCAATTAATACACTGTGTTCTTATTTACTTCACAATACTCAGTACTTTAGAGATCATAATGTGGTTTATGAAGAAAAAATATGCTTTAAGTAGGAAAATTGTATCCCTACTATTATCATTAAAAGAGACTCATTTACTTCAAGGTGCCCTTAAGTGCTCACCTCTTTTTGCTTGAAACTACCACTCCTGGTCATGAATATTCCTTTTCTTCTCTACTACTCTAAATGCTATCAATCTCTGTAGTTCTGATCCCATTCCACTATCCCATGTGCTGATTATCAGAGTTTTTTGCGTGCCTAAATTTTAGATCTGCAATTTTTTCTTACTTTTTGTGGCCTATCTGTTCTGTAAATGGTACTATGGAAAAACTTTTAAACTGTATATAGTCCCTTTTGTTGATTTTAGGAGATAGTTCTAGGGCTACTGAACTTCTGTTCACCAAGTTCTTACCTATACCTAGATCTTAAATTATATGCCTTATGTTGAATTCTAAGTCTTGAAATATAATGAGGCATTCACTACCACCTCAAGAGAGAAGAGATACCAAGTCAGTGTAAATGAGAGATGTCTAAAGGGCCCTGCTCTCTTCTGCCACCTTCAGAAATCCAATATGGTTGCAGCATTAGCTATAATGACAATGTAACACTGATGCTGGGTAAAGGCCAGATTCTAGCATTGTCCAGGAATCTTTTCTTATTCCAAGGGCCATGAATGGATACACCCATGGCTCCAAGGAGATGGGAAGGTCCTATTTACATAGTAGAGAGAAAACACCCAGAAGTCATGTTGCTAGCTGAGTCCAAAGCTAGACAGAATAGGGGGATAGATCTCAAGACCTAAACTTAGACAATGACATTGGAAATAAACAGAAATTGAAGACAAAAGCAACCAAAGTGTCACATGGACTTGGAGGTTTGTATTGAAGAGTTACTCTTGTAAAAATCAGCATACAGGGTATACCCTGGCATCAGGAAGACCACAAAAGAACCAAACTAGTCTAATGGCTGTCCAATATTTTCCCTCTTTCTGACTGCTTCTGAATGAGTCATGTCATCATGGACAGGGCCTTACATCCCCCGCCAGTGGTCATCTGAGTGGAAAAGCTAAATAATGTAGAATTGATCTTGCTTTGAAGATGGTAAAGGGTGAAAGGAAGTGAGGAAAGGGGTGTTGTTCCTCACAGTAGGTCCAGAAGATACTCAGTTTTATCCATTACTGACCAAACTAAAACCTTTGTCCACACTGAGTGAGCTTCAATAGTTAGCCAGAGGCCAACTTTCTGAGTCTCCTTAGTAACAATGTGGCTGTTACCAAAGAAGTTTTAAGAAAAAAAAATCATTTATTGAAATACAATCCCTTTTCCTAATAGTTTGAAGAAGGTAACTGCCCTGTCCTTGGATGGATGTGATGTAAATTGCAATCCTGGTAGATGAAGGCAAACACAGAATGTTTCAAATTTAGGTTATTGCCAGACCGAGAGGGGAAAAAAAATAAACCAACAAACCCTCTAATGAAGAATGCAATATTGTGCTATCAATAGCCCAGTCTCAGGAATAAATGATGACATGTGACAGCCTAGCTTCGGGGCTGGGGGCAGGGGAATCGATGATCTTACAACTTGAGCTCTGATATTTGCAAAATGCTTTGGGTGGGTGGCGGGGGCTAGAAAGGAGTACACAAGCGGACACATAAATCAATCAGAAAGGAAAAGAGGAAGCAGGAAAGAAACTGCTCACAGAAGACAGACAAATCACTCCAAAGCAGAATTTTATTAAACTGTACTGGGCTCTGATCCACACAAGGCAACAAACAATAAGAATTCCCACGGAAGAGCCCTGGCTCAGTAGAGAGCACTGTTAACTCTCCTCCTGGGGCAGTGCTGACCTCTGAGGGCTGGCAGCTCCTTTCGGCTTCCAGGGCATAGCTGAAAACTGACTTTGAGGAAGGCAATGATTATCAATCAATTCTCTATCCAATAAATCTCTGGCTTCTTGTGCTTTTCATATCAAAAGGCTTCCTCCAAAAGTCTAGTAATCAAGTTCCCCAGATCAGACATGGGCTGAGCTTTTTGATCAAGCATTCATAGTTAATGCCTTGAGCTTTACAAGAGGATGTGTCCTGTTAAGTCAGCACACGTTGTCAGTTTTCCCCAAGAAGATTTTGAATGCCAACAGTCCCTTCGTTTATAATTAAACCGATGAAACTCACCCTGATGATTGTTACCACTGTGTACCTTTCCAAGGAGGAAATAAAGCCTACTCAACACAAAGTCTGAAGCACAGAATCAACCATAGATATGAAAGCTTTAACAAACAGACCTGTATTAGTTACTTTTCTCAGTGCGCCACGACAAAATATCTGAGAAGGAGCAACTTAAGGGAAGGAGGGCTTATTTAAGCTAACCATTTGGTGGTAGAGGGAAAGCAAAGGCAGCGGAAGTGGGAGGCAGCTGGATACACTGTGTCCACCATTAGGATGAAGAAAGAGATGAACAGCAGTTTCCTTTGACTCTCCCCCTTTTTGTCAGTCTGGGACCTCAGTCTGGGGATGGTGCTGCACAATCTGAGTGGGTCCTTCCACCTCAGTTAAACTTTTCTGGCAAAATACTCCTAGAGACAGCTAGGGTGTGGTCCAACTGTGATGCTAAATTCAGTCAAGCTTACATTGAATTTTAACTGTTACAAGGAAACAGTTAGGTGTGTCCATGCACATATTGTATATATTTTAAATACCTTCTACTGCACACAGTTAATGCACTCCCAACACCATCAGGGGAAAAATAGACAAAGAGAAACACATTGCAATTTCTAGGTAGAAACTAAAAATAAAATATTCAATTACGGTATTATTTTTATGCTGTACTATATTTTTAACCTGTGTACTCCCTCCAGTGTCGCTTGCCACACAGGACAAAGATAGGTCACAAATAATTTTCAACATTCTTTAGGTGATGGATGAGTGAAATTTCAGGGCCAAGTCCTCTGGCTACATCTTTCTTTAACCTTTTCTTTCTCCCTGTCCACTCTTTGAACTCCAGTATTTCAAAATCTCTTTTCTGTCCAGTTTCCTGTTCTGTTTTTAGGCTAACGAATATGAGCTCCACATTTAAGTCTCGAAGTCTTTCTGTCCTCATTACTATTCATCGCTAACATTATCCTCAGCTGCCTTACCTTTTCTCCAAATTATTAAGAATATTACTTATGCATAAATTAATCATTAGGCATTTAACCTCCAAACACCTTTATGAAATCGAGTTTATTGGAAATTTTAGATAACTGTGAATCCTCACTTTTCCAAATGAATTTAAAAACCAACTGCAAACAGTCTACTAATAAACATTTAAAATTAATATTTGATCATTTCTCCAACCAGTCATATTTTCAGATTGTCAAGTAACTGGGTCTGTTCACAATGGCCAGCTAGCCATATTTTAAATTAAACATAAGCCCCTGGGATTTAGCCTTTGTGGGCTCTGCACATCTAGACTCATGTCAATAACAAGAGTCAATACAAACCTAATACTAAAACACTCCATCTCTTAGGGTGAAATTTTATAAGACCAAAAATTCTCTTAAAACATCAATACCCTTTTAGAGTTGGTTTTAAGCCCCAAAACAAACTCAATTGAAAGGGAGTTTCATTATAATTGAATAAGAAATTGAAACTTAGACTGTGTAATGCATGATGCAATTAAACACACAAGCAATTTAATTAAAGTTTTACTTCACTTTAGATTTCACTGTAGTCTGCAATTAAAATGGTTCATGCTACAGCCAAAAATTCTGGGGTCAGGAATGCCCTGCTGAATGTACGTCTGCACTGCCTAAGCAAACCCTATGTTACTATCAAAGAGAGGGTGAATGGCAGGTTCTGTCTCTAATCTCCACTGAGGCTGAGTCATTCTTCTACACTCGTTCATTGCTTTCTGGGAAGGAACTGGAAATTTATACATATACACATACATACATACACACACACATACATACAGATATAGATATAGATATATAATTTGAGAAAAAGTACCCTACTCTAAGGAGAGGGTACTCTCTAGCATGAGCTAACCTCAAGGGAAGAGTGGAAACTAGATTAAAGGATTGACGTCCACTATGTGACACTGTGTGGCTCTGGGGAACCATTCTTTAGATGAACCAGTTCTGAGTCTGAAATGAGACCAAATCTGAGAAGATCATCTAAGATGTAGATGATTCAGGGGAAAACAAAAACAAAAACAAACAAACAAAAACCTGTTAACTCAACAAGCTACAAACTAGCTGAGGAAGAAACTAGAAGAGGAAGATGGGATTTCTCCTGATCTCTGTGTTTCCAAATCTGGTCCTTTCACTACATTTCCCTAGAGACATTTCTTCAAGATTCTTCTGTACATGTGTGAAAATATGGGCTATGTCCCTTCTTCTACACTGAGAAAATATTTAACAAGGCTTTGTATTAACTTGTGCTAGTCCAGCATTGCCAGAGAAGGAATGATTAGCTAATATAACAGGATACAAATTATCTTCAAGAAGGGACACTGTGGCTGGGCTGGCCGAGGGCTCAGGTAGGTAGTCACTATTGTCAGAAGTATCCCTTTTATCTCGATGACCTCCTGCCTTGAAGAATTCACATGAATCTGTAATTCATCATTACTAACTCTCATGGTATGTAAAGAATCCATTAGATGACTTTATGCTCTTTCTGTTTTTCTAACAAATCAAAGCCCTGGAGGCGGGGATAAACACTTTAACTTTTGTTTTGCTGTGAAAGATGTCCAGGACATGGTAACTGGAAAACTCAATTCAAGCCCCTGCCACAATTAAACAAGCCAGGCATATTTTGTTTTAGTAAACTACCTATGATCTCAGGTTTACCTTGTAATCTGTGAAACACTGTTTCTAAGCTATTCAGTTTTTTAAATGCACTGACGGCAGCAGATTTAATTTAAAATGCTACTGTTCAATATGTCAAAGCTCAAATATTCTCTGGGAAGAGGCTTTAGTGCACATATATTATTAATGTACTATCAGAGAACAGACCCCAAGCTGAGTCTGACCAATGACTCATCAGCCAAAGAAATCAAGGTGGATATAAGCCAACTGGAAGACATTCTTACAGAACTTATTAGTCAAGGAACACAAATAAAATATAGGCACTCCACAGTTTGTGGTTAGAAGGTAGAAACCTCAGATTTATTGTGATATATATATATATATATATGTGTGTGTGTGTGTGTGTGATATATATATATATATATATATATTGTGATATATATATTCTTATAGATGTTCACACGTGTGGAAACCAAACGTCAGCATCAGTGTATATCTCAATCAATCTTCATATTATTGTGTTTCCTTAATTGCGTTTATCATTATTGTGTGTGTACTGGAACACATATTCTAACGCAGTTTTGGAGGACAGAGTACAACTTCTGGGAGTCGTTCTCTCCTTCCACCTTGGGTTCTGGGATGCAAGTCAGATTGTCAGGCTTGAGTAGCAGACACTTTTATTTTCAGTTGTGGGCCACTTCAGTTTTTGAGAAAGGATCTCACACTGAATCTGGAGCTGACTGATTGGGCTATGGCATCCAGGAGCTGCCTGTTTCTCCTTTCTAGCTCTGGAGGGATAGACAGGGGATGCTGCACTCAGGTTTTCTGCCGGGTGTTGGATGCTGGGGTCCCAGACTCAGGTCCTCACACATGTGCAGCAGGCACTGAAAGCATCTTTAGCCCTGAAAACATCAGCCTCATTCCCCAACTGTCACTTGGGTGAGAATCTCTAAAGAAAGCAGTGGAAGTGTTGCATGGTAGAAAGGAGACAAGAAGAGACTGCTCAAAGCCACGGCTCCGGGTTGGGGATTTAGCTCAGTGGTAGAGCGCTTGCCTAGCAAGCGCAAGGCCCTGGGTTTGGTCCCCAGCTTCGAAAAAGAAGAAAAAAGAAAAAAAAGAAAAAGAAAAAAAAGCCACGGCTCAGAGGACTTTTCGACCTCTGTCTATTTAGTGGTAAAAGTAGACAAACTGATCCTATCAAAAATTTGTGGAACATTAATCCTTGGGATAGAATGTCAGTGTCAATGAATGCGTGTTATCTCAGTAGTCTGATAAAAAGGAAAGGTAGGAAGAGTAATATAGATGGTTTTTTGTTTGCCATAACATACTTGGTAAAGCAGGTAGTTTTCTATTAAATGAAAACTTTTTGTTTAGAAAGCCCACTAATGCATGCTGTTTGTGACTTCATTTATTCAAAGAGCTAGCTATTTTTAGACAATGATGTTGTACTTGTAAAGACATATAAAATACAAGGACTATGGGATCATGGAATCACAGAACTTGGATACCTGGTGATTCCTGGAATATTCTAGCCACTTCTGAATTAGATAATGTAATTCTGAATTAGATAATGTAAGTTCCTTACTCAAGCATTCTCCTAGAGGAAGATGGCGGGAAGAGATGCCACTATTTGAACAAATGACAAAGCAGGTTGGTTGGGATAACCATGTCTAATGATGCTCTCCCTGCCAAGGAGAAGTCTTTCAAAGCTTATTCCCAGGTGTATCCTGAAGGTGAACAAAGGTTTACCATGCCATCACTCCCTTCCACAACATGTGTGGTGGCCCCAGTGGGACCTAAGTACCAAAAAAAAAAAAAAAATCAGGCACATTTACTTCAGACTCAGCTTAATCCACTTTGATAACTGGCCAGACTTTATTCTCAGATCGACGGGCTTTTCCTTCCTGATTCCTCTACTCCACAACTAAAATTTCATTACTGAAACAAGTGGAAGAATAAAAACACTATCAAACCAAAGAAAACAAAATGATTTGCAATTCCTATTAGGCTCAACCCCGTGGTTAAGGTACAGCAACTCGGAATCATGATCCTAATTAACTTACAAGTTAATATTTTATTTTCCTTGCTCGAAGCAAATTCCTTGAAGCTAAAATCATCTTTACGGGTTGTTGTTGATATACGAGATGTTAGCTCTTACTTAATTTTATTAAAACACCAAATTCTTATCCATGAGCATCACTAAAAAGTTGACATATTTAAATTATAAATCTTATTGTTGATCTAGTGTACAAAGATATTACTCAAGGTCACCTTGGGCTTACAAAATGGACTCACACAGCAATTTCCTTCTCTGCAGAATGGTGGTGGGTATTCCTACTGTAAATGACACAGCGTGGGGAGCAGAAAACACCTAGTCTAAGATTAAGCTCGGCCTCTGTCATTTGTGAGCTGGGGAGGGAAGGGGAAATAAAAAAAAAAAAACACAAGCAAAAATTCTTAATCTTTCCTTTATTTTCTGAAAGGACTAATACTTTTCCAGCCCCCTCATAGGAGTCTTTAAGCATCAAATGAGGTATTATCCCAGAATACTTTAGACATTTAAAGTACCATGTGATAGCAAGGAATTATCACTAAATGTTCCTTGACTCTAAATACTCTACCACGAAGATTTAAAATCTCAATCCTTCCTAACTCCCTACACACGGAGATAATACAATGTTGTGCAAAGTTCAATCAGGAATCCCAAAATTTGTTCGAAAACATTTCTACTATATCAAGTCTACAGTTTTCTGCAATGGCAGCATCTAGCGTTCCTTGTAACCTGCCATAATAGGGAACAGAAATGAAACCGTTTTCTTTCATGTCATTTAAGCATTTAATTGGAGTCACCAAGGAAAGTTTCAGATGAAGTCTCTTTTCCTTTCAACAGAAAATACGTATTAGGTACAGACTTGGAAACATGCCTACCCTCATATACCCTAAAGGTGGACATCTAAGGAATGGTTAGAAACATTCTTCTTAGATTCAAGAAGTGACCCTAACCAGGTGTGGGGGTGAAAACCTGGCATCCCAGTACTTTGGAAGCAGAGACAGGAAGATCAGGAATCCAAGGCATCCCTGGAAAGTTCAAGGCTAGCATGAGCTACATGAGACCCTGTCTCAAAACAACAAGAACTGTGGCAGTAGGAAGTTATACCTGAGTAAAGAGAAGGGCATCTTGCAAGGAAGCATTTTCTACCATGAGAACTGACCAAAGATAAAACAGATAATTCCACCAGGAACCTTCTCCTCACGCAAGGCATACAATGCCTTCAGAAGAAGCCCAGTATACAATTCCTTGAAAAGTAAAAATCTTCCATTGCAGGTGGCCTATTATATCCCAGTGGGCTGATAACTGAAAGTGTGCCCACCACCATCACATACATGAGACTTTTTCTATGTTGTCACTTCCAGTGCCATTCTCCCTAGATCAAGAGAGCAGGGGCGATAAGGGACTGCTTTACCGTCACATTATAAAACTGACATGAAAATAGTATCCATGGATGTGACGTGTATAATATGGAATTACTACATAAATTCCATTAGAGAGAACTTACCATGAATATTCCCAGGGCCTAGAATGTCCCCTGAGGATGCATGTGAGACTCAAAGTGCATGACAAACAATCAGAGATGCACAGGACACGCTGATATTTAGAAGTTGTTTCAAACACAACCTTCCAGTCTTTCTAGCCAGCCTAAACTTACCTACTACACTAAAAACACAAAGTCCCTCCTGTTTCCACAGTCAAGATTGGCAGTTTCCAAATGCACTTTTAATTGTGCTGTATGAATTAAGACCTCATGTTTATGAATAAATAAAAGTAGTTCTGTTTGGTTGAGACTTTACTGGTTTAATCTTGCTTAAGAGTGTCAAATATCTAATTTTTTTTTGAGCAAACCATATGCCAGGTTGACTCAGTACAACAACCAATTCCAAAGCCACTAATTGTTTGTGTTAGTCTCCAGACAAGCTGGAGACAGCACAGTCACCACAGGGAACTGGTCAACCTTTTCTGGTTGTGCTGTTTTTTCCATTATGGAAAGAAAATTAGCAGATCAAAGGCTCTGTTACAAAGGCTCAGGGAACCAATGCTAATTCAGCTTAATCACACTATTTGCATTTCATCTTAACCAGAATAATGCTTATTTGCTGATGGAATTTTTGATAGCAATCCTTCACTTTTCCCCTACCTATGACTTCTCCTTCCTTATAGCCAAGGCCAGAAAAATGTCAAGGAAGCACTCAAGGCAACCAGAGAAAGAGAAGTTGATCCCCACCAAGCAGCAGAAACTGAGCCAGAGTACTGTTTAATATTTACTAAACATTGGTCATGCATGAAGTATTTTCCCATGTTTCTGGACAAAGAAGGATACTAAGACTCACTCTATGACAGCTAAGATTATCCTGAGCATTGTCCTGACTTGTTTCTTCTATTGCTGCCAGTATAATTCCCCGTACTAATTTAACTGCCAAGTTTGAAAGGTTATAAACAATACATTGGATTCAGGGACATTGAACTGGCTTCAACAAGGGAGATTACTCTATAAGACTCAGCACCACCTAGGGGCAGCAAATCATGCCAGCCTGAATTCCACACCTGTAAACAAACTCTTCCTACTAAAGCTGGTCATGAAAGCCTTCAAAGTTTTATTTCTATTATAATTATGCACTCGCTGTGTGCAATTAGGTGCATGTATGACATCAGGGGAAAACTTGGGACTGGTTCTCTCCTCTTGCCATATAGGTCTAGGGGACCGATTTTAAAG
This sequence comes from Rattus norvegicus, assembly GCF_021556685.1. Classification (NCBI taxonomy): domain Eukaryota; kingdom Metazoa; phylum Chordata; class Mammalia; order Rodentia; family Muridae; genus Rattus; species Rattus norvegicus. Next base: position 199,345,142 of record NC_141535.1, on the reverse strand, counting down.
TTGCTGGGCTTAGTACTAAACACCTTTACCAGTTGAACCATCTCACTGGCCCACAAAAGCCTTTGCAGGAAATAGAAATAAAGTATGAGGAATAGAGAAAATTGTTTTTAAGGAATATAATATATTACATATTATTTTCCATATATACACATATATATGGAAATACATATATATACATATATATGGAAATATATATATATATATATATGCTTAAGTTTTCTTTCTGTTGTTGTGACAAAGCACCCTGACTAACTTGGGAAGGAAGTGTTTATTGACTTACAATGCTAGATTATAGCTCATCAATTTAGGAAAGTAAAAGTAGGAACTCAAGCATCTAATCACATCAGCATCCAAGATTCAGTCAAGAGATGAGAGCAATGAACACATTGAACCTTGCTGTTTACTCCTCATTTAGGGTACAGCCTAGTGAACAGTGCTACCCACAGTGGACTAGATCTTCCTACATCAATCATCAAGACAATACAATTCCTTATACAGATGCTCAACTGATCTAGACAATTCTTCATTAAGAATCTTCATAGGTGATTCTAGGTTGTATAAAGTTGACAGTTTAAATGAACCAAAACATAAATACGGGCAGATAAAAATGAAGAAAGCAACAACTTTCCAAGCAAATGGTCAGAAGAAGCAAGCTGGAGTAGCCATTCTAATATCAAATAAAATCAATTTTCAACTAAAACTCATCAAAAAAGATAAGGAAGGACACTACATATTCATCAAAGGAAAAATCCACCAAGATGAACTCTCAATCCTAAATATCTATGCCCCAAATACAAGGGCACCTACATATGTAAAAGAAACCTTACTAAAGCTCAAAACACACATTGCACCTCACACAATAATAGTAGGATATTTCAACACCCCACTCTCATCAATGGACAGATCATGGAAACAGAAATTAAACAGAGATGTAGACAGACTAAGAGAAGTCATGAGCCAAATGGACCTAACGGATATTTATAGAACATTCTATCCTAAAGCAAAAGGATATACCTTCTTCTCAGCTCCTCATGGTACTTTCTCCAAAATTGACCATATAATTGGTCAAAAAACGGGCCTCAACAGGTACAGAAAGATAGAAATAATCCCATGCGTGCTATCGGACCACCACAGCCTAAAACTGGTCTTCAATAACAATCAAGGAAGAATGTCCACATATACTTGGAAATTGAACAATGCTCTACTCAATGATAACCTGGTCAAGGAAGAAATAAAGAAAGAAATTAAAAACTTTTTAGAATTTAATGAAAATGAAGGTACAACATACCCAAACTTATGGGACACAATGAAAGCTGTGCTAAGAGGAAAACTCACAGCGCTGAGTACCTGCAGAAAGAAACAGGAAAGAGCATATGTCAGCAGCTTGACAGCACACCTAAAAGATCTAGAACAAAAAGAAGCAAATACACCCAGGAGGAGTAGAAGGCAGGAAATAATCAAACTCAGAGCTGAAATCAACCAAGTAGAAACAAAAAGGACCATAGAAAGAATCAACAGAACCAAAAGTTGGTTCTTTGAGAAAATCAACAAGATAGATAAACCCTTAGCCAGACTAACGAGAGGACACAGAGAGTGCGTCCAAATTAACAAAATCAGAAATGAAAAGGGAGACATAACAACAGATTCAGAGGAAATTAAAAAATCATCAGATCTTACTACAAAAACCTATATTCAACAAAACTTGAAAATCTTCAGGAAATGGACAATTTCCTAGACAGATACCAAGTACCGAAGTTAAATCAGGAACAGATAAACCAGTTAAACAACCCCATAACTCCTAAGGAAATAGAAGCAGTCATTAAAGGTCTCCCAACCAAAAAGAGCCCAGGTCCAGACGGGTTTAGTGCAGAATTCTATCAAACCTTCATAGAAGACCTCATACCAATATTATCCAAACTATTCCACAAAATTGAAACAGATGGAGCACTACCGAATTCCTTCTACGAAGCCACAATTACTCTTATACCTAAACCACACAAAGACACAACAAAGAAAGAGAACTTCAGACCAATTTCCCTTATGAATATCGACGCAAAAATACTCAACAAAATTCTGGCAAACCGAATCCAAGAGCACATCAAAACAATCATCCACCATGATCAAGTAGGCTTCATCCCAGGCATGCAGGGGTGGTTTAATATACGGAAAACCATCAACGTGATCCATTATATAAACAAACTGAAAGAACAAAACCACATGATCATTTCATTAGATGCTGAGAAAGCATTTGACAAAATTCAACACCCCTTCATGATAAAAGTCCTGGAAAGAATAGGAATTCAAGGCCCATACCTGAACATAGTAAAAGCCATATACAGCAAACCAGTTGCTAACATTAAACTAAATGGAGAGAAACTTGAAGCAACCCCACTAAAATCAGGGACTAGACAAGGCTGCCCACTCTCTCCCTACTTATTCAATATAGTTCTTGAAGTTCTAGCCAGAGCAATCAGACAACAAAAGGATGTCAAGGGGATACAGATCGGAAAAGAAGAAGTCAAAATATCACTATTTGCAGATGATATGATAGTATATTTAAGTGATCCCAAAAGTTCCACCAGAGAACTACTAAAGCTGATAAACAACTTCAGCAAAGTGGCTGGGTATAAAATTAACTCAAATAAATCAGTTGCCTTCCTCTATACAAAAGAGAAACAAGCCGAGAAAGAAATTAGGGAAACGACACCCTTCATAATAGACCCAAATAATATAAAGTACCTCGGAGTGACTTTAACAAAGCAAGTAAAAGATCTGTACAATAAGAACTTCAAGACACTGAAGAAGGAAATTGAAGAAGACCTCAGAAGATGGAAAGATCTCCCATGCTCATGGATTGGCAGGATTAATATAGTAAAAATGGCCATTTTACCAAAAGCAATCTACAGATTCAATGCAATCCCCATCAAAATACCAATCCAATTCTTCAAAGAGTTAGACAGAACAATTTGCAAATTCATCTGGAATAACAAAAAACCCAGGATAGCTAAAGCTATCCTCAACAATGAAAGGACTTCAGGGGGAATCACTATCCCTGAACTCAAGCAGTATTACAGAGCAATAGTGATAAAAACTGCATGGTATTGGTACAGAGACAGACAGATAGACCAATGGAATAGAATTGAAGACCCAGAAATGAACCCACACACATATGGTCACTTGATTTTTGACAAAGGAGCCAAAACCATCCAATGGAAAAAAGATAGCATTTTCAGCAAATGGTGCTGGGTCAACTGGAGGTCAACATGTAGAAGAATGCAGATCGATCCATGCTTATCACCCTGTACAAAGCTTAAGTCCAAGTGGATCAAGGACCTCCACATCAAAGCAGACACACTCAAACTAATAGAAGAAAAACTAGGGAAGCATCTGGAACACATGGGCACTGGAAAAAATTTCCTGAACAAAACACCAATGGCTTACGCTCTAAGATCAAGAATTGACAAATGGGATCTCATAAAACTGCAAAGCTTCTGTAAGGCAAAGGACACTGTGGTTAGGACAAAACGGCAACCAACAGATTGGGAAAAGATCTTTACCAATCCTACAACAGATAGAGGCCTTATATCCAAAATATACAAAGAACTCAAGAAGTTAGACCACAGGGAAACAAATAACCCTATTAAAAAATGGGGCTCAGAGCTAAACAAAGAATTCACAGCTGAGGAATGCCAAATGGCTGAGAAACACCTAAAGAAATGTTCAACATCTTTAGTCATAAGGGAAATGCAAATCAAAACAACCCTGAGATTTCACCTCACACCAGTGAGAATGGCTAAGATCAAAAACTCAGGTGACAGCAGATGCTGGCGAGGATGTGGAGAAAGAGGAACACTCCTCCATTGTTGGTGGGATTGCAAACTGGTACAACCATTCTGGAAATCAGTCTGGAGGATCCTCAGAAAATTGGACATTGAACTGCCTGAGGATCCAGCTATACCTCTCTTGGGCATATACCCAAAAGATGCCCCAACATATAAAAAAGACACGTGCTCCACTATGTTCATTACAGCCTTATTTATAATAGCCAGAAGCTGGAAAGAACCCAGATGCCCTTCAACAGAGGAATGGATACAGAAAATGTGGTACATCTACACAATGGAATATTACTCAGCTATCAAAAACAACGACTTTATGAAATTCATAGGCAAATGGCTGGAACTGGAAAATATCATCCTGAGTGAGCTAACCCAAACACAGAAAGACATACATGGTATGCACTCACTGGTAAGTGGCTATTAGCCCAAATGCTTGAATTACCCTAAATGCCTAGAACAAATGAAACTCAAGACAGATGATCAAAATGTGAATGGTTCACTCCTTCTTTAAAAGGGGAACAAGAATACCCTTGGCAGGGAAGAGAGAGGCAAAGATTAAAACAGAGACTGAAGGAACACCCATTCAGAGTCTGCCCCACATGTGGCCCATGCATATACAGCCATCCAATTAGACAAGATGGATGAAGCAAAGAAGTGCAGACTGACAGGAGCCGGATGTAGATCGCTCCTGAGAGATATAGCCAGAATATAGCAAATACAGAGGCGAATGCCAGCAGCAAACCACTGAACTGAGAATAGGACCCCCATTGAAGGAATCAGAGAAAGAACTGGAAGAGCTTGAAGGGGCTCGAGACCCCATATGTACAACAATGCCAAGCAACCAGAGCTTCCAGGGACTAAGCCACTACCTAAAGACTATACATGGACTGACCCTGGACTCTGACCTCATAGGTAGCAATGAATATCCTAGTAAGAGCACCAGTGGAAGGGGAAGCCCTGGGTCCTGCTAAGAGTGAACCCCCAGTGAACTAGACTGTTGGGGTGAGGGGGACAATGGGGGGAGGGTTGGGAGGGGAACACCGATAAGAAAGGGGAGGGGGGAAGGGGATGTTTGCCCGGAAACTGGGAAAGGGAATAACACTCGAAATGTATATAAGAAATACTCAAGTTAATAATAAAAAAAAAACTGAAGAAAGCTTGTAAGTGAGTATTTTGGCCATTATATCAGTAAACCCAGCAGCTCCCATGAAGCTGCTGATAGAATTTAGATGTCCAGGAGAAACCAAAGGGTGTATCATCACAATAGAAATGTTACCCCTTCCACAACCTCCAAACACAGATTATTCAAAGAAGCTCATTCTCTAGCCAACGCTACTATACCAGTGTCCTCCGCACTTTTTGGTTTTCCTCAGTAAATTCCCTAGAGACCTTTTCGGGATAAACAACACACACAAGACCATTCAAGCTGGGAAGACAATGCTTCAAGAATACAAAGATCATCACCAGTTAAAAACTTCTCCAGTTGACCCATCTGGCTAGTGTGCAGATAAAAGCTCAGAGAGCTAATAAATCTAGTCTGGATTCTATGGGGCCTACCCTTATTCTCCTTTCCAAAAGCCCACAAACAAGACTTAATAAAACTGGTTAACTAAACAGGTACCCTTAGCTCTTTGTGCAGACGTTTATGCTATTCAATTGTACTGTAAAAATAATGCCAAACAGAGACAATTCACTTGGGTCTGTTTTTGCTCTGGTGGAGTAAAGAGCATTCTTGTGCTAAATCACTAATATTATATCAAACAAATGAATGACAAAATCACAAAGTTCTACAAAAGTTCAGCCACACTATTGATCCCTAGGAGTTGAGATCTTTGACTGCTGGCATGTGTGTACTGCATTCCCAAGGTTTAAACATGTGCTCTGAGACAAGAGTCAGTAAGTACAGTCTAGGAACTGAATCAGTACCCCCCAACCATTAAACTGGAATACATAGTCATTCACTTCTATATTCCCTGCCACTCCATTAGTACTTAATGTTAATAAAATCCAATCTCTGAAGAGACTTATGTCGCACATTTACTCTGTCTTCCCATAAAACTTTACTGTTTTCTGATCTAAAAGCTAAATTTGTTGCCCAAAGATATACCCATTCATATATTTGGGAAGATTCAAATAGCCCAGGCCCCCTGGTGAAAACAGTGATGAAGAAAGGAGGTGGGGCACAGGAGGAGGAAAAGACAACAGAGGAACCCTTGAATGGTCGTTCTATAGATAGATCTCACAGAGTTTCCTGTGGGTATAGGGAGGTAAATCCATCTAAGCAAAAGTAGAAAGGAAGTCAGTCTTTTACCTCCCCAGCTTTACAGTCTCCACCCCACTCTCATTCTCTCCCTCATGCTTACTTAATGAATGAATATTCTGGGGCAGCATTTCATCAGAAACTGGCCTTTGTGCTCTTTCTCTTTAGAGAATCCCTGTAGGATCCTGCCTGCCCCAGTCCACAGTCTAGAGATCTGAAATGGCGTCTACAGAAATGATACACGAATCTGCTACCATAAGCCTGGGTCTTTTATCAAGCAATAACAAAGAGCATCTTCTTTTGTGGTTTCTAGAACTTTTCTTGGAGGCAAGATGGCAGATGGCATGGCGTTAATACTCTAATCTCAGGATGGGTAGTGAAGTGGACTGTTTGAACCAACTCGTGGCTCCCCAAAAGGGAGGAGGTGAGGAGAACTGGCCACCTCAGAGAGCAGAGAGAGTGGTCACACTATAGGCACTGGTGGGGGTGTTTAAGGACCGTGCAGAACAATGGAAAGGATGGGGGCAGGACATGAGTCGTCTCCCCAGTGACACTGTCAGCACATAAAATGTAAACTATGTGGACTACATGCGAATAACAGAGAAGAAAAAAGGCCTTACTTCTGAAAAAGGTGAATGCCAAAGGAATCAGAATCGTGGCGGCAGAGTCAAATATTAGGAAGCCATGGGCTCTGAGCCTCCCAGCTCTAGAATACAATTTGGGTGAAGTTCTGTTTAAATCTTCCAGGGATAAGGAGGCTGCACGCAGCATAAGCTGCAAATTATTTCTGCAGTTTTTAGCTCATGTGAGGATGAGATCAATTCTACTTAAAAGACAGGCGGGATAATGTGAAAATTATCCATCCTGCTTTGCTGCATACATCTACTCAGACTGCCACAGAGGAGCCTATCTAATATCAGGTTCCCCGTGCATAAAAACGCCTTAGAAAAAATGCAGTGCCATATTTAAAAGCTAATAATGACACAAGACAGAATGACATCAACTTTGCAAGTTACAAAAATAAATTAATGCAGCCCAATGAGGAAACAACAGTAGGTACCTTCTTACCACACTAAAGAAGTCTCTTTATCCATGGGCCGGTGAGCATTCTGCAACCTATCAAGTCTTTGTTTCTTGCTTTTATTAATTGTCATAAAGTTCCAAAAGTAAAATTTAAATTTCCATAGAAATATAATTACTTATTATGTGCTAGATGATGTGCTAAGAGAGAACATAAATGTGAATTGCACTAACATGAGATCCCTGCATGCCCGCATGATGTTGGGAGTCCAATTGAGGAAGCAGCCATAAGGAGACAGATAGAAAGATCCAAGGCCCCAGGCAGGTCTGCCTTGGAACTATAAATGTACAAATTCAGCAGCCAAAGCAATACGAAAGTAATTTCCCTTTCGGCATTTCAAAGAACACAAAAGTGTGAATAATTCGGAGTTCACAGACATGCTTCTCCTGAGACCCTTCCCAAACCTCTTAGATCCATAACTAACTCAAGAGCATTGTTCAGATCACTAAGCCTTCCTTTCTATCTCCAGTCACACGAGGCGGTCTCTGTCTACCTCTAACAGCTCTAACCGTGTTACTCAATGAGGTATCTAGCTTAATAAGCAAGAAGGAATCCACCCCCCCCCTTTTTATGGAACACTAGGTTCTTTACTTTGCTGAATACGTCTAGTGTCACAGGAGAAACTGGACAATATGAAAAGCCATTGAGCAAACACAGACAGACATCCCTCTGGCTCCTTCTTCCCCAGGTTCAGAAGGCCTTGAGCTCTTCCCGAGTTTCGCGGAGGGGAGTGGCTTCTCAACTGAGGGGGCTCTCTAGGTAGGCGGTTCCTGCACAAGGCTTTCCTGTGACTGGGTCGATAACTCGGCCCACTTTGAAGATGATCTTCGCCAGTTCGTGTTTCACGAGCTTTGATCGTGGGGCGGGTAAAGCTCTGAGGAGCACGACGTTCCCGACGCTGCACTGCTGAAGGGCATTGTGAGCAAAGTAGGTTTTCCGCTTATTAAAGTACTTTGGTAAGTAGGGATCCAAAACAAGTCTGGTCGCTCCTACTTTAGCAGTTTTTACCATTGCTGTACCAATCACCTTCCCCACAACCCATTTGGCGTGGACGGATGAACGGATTACTGACATCATGTGTCTGTGAGTGCCTCCAAAAATCTACCACTCGGACCAAGGCCCGGAATCCTTCCCCTTTAGGAGAATAAAATATAAGCTGTACGGAGGCGAGAAGTAATGGATCCTCGTTGACAGAGGGGTGGTCGCTGAATGGAGAGAAAGTTGCACACAATGCATGTGAAGATTCCTTGTCCAAGAAAATACTCTACACTGTGAGGGGACACTGGGAGATGGAATCATTCATTTGGTATAGCGGTCAGTAGTAACACAAAGTAACACTAACAATAAGACCCAGGGCATCTAGAACCAGCTATGGAACAATGACAAAGACTTCCGGGCGGGTACTCTCTCATACATGAGAGTGTGAGGACCATGCATCCTCTAGGGATTGAAATGCACTATATAACTAAACACACTATATAACTAGAGCAAAATTGGCATGGGAGACAATGATGAGAGTTGTGGCTGGAAGAGAAAGGTGAAATAAAACGGCACAGCTTTTCTTTGGTCCTGGTTAAAAAAAATTAAAGTCATTATCTTACCAATCGCAATCAACAATCTGCAAAGATTAAATGATGGTCAGTATAAGACCAGATGGCCTGGATGCTCGGTGAGAATGGACAGGTTGGGAAGGTGAGAAGAAAGAAGCAGAAGCAGAAGCAGAAGCAGAAGCAGGAGGCTTAAACTAAGGTATGTGGCGAAGGAGAGTACAGGCAAGCAGTCAGCTATCATCTGCAGAGGATGCTGCAGGGTACTGGTCAGAGGTGGAAGGAGAGGACCGGGTGATGCCATTCTTGGCTTCTATCTTTTGATGCCTGAGCAAATGATATTAGAGATAGAGATGACTTGGGTCAAAACATCAAGGGCTCACTATTGAAGTTTAATCTCCTATACATTAACTGAACACAACAATATTTAGAAATATATATTCACACATATATACATATATACAGTGTGTGTGTGTGTGTGTGTGTGTGTGTGTGTGTGTTTGATTTCAATCTCAATAATTCCATCATTGTTTTGTGCCCAAGGCTTCGAATAAGGTCCAGCAACAAGGAAGTATTCAATAAAAAATTAGAGAATGGACCCAACTTTATAGTGTAATTATCTCTTTGTATTCCGCATATCTGAGCAATACTTCAGATCAAAACAAATTATACTTGATGAAATATAATTTTGAGTTCAAAATGTGAGAGAGCACACATTTATACAATCTATATAGAAACTAAATTTCAAGGAAATGTTCTTCCCCGGTAGAGTGTGAGTTTGAAGGAAATGCTATTTTATTTGACCTTTGATTATTTAAATTTTTCTTTTTAATTCTCTGGCATGCTTGCTCTTTTTTTTGTGTGTGTGTGACTTCAGCTCCTTTGGGAGAGAGAGGGTGAATAAATTAAGAGGCCAAACTGGATCTCATGTTAAATGGACTTTGGGCATGTGGACCTTCATGGCCACATCTTCACCCCCACCCCTTCCTGCCGTATCTACTTCTCTTCCTGCCTTTATTTTCTTTCTTTCTCTTTCCTGCTCTTCCTTTAAAAAGCTTTGAGCCTAGGCATGTAACACACACCTATAGATCTGCAATCCCAACACTTGGTAGCTTGGAGGTAACAGAATCAGGAGTTCAATTTCAACCTCAGCTATTAATGAGATCCAAGTCAACCAGAGCCTATGAGACTCTAAATCACCATTGGAACTTTGTTGTTCTTTGATTCCATTTATTTTATATTTAACACAGTTTGGACTTATTTCTGCAATACACACACACACACACACACACACACACACACACACCAAGGATCTGTGTGTATTTTTCACAATAAAAACATGCAAAAGAAAGCAATTGAAAAATGATCTATTTTAGATAAGAAGATCTGAATACAGTTCACTACTTAACACCCTTATGGTTAAGGAGAACCCTGTGCACTGAGATATCGAACTCTGTAGTAAGGACAGAGTAGCAGCACTGTTCAACATCACAGGCATGATCCTGTGATCACTGGTTTCCTAGCTACTCAGAGAATCGATAGGAACAGAGTAAGTACACGGGGTTTGAGAAAACAGCGAAGCCCTCCTAACAAAAAGTTGAACGCAGCTGGCTCTAGGCACTCGCATTCACATCAAACCCAGCCAAACTGAATACAATACTTGTCTTCCTATTTCTCAGATGACCAAATGGCATTATAAGAGACAACTGGCAACAAAAATCATTTTGGGGATAAAGGAAAGCAAGCCATGTGTCCCAACCAGTCAGCCTCTAAAGCATGCCAATGGATGCTTAGATAAGGCTCCAACACTTCAGCGGTTAAGCATCATTTAGCTCTATAAAGTCTTCTACAACCTCAACAACAACCAGGACTACTACCTACCCCGTTTAGTAAGGAAAAAGAGAGAAAACTCCTTTCTCCTTCCCCATCCAAGTGGGTCACTGCCACCTCTCTCTTTCTCCATTCAGCTCTATCTAAGGAGGTTGCCAAGTTCTAATGGGTTTCACTGCAGATTCTAAATGCTGGAAGTGGTGACGGCCAGCCAAGGTCAGAGGACGTGCTGTGGAGCAAGGGTTGGGTGTGCTTAGGAAAGACAGCTTAGGCTGAGATCCAGGTCACTACTGGGAGATGGCTTGTGTCCTGAGATCCAGGTCACTACTGGGAGATGGCTTGTGTCCTGAGATCCAGGTCACCGCTGGGAGATGGCTTGTGTCCTGTACGTCCTCATTGTTTACAGGTGTCCATGCACTCTCTGCCCTTTCCTCTAATGTACCAAATTAAGAACAGGCTCAAACTGCACTAAAGGGTATCTGCAAATATTTTAAACAAAAACAGTCTGAACCTCCTATAGACAGATATGTAAGATATCCAATCATCTTCTGTAATGAACCAGCAATTCATCCATCTTAAAACTGTCAATTCCACTGATCAACCACCATCATCCTCTTCAATGCTCCTTTAAGGCACAGTCCAGAGACTCCCAGAAAGATAAGACCCAGGCTAAAGCTAAAGACACCGGGAAGGGCTGCCCAGCGTGGGTACAGAAGTCTTGCTGCATTTTCAACGTGGTTACAACACCACATGCTTCTTGGATTTCTTTGTTTCCCATGACTTAGAAAAGCAGAACGATTAGAAACAATGAACAAAACAGAATAATAAATCTGACCCTTGGGCAAAATCTTAAGCATCAAAATTTACCTAGGTTCTTCTTCTTCATGAAGAACAAGGTAAGACCTGTCTTAGAAAGCTAATAGCGTGGTTTCCAGGCTTTCCTGGTATAGCTAGCTTCAAAAGGAAAGGGGGATGTTAAGAAAATAGATAGGCTGATATCTTAGCTAAGTTCTGCTTTTTACTTTGCCCTGCATGTTTTAACTTTTGCTTGCAGAACCCCTCAGGGTTCAACTCTTGTGTAAATTTGTAGAAAAGCATGCCTACCTTCTACCCCTTTAAATAAGCAGTCATCTAAACTTCAAAATACAAACATGGCTCTTACTTGGGCTTCACTGTATTGCTGGGGTGCTTCAAAACTATTCATAGATGTAGAGTGTCTGGCCCCCTGAAGGTATGGGTGCAGAGGAGCAACTCGGTTCTCTCCATACCCTGTGTACCCTGCAAGAAGTGTTAGCTGCCTGCCTCTAAAAGGCCACTTGCCTTCCTCCCTTCACAGTGAGAGAACCTTGATTCAAACCCATGTGAATTAGGGATGATAATCTCAGCCTCCCTTGTCATGTATAGTTAGATGTCCAAGTTCTGCCTTGATTTAAGAAAAATATGTGTTGTTGAAGGTTCCTCAAAAGAGAGGGGTTGCCCCTCTTCCATCTCCCAGGTAGATTTTATAGCTGGAATTCCAGTAGTCATTTTATACTTTAACCAACACTGAAGACAGAAGCCAAATGCTGAGGTCAGTAGAAGAGAGCACAAGGCTGAAAGGGAGGTAGGTGGCTCAGACAGCCACCTCTTGAACAGCCTCTGCCTAGCACAGCTTCTTCTCTCGCATGCGAGCGGACAAGCATGCATCGCTTATCTCATATTAAAGATGAGCACTTTGAAAGTGTAACAAAATGGTCACTGATCCTAGGACCCTGCCTCCTCTGAGACCAGACACTTAGCTGCCCTTCCCTGGAGAAACTCCTTCACTCGAAAGATTCTACAGCCCAGAAAGACATCAAAAAATTCTAGTCTGATATCCTTCCCACAAGGCCAAAAGTCTGAGATCCATTCTGCCTCTGGATACATTTGCTATTCCCAGCATCATATGGCTCTGCCACCATGCAACCCAAGGTGTCTCACTGAGAGAGCACAAGGGTTATGAGGTTAACCATTCTGGATTACAGACTGGACCAACATCGCCCACTTAACATCCGTGCCCGATATAAATGCAACCTGTGATGCAGATCTCATGTCCAGGCAACCTTAAATACAACTGACCTTTTGTACCTAACTATTACAATCAATAACCAAGTATGAGGACTATACTGCTATATCAGAAACTGTTAGCTTTGTGCTCATAAGCATCTTAGGACCTTAAATATAAAATACTACTTCTAGCAGCGGTAACACTAAATACAACCTTTTGATCAACAAATATCATAAGCTTTACACTGCAGCATGTGGCTGGCGTTTCGCTGAGACAGTATTTGCGATTCAGATTAAACATCACTATCCCCATTTACAGATGCAGGAACTGAGGCTTCAGAAAATAAATGACTTATCGAAGACTATAGGCAACTACAGCTATGATGACAGCAGAACCCAGGCTTGTTTTATGCTTGATTTTTTTTTAAATCGATACAATCGTGTCTTTCAAGACACGAGTCTTGAGCCAGCAAGATAGCTCAAGATAGGTAAAAATGTTTCCCACCGAAGTTGATGTCCTGAGTTCCATCCCCAGGGCCCACATGGTAGAAGGGCAGAAATCTATCCCTGTGAGTTGCTCCCTTTCCTCCACAGACATGCTATGCTGTGCATGTGCACATGTGTGCACACGCACATGCCTGTGCACATGTAAGCATGCGCACACATACACATACACACACACAAATAAAAACTTCAAAAAACACCCTAATTCCATCTCAATTTTATATTAATACCAGCATTTCTTAAAGTCAAAACAAGCAATAAAAACTGGTCAGAACTGGTCGGGGTGTGGTAAGCAACACTAGAACCCAGTGAGACAAACCTCAGAAGTGTTCTGTTTAATTCCACCCTTTTTAATGGTTTCATTTCAGGGTGACCAGTGTGCGTCCACAAGAAGGGTCATGATGCACCTTCTTAATTTATAAACATCAAAACTACAAAGAAACGCCTAACAGTGTGTTCTCAGTGATTACAGCTCTGCGTGCTGTTTCTTCTGAACCAGGTCCGGGTATTTTCACCTCTTTGTTGAGCATCCTCTTTAATAAAAGGGAAGGGCATTGATAGAAACACAGCCCTGAAACATTCATTGCATATGCCTGAAACTCAGCAAGGATTCAAACAATAAGTGAGGTTAAAATCGAAGAAAGACATCAGCCTTTCTATTCGAAGCAAAGGATGTGCACTCGTGTGCATAGCTGTGGATTTTTTTTATAAATAAAAAATTTATAATTTATTTATTTTACAAATAAAAATGTTTAATTTAAGGGTATATATTAAAACCAGTAATTACAGGAAAAATTTATCCTTATAATTAAATTTCTCGAGGCATTAAAAGGTGAAGACTGAAAGTATTTCTAGGAGAAGCAAGTCAAAGAGAGGGTTTGAGCTCCCTCTTTCTTCCTTTTGAAGAAATTCACCAGCTTTCTTCTCGGAGACCAGATGACCAGCCCACAATCTGCCTTTGCATCCCTGCCCAGAGCCTCTGCGCACAGCACACCAGCAGCCACTAGCAGAGAAAAGCTCCATGACTCACCAGTGATTTAAATAGTAGACACAATGAACTCTCAAATGTAGGTCAGGGAGATGGCTCACTGGCACTTGCTGGCCAAGCATAACCACCCAAGTATGAATCCTCAGCACCCAAGGAAAAGCTGAGCAGAGGTGGCAGTCAGTCTTTAAACTCAGAGTTTGAGAGGCAGATACAGGGGATTCCGGAGGCAAGGTCTAGCTGGTTTAGCCCAATGAGTGAATTCTGGTCTGGATCCAACTGAGAGCCTCTGACTCCGTACAAAGGGCAAACACTAAAGGAGATAAAGCCTTTGACCTACACACACACACACACACACACACACACACACACACACACACACACACCACATTTAGGTAAGTGCACACCACATACACAATAAATAAATTTTATAAAGTAAAAATACTCACAAAGCCATTTCAAACTGTTCCAGCCATTTTTTCTTTAAATCTTTTGTTTTGCAATAAAATTCCAGCCCATTTTGTCCTTGGGTATGGATGAGGTAGAAGCCATAAGACCACTGTGAAAATGAATATTCTTCAAGTTAATGATTATCATTCGTTAAGAGCACATTTCCAAGTCCACTGGAGCACCATCATAAGCACGCACAGAAAACTTCATAGCTGTCCGCATTAACCCGGACGATTGTAGCCAACTTCACATTGAGAAGGAAGTCAGTTACCAACTTCATATTGATGAGAAAATCATTGTTACCGTATTGATCTGAGGAACTGGAAATGGTCAGATCGGTTCTGTCAGGACCCAATCATAGCTCACGGGAACCTGTACCAAATCAATCTCTGAAAACCCAATGCCTGACTCCAGATGTGCAGGTTCCGTACTCAAATATTCATCAACTGGAGATGAAAACCATATGAATTGCATCTGCACTAAACATGTACAGACTTGTTTGCCTTGTCGTGATTGCTAAATGATACAGAGTAACAGCTGCTTACAGGAATTCAAGTATTGTCTTAGGTTTTACAAACAGCCTAGAGATGCTCTAAGTGATGTCGAAAGACGTGCCTGGGTTAGATGCAAACAATGAGCCACTTTATATAAGGGCCCTGAGTATCTGCAGATCTAGGTGTCTGCAGTGGAGGGATGACTATTGAATATTCAAAGTTCTGCATAAATTACTGCTTGCCACCTTCCCAGAAGTCACCTTTTTATTCTCTTTATCCGTGGTAGGGTTGTTGGCGATCTTGTACTGCTGGAGATCTATTATTTCCTTCATCTCGTAGTTATCCCCTTTCCTTTTACAGACAATCACTGCCAGATCGAATAAGAAGATATGCCTGTGAAGGAGAGACAGTGCGGGTGACTGACAGCCAACGGTTTACGGGCATGTATCGTTTTCCCTGGCAAGACGAGACTGCACCAGCCAAGCGTACTCCTGCATTAAGGGTCACAGGCAGGGCTGCACGGTGAAAGCGATAAGGGATACAGGCCCACAGGAACATCACTGTCCTTCACCACCATGCAGAAGGAGAAATGGTGCCATTCCACCCCAGTTCCCCCCATTTTAACAAAAAGAAAGGGAAGGCTCATTAGAAAAGCAGTCCATACACTTTAGAGTCAATACTCACTGGGATAGCCATAAAGCTACTCATGAATAATTGCTCTCTTTTTATTTAAATGCTAGAGTCTCAGAAAAATACTCAGTCAGGACAGATCGCCTATAACCATAATAGTTATCAATCAAAAGCCTTGAGAACTGTTCACCCATTCCACAAACAGGACATAAAGTAAGTTCCTGGGGTCCCCACTCTCACCCTGGGTGAGCAGACCCACGCCGGGGGCAGAGGGTTGTATGTAAATTGCCAAACCTTACACTGATGATCTGGCAGATATAGATCACACCCGGGCTAACTTTAGAACCTGTGCCTTCACTCCTTGTGTTCAGTGTCACAATTTAATGGGTCACCTTAAGCGTAGCTTGGGTGTAAGAGAAACTGCAAGCCAGGAAGGTGATGGTTAAGTTTCTGTGCTAATTTTTTTTTTTATTAAAAGCAACATTAATTGGGGAAGGAAACGAAGCTTCTAACCTTATCATCCAACCCCAATAAACATGTGCTTTTTAAAACTCTCAGTGATTAACACACTTATTCTTAGCCAGTGATTGTGACAAGGACACATTCCTGGTGTTCAAACACTTTCCTCATCTTCAAAGTCAAACGTGTGGCTCCAGAGAGCTACCTGAGGAGTCAGGGTATCAAGGTGGAAACAAGGGCCAATGCTGCCCCCTGCTGGCAGACTTCTGCTTCTACAAAGAGTCCAGAAAATCCCCCACAAAAGCATCTGTCTGACAATCACCTGTTGTGACAAAGAATAAAAGGCCAAGGGTACTTAGGACATTCAAGGACTCTGCCTAAAGATCTCCCTAAATAAAAACATTATTAAGTAGTTCCCATTCCGCATTGCTTTCTAGGATGAATTCCATTATTTTCAGTTAATTTTCAATGAGCCTTTTTTAAAAAGGTGATCGTGGTTTTACAGCAATTGTCTGATGGCGTTTCATGACTGAGATGCATCTTATGTCCTAACATTTTTATCTAGCACCTAAAATCTTAGGCGAATCAACAGAGTGCAGGCTAGAAAGAGAAGTAATGTATGGAACATACGTTAAAGAAGGTAAGGGACCTGTGACTGGCCGCCCCCTGGCCTGCGCGCACTGCCACCCATCCTAGAATAGCTGTGATAGCAGCTACTACTGTGAGAGTGCACAGTGTGCCACGCACCTTTCTTGTTTCGTATGCTTGTCCAGTGTGGTTATTCGGATTTCACCGTCTCCCTGCGGTCGCCCAAAGAGCAAAACGGGCTGGTTCTAAAACACAGATACATATTAAAATAAACCTGAAGTGTGTGTGTCTAACCCTTTCACAATCACATAAAAACAGAAGTAAACATCAGGAAAGACATTTTCCAGGACAACCACCCTATTATATTAAAACTGGTTTCATTTTTATTTATTTTAACACATTTACTCTCAAATGCACAGGACTTGGATACAAGATATGATTTGAAAATCAACCCGTCCTCTGTAATTACAGCAGATATATTGTGGACACTACCTCTACATATAATCTATAATCTTAAAAGGGAAGTTACCAGAGCTAGATCTGACCTGAAAGCCTCACCCTCCTGAGGCCTGGCTTTTGTCTACCTCAAGGTACCATTCAAGCCTCGATAGGAGGGCAGCAACCAGTAGTCCTACCGAACTGTGATGCCTATGAACATCAATAACCAACCACACTAACCATGGGATACGTGAAGTAATGGTACAGGTAGTCAGTAACCAAGAGCTCTCTAAGAGGACTTAGGGCAGTCAACGAGAAAATCCACGCCTGAGACTGAAACCTATCCTGGTACCTGGGGCTAGTGAAGCCACAGATGTTGAAGGAGAACTGACAACGACTGCTTACTAAACCAGCCTAATCCCTAACTACCTTCAGGTAGATTCCTTATACTCACAGATCAGTGAGTGGACTTCTCACCCCTTACCCAGAAAACTGCTCTTTGCAGCGGAGACAAGACAGAAAGGCACAACCAATCAAAGCGTAGAACTGTGGAGCACAGTCCCAACTCATTGGTCTACAGCACAACTCTTGCCCCTTGGGCTCAGGAACCAGAAGAGATAGCAGGATGACAAAAGTCAGATGAACTGTGGGTTGTCTGTGGGATTGTGTCTCCTAAAATGCCAGAGAGGCTACACCTGTGGTGTTTCACCAGCATGTCTTTCTAAACACGAGCAGAACGAAGACAGACAGACCTGCCGGTGTGAAAGGGGAGAGCTCACAAGGCCCCAAGCCTAGACAAACAAACAAACAAACAAACAAAGGAACAAAGGAACAAAGGAACAAATAAAACACTGCAGGAAACTAAGAAATGCGGAGACTGGGAGAAATGGTCTTTTTTATAGGTTAAAAGCACATCAATAGGGGTTGGGGATTTGGCTCAGTGGTAGAGCACTTGCCTAGCAACCGAAAGGCCCTGGGTTCGGTCCCCAGCTCCAAAAAAAAGAAAAAAAGAAAAAAAGAAAAAAAAAGCACATCAATTAGTTATCGACTACCAACTATCCCTAAAAATATATACACATAAGTAACATTATATTGACTGAGCAAGGTGTATTTATACAACAATTAAAGAAAAAAAAAGGCCAGGAATTTTAAAGAGAACAGGATGGGGTTACTGGGAAGCATTTGGAGGGGAGAAAGGGAAGGGGGAAATGATGTAATTAAAGTTTAATCTCAAAAAATAAAAATATAATTTCAAAAGGGGAAATGACACAAGAAAATTATAGTGATTTCTAATCACAAGAAAATTACAGTGAGTGATATTTGTCGTGCATGCAGGGTGGAATGAGGCAGCCTCTGTGTTCATTGAACACACCACACACGGGGCATGAATGTTCACAGAAGCACGGAACTGCAAACACATAATTGTCCCAAAAGCAGAGTCTAGGAAGGGGAGATCATTTGAGCTAGGATTCAGGGGTGGCCTTTTTGAACTAAGAGTTCCAGGATGAAATTGTCTGATGTAACATTTAATGATATATTTCCACAAAGGCGGGAAAACAAAATAAACTATTAATGAATACTGACAGTATTTGTTAAGGAAAAGGGAATTGACTGAAGATTATCAATGACACCTACGGATTTCATTCTAATAAAAGATAAAAGATGTGATTTCTAGGCACGCACTCACGTATTAGCCACAATTGTTTCTTAAAAGTGCCAAGAACATTCAATGGAGAGAAATAAAATATACAAATAGTGCAGGGGAAGTTATACATCTACAAGAAAAAAGAATAAAATCGGACCTTATCTTTCTACTGTATCTAAGAATAACTACCTAGGGCAAAGATCTACACCTAAGAGCTGACACTATTAAGGTTTTACAAGAAAATGGAGAAGAAGCTTTTTTACAGAATTAAATTTAGCAATGAGCTCTCGGATGTGACACTGAAAGTGTAGACAAGAAAGGGAAGGTGGGTGAACTGGAACGTACAGCACCCCAACGCCGTCTACAGAAGAACGTCTCTATCAAACCTGTGTGACAAGGGACCGATGGGAATGCGTGTATAAACTCCTACAGATACACACATGTGAGTGTGCATGCACACACACCCCCACACCACATCAGGACTATAAAGTAGCCAAGGTATTCAAATGAACAATTCTCCAAACCAACTGTGTCCAGTGAACACACAAAGCAATGTTTAACACCACTAGCCATTAGGAAAATTTTATCAAAACCATAATCAGATAGCACCTCACACCCATTTGGATATATGTTTTGCAAAAGAAAATATTTAAAGAGAGACCTGAAAATTTGCATTTGCCAAGTTCCTGAGGAAACTGGGACCCATTCATATCAGTAGTAGAAATGCAAACTGGGCATCTGCTGTTAGGAGCCGGAATGGAAATAACTCAAAATTTAATCCCAGAATTACCATGCAGTCCAGAAATCCTACTATATAACCAAAAGAAATGGAAGTGGGCACTCCAACAGACATCAGCACAGCCCTGCACACGGCAGCATTATGGATGATACTTCAAACGGGAAACGAGCTAATGTTCTCTGGGTAAAAAGATACAATGTGGAGCAATGCATCCGATGGTACATCACATAGCCTTAAGTGGACAAAACTCTGCAACACCGATGAATGCTTATAAAATAAACCAGTCACAAGAGCACCAGTACCATGTGGTCCTGTGAATCAGAGGCATCAAAGGTGCTGACTTCACAGACAAAAAAAAAATGGTGCCAGGGACTGTGGAGAGAACAGAGCATGGGGTCTGTGCTCAGCGAACACGTTTTTATGGGATGAAAAGAGTTCAAGAGTTGGATGGCGGCAGTGGATACACAAGATTATAAATGTACTGAGTGTCATATGTACACATACATGCTATGGTGGTCAGGGAAAGGGGAGACCCTCTGGGGTTTCCGCTGGACCTTGAAAGAGTATGATAGACCATCATGGAGACAAATACTCTGGGCTCTAAAGTAGGAAACGTTCAAAGGTAGAATGTTCCACGAGAAGGAATAGAAAAATGGAGTCTGACAGTAAATACAGCCTAATACCAGTGGTAAACACATGTGGGTAGTTATTCACGGAGTTCTGAAAATCATTTACGTTGAGATCATTGAGTACTTTCAAATGGCTAAACATTGAAGACAACAGAAAAATCTCAGGAAGTCCAGGAAGGAAGATGACTTGGAAAATTGCCGTTTAAGCATAACTATATGAACAGCTTGTTTGTGGTTCTAGGGATTGTCAAGGACACAAGTGATGGCACGGTGCAGTGGGGAGGTGGCTGCACATACGGAAAGAAAGGAACGGACGGGACATTCAGAGCTCAGCAGTGAAATCACTTTGCCAAAAATACCTCAAAGCCATTCATTCTCACCATGCACTTCCTGCCGGCTAACCCAGCCCTCCAATCTCTCTGGAAACCATGTCTACAGCTGCCTGGCTGCCTCCCTGAAGGGATTTCTTGAAATATAAACAAGACTGGGACACTCACAGATAGAAACTGTCCTAGATGTCCACTGCTGCCACAATAAAGCCCTAACCTACCCTTGGTCTAAAGGTTAATCGATGCAATTCTTCATCCCCTGTGACCTTATAGCTCATTGCCTTCTGTTCTCACCATGTCTGGCAACCCTTGCCTCTCAGCTTCCTGAACATACCCAGTGCTTCTTACCCATCTCTGCACTTCTCCCATGTTGAGGCGTTGCCTGGATCACTAATACCGTTACCATGCACCTTCTGGCTTCTCATTCTTTGCACCCAGTTAAAATGACAAGTGTCTGGAAAGGACTTTCTCTAGCCATGTTACCAAAACTGGGGCTGTCTTTATTGTTCTCTGGGACCCTTGGCAGTAAGAAACTGAGGGAGGGAGGCAAGCCACTGAAGTACCTGGACAATGGCAAAGTCCCAGGAGACATCACATGAGTCCAGACAGAAATAGGAGGGGAGAAAACAACTTTTAACAGCTGAAAGTTGAAGGTAAACTGTCTTTTCCTCAACAACAGCTCTTGGATGTCCCTCGATTTGGGGATGCGGGGGGAATCTGGATGGGGGGATAATTACATACCAAATTTTCTATAGATAGCTGAAACTGCTTAATTTCACGAAGGGTCTCATTATCTCTTTTTACTTCATTCACATATTGTGCCAAGTCCTAGAGAATGGAGAGAAGGGTGAAGAAAGAAAGCACAGGAAGATTAGAGATGTGAGCTGCTTTGAAAGAAAAACACATCATTAGTTTCCTCAGCGATGAAAGTCACCACCATCATGTCTCAATGACAATAGAAATGAACACTCAGTCAATCAAAGTTGTGTCTCAAAGCCAATTGTAAAGTGTGGGGTATGCAGCTGGGAAGTGTGAAGAGTTGTCATCTACCACACCTCTGAGGAGAATGAGGACGCCGCTGCCTTAAAAAACAGAGAAACCAGAATCCAAGGAAAAGTAGGTCAGGAGGATTTAAATTCCAGGAGCATCATGGCTGCCCATGACAGTGACAGTGGTGCATCTCTCCCCAGGTGACAGGAAGGGCACGGCTGAAGGATAAGCAGCAAAGAAACCTAACACAGAGTTACAGGTTGCCCTAGCAAGTCTGTCCTTTTGAAACCAGTTAATGTCTCATTAGCTCCTGAGAGAGCTCAGTCAAGAAGTCTAGTTCAATTTCAGAGTGAATAAAAGAGAAACAAAGCAGAGGTGAGGAGCAGAGCTGCACGGAGGCAGAGTAAAGTCAACAAGACCTTCAGCCATGCTGCTCTGCACGCCTTTACCTATTTAAAAATGGCTTTTAAAATAAATGCAAAAGCATTACCTAATCCTCCCATACTGTAACCGGCTATTTTTACTTTGTGTGATCCACATTTTCCTGTTTTCTAAGCTTTTTCTATCCTTCTTTCCTTTAGCCTCTTTAACACATCTGCAACAGGAACTGTGCAAGCAGCAACACTTAACTGTGCTCTCGGGCCACTTGGCTTCTGTAGGACCCTCTATAAATGACTTCTAAAAGGCAACAAAAATGTGTTGCTCTTCTAGCCACAATAAGCGACCAAGTGATGGTCTTGACGCTCACACTATGATTGACTAAACAGCAGAGCCAACGCTAAGGCTGGTCCAGAGCAGTTAACTAACTATAATGCCCTGTCACTTTCTTTCCAAAACAAACACGTGTTTCTGTGTCAGTTACAGCTCAGAGTCAAGTTGACAAAGCAATATGTAGAATTTGTGCTTTCAGACATTCCCTGACAAGACCACATCTGCTTCTTGACTTTCAGGTTTAACTGGAAACAAAAACCCAAAGTGAAATCGCCACGTCCAGGATCCACCTGTACAAGGCAACCTGGCAGTGGATGGGTCTTGGGAAAATGAACCACACTGGTGATCCTCAAGTCACCTTTGACCCTCAGCTTATTCAGGCCAACAGCTATATGCAAAACAATGAGAAGACTGTGGAACAAAGTCATTATATGCAATCATTGCTGGAGGCTAAAATGTGAACAAACTGGACAAAAGTAGTTTTTAGCATCCCTCTTGGAGTTATGGCCCTTTCATCTGGCACCAATTCCATTTCAGAGGCTGATGGAGGAAGAGAGCCACAGTTTGAGGCCAGTCTAGGTCACATAGCAAATAGCAGGAAGTCCTAGGCTCATCAAAGCAGACAGGGACAACATAACGGATGTCCGTGTCAGCAAATCGGTTTGCTTGCCTCACCAATACAAGCGTGAATGTTAACGGCTCAGGGTATCACAGAGACACACTAGTGTTCGGATCCCATTGTTTCTGGGCAGCATTACAAGACACCAGCAAGTTTCTACTGCAGCTGCCTTACCTTCATTGCATCCAGAGCCAGCTTCAGGTTCGACTTCTCCATGGGGTCATGGGTGTGTTTAACCAGCTCCTATTTGGAAGACCCAGGTTAGTAACGCTCCCCCTAAATCCAAAACTAAGACCTAAGCAACAAGCAGACAAACCCTTTTAAAGATACTATCAGTCTCTCCATGGTGTGAGCATTTTTATGTTCTTATGACTCTTTTTTTTTTCAGCTCAACTCTACCCTCACCATTAGAAGCATGCTGTTTCCTGGATGTTAGGCTGATGGCCTCAGCTCTCAAGAACACACTGCTTCTCTAAGACTGTTTATCCTAACTCCACATCTCTGTTTCAAGAACAAGAGGATGCTCTGTGAGTTACTGTTCTTACTATTTTGCTTATAAATCCCAATTTTCTGCACATTTCAGTCTCTAATAGCTTCCTTTCTCTTTAGAGGGTTGTTCTTGTCCACACGATCACCGTCCCTTTTATTATTATTTTGCATAGTCTCCACATCACAACCACTGTCACATCAACTGTCACCTAATGAGGCCATATATATGTTCAACCCAGACATCACACCCAATACCAGACTCACAGGCCCCCTAAATTTATTAAGTCCCAAACATATTCCATTCTCACCCAGGACGAGGTGGGGACAGATGGTGCCTAATTAAATGGGAGCATTTCCACTGGTGTAACAGCTAAAGCCAGAACCTGAATGGTGTCCCAGGATCTGCCCTTCCCTTCTCTCCCCTATGCCTCACTGATATTACTGACCCAGCCCTGGTGAGCGTGTCCCTAGCAGTTACCTAACACCAGCTCCTTGCCATTTTTCGAACAGGTTGTTCTTAAGTGTTCCCAGTTGGACTTTGGACCTAGAGTCTCAGTCTCTCTCTCTCTCTCTCTCTCTCTCTCTCTCTCTCTCTCTCTCTCTCTCTCTCTCTGTCCATGCTTCTGATACCTAGCAGGTTTCTAAACTCTGAAGTCAGATCTTGTCTGCAGCCTGGTTAGACTTCTGTGACGTCCTCAGTGCTTCAGCTGTAACCCAGTTGCCTCCCAGAAGTCATGCTTTGGATCTGGATCCTGCAAAATTCTCTTTACCCCTTTTTCTCAACTCCCACCCAGACAACCTACTTTCTATCCACACTTAAATAGTCTATATTTCTCAAAGCCATTTAGGTGTAACCCATAGGACATGAACTTTTCTTTTAGAAAGTTCCTCCTCTTGTCCACTTGGCAAACTCATACTAACAAGTCCTCTTTGAAGCAATCTTTATCTTACTTAATAATGGCTTCGAACCACAAGAGTAGGGATGGAAACAACTTCATTACAGTATATTGCTATAGTTGCTTGATTTATTATTCTATGCATTTACCTTTATGTGCATTGGTGTTTTGCCCGCATACATGTCTATGAGAGAATGTCAGATCTTGGAGTTACAGACAGTTGTAAGCTGCCATGTGAATGGAACTTGGGTTCTCTCAGTGCCCTTAACTGCTGAGACATCTGTCCAGTCCCTAATTGCTTTATTTTATTATTAACTATTGTTAACTTCTTACTTTGTCTAATTTATAAATTAGTTATCATAGGCCTCAATAACTACACCTGGATTTGCTGGATAGCCAAATAGAGACATCATCTTCTCTTCTTAGAGGGGTGATTTACGAACTGGACTTTGTTTGGTGAGTATTGCTGAGGTGGGTCCAATGCCTTCCTAACATGGTTTGATGTGTATATGTGCACACACACACACACACACACACTCTCTCTCTCTCTCTCTCTCTCTCTCTCTCTCTCTCTCTCTCTCTCTCTCTCTCTCAAACTTTTCTAAAGTTCCCAGCCCTGACACTGTTTCCTATTACAAACAAGACCTGCAAAAAGAAGAAACTGCCAAGTATAAAAATTCACCAAATTTGACTTTTATTCTCACTTTGTTAAACGTATTAGTAAGTCATTTTTTAAGTTTGCAAAACTCCCTCTATAAAATACTTTAATTTTTTAACTTATTCTCTCATATATTACATCCTGACTACAGTTTCTCCTCTCGTCTCTTCTCCCAATGCCTACTGCACAATCCCCACCCCCACCCAGGTCCACTTCTCCTTTTCTCCTCAGAAAAGGGCAGGGCCCCCATGGCTATCCACCAAACATGACATATCAAGTTACAGTAAGACGAGGCACCTCCCCTTGCATTTAGGCTGGATGAGGAAAGTAGGGGAAAAAGTCCCCAAAGTAAGAAAGAGTCAGAGACATCCCAACTCCCACTGTAAGGAGTCACAAACAAGCTACACTACTGTATCATATATAGAGAGGGTCTAGGTCAGACCCATGCAGGCTCCCTGGTTGTCAGAAATATTTAAAATTTTATGTCATTGTCCTCAGACCAGCCAGCATCCGGAAGAGATTTCCTTTAGAAATCATGAAAGTGCACTAGTAAGGAGAAAAAAATCACAAACTAATAATTTGTCTAGACACCAGACAAATGCTCCAAAATACTTTAAAAGTCTTTTTTAAAAATCTCTAAAATTCTTATCTACATATAGTACCAAAAACAGAGCTTCCTAGTCTTAAAAAAAAAACCATTGTAGAATTACACATACGCTTGAAATCTAAAATACAAAACAACAGAAGGAAAAAAAAACAGGGTAAGTCAGGAATTCCAAAGACATATCATTGTATTTCTTAGTTTTTGAGTCTGCACAAAATCTTACAAGGACCCAAAGAGTCTTTCTCTTGATCTGAACCTTCTGAATTCTTCAGTCAGTGCTTCGCTACATCAAAGAAACAAAGCAAATTATTATCTTATTTTGGACCAGTTTTAGCTCCATGAAGCCTTGAAAGCTGATTGCCTGAGTCACCCCTTATTATTTTTTCATAAAATCCAATTTGATTAAGTTGCTTTGAGTTTAGGTCTCATGAATGTTTTAATGCATTTTTAAGAAATAATCAGGGTTTGAATTTTTCTGATTTCTCAGTAGAACCAAAATAGAAATGACGAATAATTGCATGGCTACAGTTCAAGAAATTTAATATACAAGGTGTACAAAGCACAGAAGACTCAAAATTCTATTTCACGTACAGGTAGTAGATCTTTTCAAAATGACATTCCGCAAGCATCAGCCGGGTTCACAGACTAATACAATAAGACATTTCTTTGGAGCAGAACTAATGAGCCTCCTGGTATAGCTATCAAATTAAATTTATAAGGCTCTCCACCCTCATTAGAGGACTAACCGTGGAAACCATAAACTTTGCAGGTTATAGTAAGAATCTCCTCACAATAGATGTCGTCTTATTACATTTAGTGCAGTGAAAAAGCAATACGGCCTGCGATACAATATTCTCTTAATTATTGTGATAAGGCAGAGAGTCTAATGAGGGTAATCTGACCACACTCAGGTTCATTGATTCACTAGCAAATGATTATTGCTAACTCCGAAAGATGTCGTTGAAGGAATATTGTTACTAGTATCTGTTTCACTCTTTATTTTTTCCTATCCTGTATGAAGAACACAAAATGTGTCTTTTTAGTAAATGCAGAATTATTCTATCACATATCTATCATCTATCTATCTATCTACCTATCATCTATCAATCATCTATCTATCATCTATCAATCATCTATCTATCTATCATCTATCATCTATCTATCTATCTATCTATCTATCTATCTATCTATCTATCTTCTTAAAAGGAGAGTAAGACCCCTAGCTGTCCAGGCCATCTCACACTTAGCCCTAATAGCATGGAGACTCCGTAGACGCTGATGCCCACCAGTGTTCTGTGGGCTGAACGAATGCACAGTAGAGGGTTGTTAATGTACCGACCTGAAGGAGGAGGTGATATTTCAGCACCCGCTGCATGGGAACTACCAGCAAATCACGCAGAGTAAATTTCCCATTATTGGCTCTCTTTGAACATTCCTAAGGCAATGGATTTTGAACTTTCGTTAGTTTACTCAAAGGAAGTCAGAAAACACTCCAAAATGCAAAGCCCAAAAGTAGAATCCTTGTAGGTATTTTTGCCTTTTCCACAGCGATACCACTACTCAAACAATAAAGTATCTTCAGTTTTAAAGCACATCTTACAGAACTTCAAATCATAAGAAGAATCAAGTAGAATTATGACTGAAGATTATTTTTATAGCACATAGCCCAATCCCTCCCAAGTTTTCCTTTAGAGTTCTTCTCCCACATTCCCCCAGGCTTATGAATCAGACAGCTCAGGCCTCGACTCATTAAAGTCAGATGGTTCATCCAACTTCATGCTTTGGCCACATCAATTCTCTCCACATATTCTTTCCAGTCTCCAGGGAAAAGAAATCACATCATAGCATCTCCAAAGCATTCTACTGGGCTCGAGGAAGCATTCCAGTCAGCATCATTTTATCTCCTCCTCCTTCCTTCCCTTCTTGCCTCCTTTGGTCTGGGTAGAAGTGTGCCTTGTGGCCACTGAACTATCAGTGTAAACAACATCTGCCCCAGTGTAACATTTTTGGACTAAAAAATGTCCCTTAAAGCTCTTTAAAAAAAAAACAACCCTCTGTTTGCTTATAAACTTATTTTAACTAAATTAAATGGAGTATTTGGCTGAATATGTTAAAATATAAGCCTGTTACCACAATTAATATTTTTAAACCCTCATACTTTATATATACTTCATTCTCCATTTTAAAAATGCTTTAAGCTGGGTATGGTGGTACATGTCTATAATTCTAGCACCCAAGAGCCTAAGACAGGAGGATTAACATAAGTTTGAGGCAGCCCAGTAAACCTTGTCTTGAATAAACAAACAAACAAATAAAAATGAACTTTAAAATAATACTGACTTCTTCACTTTTGATTGTAGCTGTGAGCCTGGGGTGAATAATTTGAATTTGAGGTATTAAAATATGAATCCTTGGCTGTGTGACTTGGGCAAGTCACTGTTAGCTAGGTATACCTATGAAGGATTTTTTTTTTTGATTAAGTAATTTGAAGTGGGAAGACTCATCTTTAGTCCTGATCTTTTGAAGTGGTAAGGCCCACCTTTAATCTAGGCCACCCCTTCTGGTGGCAGCCTAGATAAAGGACATGGAGGAAGGAAGCTAGCTCTCTTTGCTTACTTACCCTGTCTTACTGACTACTCCATTCCTTCACTGGAATTAGAGCCTACTTCTTTGGGGTTTGAGCATATAGCGAAGACCAACTGAGACATCCATCTCCACAGATTAAAACAATTACTGCATTCTTGGACTTTTCATTGGTAGACAGCCACTGTTAGACAAGCTGGACCACCATATGTGAGCTAGTTTAGTAATCCCCTATCTATACAGGTTTCTAGGTAGGTTCTAGAGAACCCTGACTAATAAAGACTTTAGTATCAGGAGTGTGGTATAGGTTCATTCTATTAATTCTGTTTCTCTAGAGAACCCTGACTGAAACATACAGTGTTATTCCAAAAGATGCCAAAATGCCAAAGAACATGGCTAGAGAGAACCCTCACGAGTTCAATATTCTCAAACAATTGCATATGTCAGACCGAAAAGCTTCTTCGGTAAACTGAGTTACTTAAGATAATATTTGGGCCATGAATTTGTTCCTTTGTCTGCTCTTAGCTTTTCTAACACGTTCAAAGGCATTATCAGCTATGACATTAATGCCAGTAATTCTAATGACCGTGATGATGTCATGAGTATGTTTGACTACAGATCTAGCAGAAAATGAGCTAGAAAAAAACACGCCGATGAGTAATCTGTGTTTTAATTACCCCAGTTCATTGGGAAGATAATTGTTTCAGTAGAGTTTCTAGATGTATATGGATGAACATGTGCGTGGATGGCAGAAGACAATTGCAGGTGTTGTTTCTCTGGAACATTATCTTGTTTTGGGGGGGTCTCTCACTGGCCTGGTAGGCTATATCAACTGGCCAGCAAACCCCGGGAAAAGATGGGATCTTCCTACCTTCACCTCCAAGAGCTCCAACCCTGATCATGTACCATCACATGCAGCTTTTTTATGTTGGTTCTGGAGTTTGAACTGAGGTCCCCATGCTTGCATAGAAAGCTCTGTAATGGCTGTGCTATCTCCCCAGCCTGTGAGTTCAACTGATTGCCTGCATCCACAAATGATAGAAAATTCCAGTTTATGAGTTTCAACTAGGAGGTCAAATCATCACTATAGTGACCGGGTCTTTTCTCTCCATTGCATTTTAATCTCCTTGGGATCTCGGAATTCTTGAACTCTGTAGTCCATTGGAATGAAGCCCATCCCAGCTCACTGAAAGTTACTGTGGGGACTGTCAGTTTACTGAACTTCCAGTTTCAGGGGATAAAAGAATCATTGTCATCAGCTATACTGCAGCTGGAGACTATATAAATTTTTATCATTGAAAGTAAATAAGGGACATAAATAATTCTTCTGAAATAATCCACCACCCACCTGGCCTAAACTCAATCCTAATCAAAAGGACTATCACCGAGTTTAAGCTCAGACTCGCCAGGAAAGGCAGAGTCTCTTAGTCAATGCCCTCCTTTATCTTGATTCCAAAGCAGAAAAGACTATATACATGTATTCACACACAGAAATAACAACAGCCAGACAAAGAAAAGCAAAAATAAGCACCAGAGAAAGAAAAAGAAAAGGACAGGAGTGGAGAATAAGACAGCTTTCCTACCATCCTGCGGGGTGCCCATGTTACACTTTCTCATTAATTCTCCCAAGTCAGGCCGTGTTCAGAAGTGGGACATCTGAGCGAGGGAGAGGCAGCATGCTGAGCTGCAGCCTCTCACTTGCAGCCTTTTCAACTCAGCCTGAGGCCTCTCCTCTCCCAAGTCTGGCAGAAAATGGACAGACTGTACAGTCCTGGTATGCATGTCCTCTGCAGAGCCCGGACATTGATTCTGAGAGAAGAGCAGCCATTCAGCAGAGCCGAGAACCATAGAGGTCTGACAGACAGCCCGCTGGCTCCTATCTCGAGCCACAGGTTTATACCTTCATTTAAGGAGGAAAAAAGAAGCTGCTGTAACTACTGTTCTGCTCTGAACTAATAACATGAGCTGTAAAGTTTTATTTTATCATCATATCTAATTTGAGTCAAGGTAGCCTAGACCTCTACACTTACGAGGAGGAGCGTTAACCCTTGGAGCTAATGATACTTTAAAGACATCATTTAGTGGTGACTAAACTGTCTCTAGATATAAGGTCACCATCATCAAGGGACACTATAAAATACTCGGTGCCTGCTATTGTGCAAGCCTCCTAAGCAATAATGTGTCTCTGTGGGAGACAGAAGTGATGAAATCATGCCTGCTGTACCAAAACAAGGAAGAGCTGCGACCTGAAAGGCTTTCTCTCTTTTGTCATTGCCTGACTTCAAGGATGAACTGAACAAAGGAAAGGAGAAAGGAGACACTGAAGAGGCAGCAAAACAAAACTACCCCTAAGACACTAACTCATTTATATACCCAGCATTTTTCAGAAGTCCTTTAAATATCTAAATGCTTATGGATTATAATTGATACACATAAATTATGACTTTGGGGGAGAGAAGGGGTTGCGACAGGGTCTTAAGATACATACACACATCTATAGATAAATAAATGTGGGGGAGTGTCTGGGTGTGTCTGGGTGTATCTGTGTCTGGGTGTGAACCAGGCTGACCTCAAACTTGCAACCCTCCTGCCCAGACCCTGTGAGTGCTGGGATTGTAGATATCACAGTTCTCACCTCCCAAACCAAAATTTACCGTAAACCTCCAGTCGTACTATATCTTCATGTCTCGTCCAGTGACAGGATTGCCCCAGCTTACTCAGAGAGACTCCTTTTACTCACATAACACTTTGGCCTCTTTTCACATTTGTATCTGTCTGTTTGCTCTCCTTTCTTATGGGCAATACCTATACATTGTATACATGTGCAAATATCTGATGCTTTGAGAACATGTAAAACACACACACACACACACACACACACACAAACACACAAACACACAAAGAGACAGAGACGGAGAACCCTATCTATTCTGTACTTCTTGCTATCTAGTTACCCATGATATCCCTGTGCCCAGTCTTTTCAACTAGAATACAAACCACAGTAAAGAAGACCTGAGGAGATAATGTGTATGACTCCACTGCCACAAAGTTAGATCTGCTCCTGCTACAATTGCCACCACAGCTTTTACTAACATGGCTATCTTTTGAAATATTTTTTAAACTGGAATGAGTTATATTTGGTGCACACGATGGAATGTGCTGTTGCATTTTGAGGTAATCATGCTTTAAACAAATAATAAAAAGTGAACATGCACCTCTAGTTTCAGTCTGACATCTTCTTTTGTCTTAGAGATGTAGTCTAGGCTAGAGATGGCTGACTCCACTCCACTGCAGTACTGTCCATAAATAACCAATCTGGAAGGAAGGAGAGAAACCTGTGAGGTTGAAAGAATCAAGCAGAGGGAGAAAGAGGAAACGCCCAGTTCTGCCACAGTCAGGGCTACTAAAGCACTAACAGCTTTTTAAAGATTTATTTAATGTGTGTGTGTGTGTGTGTGTGTGTGTGTGTGTGTGTGTGTGTGCGCATGTCTGCACAGGTGCTGGAGTCCCAGGAACTGAACTTGCTAACTGCTGCAGTGTGGTTTGCATGTACCCAAGTCCTCTGCAAAGGCATCATGTGTTCTCCGTGCCTGAGCATTCTCTCCGTCCCCAAGACTCTTCCTAACACACACTACATGCAGAATGAGGGCCACTCACAATGACAGCAACAAAAAGACTACTTTGGTTGCAAATGGGCATAAGATTGGTCCCATGTGTGTTTTATGGAAGACAGACTTTACAAAGGGCTTAATGACTGTTAAGGTTATTTGAATATATATCAATTTTTTAAATTAAAAAATTCTTTAAGCTTTACTTGGAGATAAACTTTCTACTGTTTACTAATCCTCAAGACAGTTATATTTTCTACTACAATTTTATTACAATCACCAGGACTCCACTCATTAATAAACCGTCTACTGCTTTCTGCATTTAATTAAGGAACATACATCATCTGAGAAGTGGGAAGAGAGGCCGGAGCCCCTTGGATAGAAGATAACTCACACTGCACGGACTCAGAGCCTGCTCACCAAGAACATCTCTACACGCAGATATTCCGCTGACAGACTATTAGCTTTGCTGTTCCTTTTATCTCTCCACTGGCTAAAAGTCCTAATAAACTTAATACTTATCTAAGAGTTGACACAAAGCAATGCATTAGCCACTTCCTAATACTAGGAATTATATTGCTTTATTTAAAATGAGAGAGCAGTATATTTTAGGCTAAAAATATAAATTCCATGTTAGAGGAAAGATAGATTGATCTGTCAATCAGTCAGTCTGTCTGTCCCTCTCTCTCTCTGTGTAGTTGTATTTGTTTTGATGCTTTTGTGTGTATCTATGTGTGTATGTGTGCACATATGTATTTGTGTGTATATGTGTATTTGTGTGTGTACATGCATATGTGCATTTGTGGTGTGTTTGTGTCTGCATCTATGTGTGTGTGTGTGCATTTGTGTGCATCTGTACTCATAAGTGTGCAGGTATATGTGTATTTGCATTGTGCTTGTGTTATGTGTGCTTGTGCCTCTGTGTGTGTGTATGTGTGCATTTGTGTCTATCGCTGTCTGTGTTTGTGTGTGTGCATGTATGAGTGCATTTGGGTGTGTTTGTGTGTGCGTCTCATATTGGTCTGGAGCTAAGCTGGCTGGCCAGTAAGTGACGAGGGTCTGCCTGTGTCTGTTTCCCACCCCCACACACAGTGTTTGGA
The DNA here is from genome assembly GCF_021556685.1 of Rattus norvegicus. Lineage (NCBI taxonomy): Eukaryota > Metazoa > Chordata > Mammalia > Rodentia > Muridae > Rattus > Rattus norvegicus. Next base: position 199,312,415 of record NC_141535.1, on the reverse strand, counting down.
ATAAAAAACTTTACAAGGATTCTGAAGACTCATCACATTCATGTGGTAAAATTTTAGCAAGATATCTCCCAAGACCAAGAAACTGCTGCCTTTGAGTAAAAATTTTATGTTCCAAAATCAAAAATTATAAAATATTAGAGTATCATATCCCCCTTCCCATTACCACAGAGGAAAGGGGAGACCCAGAGCATCAATGCTAGTGAAGATTACATCACTCAGGAGGGGCACACTCAAAGGAAGACCTCGGCCTGCTGCTCTGCCATGCAAAATAAATACTCTACTGAGTATACTCTAAAACGTCTATTTTACATGTATAAGTATTTGTCTACATGTATATATGTGAAATATATATATACATATATACATATATATACATATATACATAGAGGACATTAGATCACCTGCAACTAGAGGTAAAGTTAATTGTAGGCTGACATGTGGGTACTGGAAAATAAACTTCTACAAGAACATCCAGCACTCTGACCTCCTGGACATCCTTCATCTACCATCATAATCATCATCATCATCATCATAAACAACAACAATACCAATATATAAATCTCAAATTACTTTCCTGACACGAACTGTGCTATGTTCAAAATTTCTGTCTGGAACTATTTTAATATACAAGAGAAATACATATGTCTGTTTTTAATACTAACATTCATTCTGATTCCAAGCCAATACTCACATATGTAAAAAAAATTACCTTTCCTTGTAGTTAATAAAAACTTGATACAAGTTATGGTCATCTTTATTTACAATGGAATCGTGAATCTCTTGCATTAAGCTCCGATGAACTTTTACAAGGTCCTTAGAAAAGAAAACATTGTGAAATAAAAGTAGGGACAAAGGTGGAACAGAGACTGTTTTGTTGAACTGGCCAACCAATAAATGGCACAACTTGAGACCCATCCCATGGGCAAGCACCGATCCCTGACACTGTTAATGATATCCCATTATGCTTGCACACAGGAGCCTAGCATAACTGTCCTCCGAGAGGCTCCACCAGCAGCCTTCTGAATCAGATCCAAACAGTGAAAGAAATTGGGAGTCTTATAAAAGAGTTGCAGGAAAGATTGAGAGCCCCGAAGACCAATAGAGTCAACTAATTTGGACCCTCAGGCCTCTCAGAGACTGAACCACCAATCAAAGAGCATACATAGGCTAGACCTAGGCCCCCTGCACAGATGTGCAACTTGGTCTTCATGTGCATCCCAAACAACTGGAGCAGAGGCTGTCTCAAGCTGGTGCCTATATATGGATAATGTTACTCTAACTGGGCTGGGAGAATGCACCTAACCCTGCAGAGACTTGATGTGCCAGGGTGGTGGGATAGCCAGGGGGTTTCTCTACCCTCTCAGAGGAGAAGGTGAGAGGGGCCTGGTGGTGGGACTGTGTGATGGGGGAACCAAGATGGGAAGGCAGTGATTGGGATGTAAAGTTCATTAATTAAATGAACTTTAATTAATGAGGAAAAAGATAGTGAGGTTGGGGGTGAAGTGGAGAAAGCAGAAGAGGAGGAAGCAGGACAAGAAGGAGAAAGATGTCGGCATGGGAAACAGCAATTTCAGATAGAAATATCCCTGTCCAGTGAATACAGAAACCGTACTTCCTATTATAGGTCAATTTATTCTTTGAATTAAAAAAAAACCCACAGCTGTTTAATCTTATAATCACTGTAAATTTTGTAAATAAAACTAATCAAGTGCTCACTGTTTTATTGATGGACTAAAGTAATGAGTAGTGTCCTTGGGACACAGAGAGGCAGATCTGAACTTGGGTCAATTAGCGGCACCCTAGTGGTAAGCTAACGAGAATCAGACCAAATTACTTAACACCAGACCACTAGTGACACAAACATGTAGCACTTAAATTGTGCTAGACGGTTTATGATAGCAACTCAAAAGTCTGAATTTCATTTTGAACTCTGGCAAGTCATTTTCAGCGCCAGGGAGTGTGAGTCACAAAGGGAGAATGAGGAAATTTGAATGGAGGTACCGATTCTCTGCTATCTCTTCTCGTGTACCTTGGAGCACAGAGAAACATGGCAGTTAACGTGTTCAGTGTAGGCCGAACTTTGAAGGTGAATATGCCATCTCTAGTATTTTGCTGGATTCATGCCAGAAGAAGGAGGTGCTATCGAACAAGGCAAATGAGCATACGATAGGGTTTCAGGGTTCCTACTTCCTAAAATGTGCAGGCTTGGGTTTTTAGTGTTATGTCTCCAGTTGCTTTTGTAAACATTTTCTTTCAGTTATAAAACAATAAGGAAGAAGAAGAGGTGGAGAGGGAGAAGGAGGAGAGAGAGGAAGAGGAGAGAAAATTGCAAATTCAAAATTCAAGTGGAAATTGGCACAACCAGAAGCTGTTGATCTAACCGACAGTGGGCAGGGGCCATGGTAGAGGAATTGAGGGAGGTAAGTGACATTCCTGGGGCCACAGCAGGGAAGAGCAAGCCAGACAGACAGTAACATCACAGTTATGTAACTGAGAGCACTGCTGCATAACAACCAAGCATAGCTAATACACGAATCTCACATATCCATTTCTGAACACATGCTCTTGACTGACCTCTTAAAGATACAATGTCAGGTTTTCAAAAGAGCAAGGGTATGATAAATGGGGAAGCAAGAAAAAAATCATTGAAAACCCAAAGACAGTGGTAAAGGAAGGATAACGAGCCCACTAAAAACATGAAGACTTTCTAGAAACACACTTGACTTGTCACAACTTTACTTACAGGAATGTTGATAAATACTGAATCAAATTCCGCCGCTGTCAGAAATCTTTTCAATGGTGCCATGAAATACTATCAGGAGAGAAGAGAAAAGTCACTTTCATTAAACATAACTTTGCCTAATCTATATAATGATTTTATCAATCAGCAAAAGTTATTGAGAGTTATTTATTAGCATTACAAACACAAATACTAGATGTTATTTCTTTATATTAAAAACTTTGCACTGGACAGCTATAAAGACATAAATATGAGCTGAAGAGATGGCCAAAGACCTTGACCCACAAGCATGGACATTTGCATTCAGATCCCCAAAACCTAGAAAAAGCTGGGCAGGTGTAACAGCCACCTATAAAATCCCAGTCCTTGGAAAGCAGAGTCATGGATTCTTAGAGCAAGAAGACGATGCAATCGGTGATCTTGGGCTTCAACAAGACACCCTACCTCAACTAAGGAAATAGAAAATAATAGAGGAAGACAGCTAATGTCACCTCAAGCTTCCACTCACATGTATACACATGTGTACATACATGGGTACCATGCACATATATACATAAATGCAAGTTGGGATGTTTAAATTATAAAACAAATGCTTCTAAAAGTTAGAAAGGACACTGTTGACCAAGGAGATAAACAATGACAATGTGGTGATGTATTTGAGGACTCGTGAAGAGAATCCCTCCAATTCTCCAACAGATGTTCGAGGTGTGCAATCTACTCGCACACTTCTCACATCATTTCCATTCATTACTTGAGGCTTTAGCATCAAGCCTTACCTCCCTTTCATTGTAAGCTATCACAGTGTATGCACAGATGACCCATCTAGCAACCTGGTCTGTCGGTGCCTTTATTTCCAATAATTGTGAGCTCAACTCTCAAATCTCGGGACTTGTCTCAAGGCACTGTCATTATAATCAACAGCTGTGCATGCTTCTGGATTAGTTCAAGCAGCCATCTCTCTGACCCTACATCTCGCCCATGAAGTTCATTCTCTAACCCGACTGTGTCCAGTTTACTGAGTCTCACACCCTTCATAGACTCGCTCCTCTCCCTAACCAGTTTACAGCCCATGAAATACTGTCCAAATATCTCCCTCTGTCTCTGTCTCTCTCTGTCTGTCTCTCTTTTCCACTCCCTCTCTCTTCCTCTCCTTCTTCTATTATATTTTTCTAGGAAAACGAACCTTTGCCTATATCTAGCTTGCCACATATTTTATAAAACCATAGACTATAGTGATAATTTACTATTAAACAAGACCACAAAGTGCAGTGGGATCCATGATGCCACATGTCCACACTCTGTTCCTAATCAACTGACTATTTCACTGTCCTAAGCAGCCCTTCCTTGTCTCCTCTTTTCTTATAGATAAAACAAACTTTTACCTGGTTCTCTTTTTCTAACCTCTAAATGAGGCGGTCACAGGGGTGGCCTCAAACCTACTCCCTAAAAACATGACTTTCCTGAAGTGGCCTTACTTAGTATTCAGTCTAAGGGCTCCATCCATATATATATCCAACTTTCCTATCAATGCAAGACTTACACATTAATATCTATCTCAGTATATTCCAGTGGATAGAGTTTAATATACCCAACAGATTCATGACTCCCTGCCCTCAATCTTACAGCTAGCTTCACCATTCGTGCATTCTCACAAGCCAAATTCTAGAACCCTTTGCCTACATCATCAAACTCTGTTGGGTCTAATTTGGCAAAGTATTTCTAAAGTCTGACTCTGCTAGATCTCCTTCAGTGCCACAATTTCCTGTCACCCTGATAATGATAATATCCTACCTTTCTCCTACCTCACATTCTTGCTTCAGAAGAGCCAGAGTGCAGTGCTAAAGGCTTAAATTCCTTGACTTCAAGTCTGCTCAAAGCTCTAACTTTTGTCCCTATATGACCTGGTAGTTAGTTCAACAGTTCTCTGACCTTGTTCTCAGCCTCCATACATTCTATACACTGGACCACTGCTGTTCATCTGCAGACATTCTGTCCACCACACTGGACCACTGCTGCTCATCTGCAGACATTCTGTCCACCACACTGGACCACTGCTGCTCCATGAAGGATAAATTGACTCTTCTCCCCGATCAGATTTTCATAGCACACACTCCCATCAGATAGCCTTTCTCCTAGAACTCTCTTCATACACACGGCTTGTGCCCTCAACTTTCTCAGCTGATGAACTAAGCACCGTGCTCTTACATAAAGGTCTGTGACCAGCCTTTACACGGTATCTCTATCCCATGCCCGTCATCCTTTTATCCTTACTTTTCTTCAGGTAACGCCACACAAAATTGGCACACTTATTTGCTTCCAGCCTAAACTTTGCTATGATGCAGAAAGTACCAGAAGAACCTACAGTCTTCCTGTCTTTGCTGCTATATCACCAGTTCTTAAACCAGTGCCATTCCCATGTCAAGATAGCAATAAATAGTAGTATAATGTATAAATCTGCTTTGATGCCTTTATTTTTCTTTTGGAGGCTTTTATTGAAACATAATTCATGTTTACCACAACTCAACTGTTTACTTTGCAATCCACTGGTTCTTAGACGTTCGGAGCTATGCAGTAATCGCAATCAATTTTAAAACTATTTATCACTTCAAACATTCTGCAGACATTAGTGGTCATTCACTATTTCTCCTCCCAGCCAACCTACCCTCCATAAACACACCTCTCTTCCCTAACTCCAGGCAATTGCTTTTCTGTGTGTAGACTGTCTATACATTTGCCTATTCTGGGTATAAATGTTTAAATAGTCCTCCTCTCTAATATAAGCATATATATGCTTTAACCACTATTCTTATCCCTACCACCCAAGGTCGTACTGACCCCAAGCTCTATTTGCTACTTGTGTGACTTCACTGTTTTTAGACTATACCCATGGATCAATGAGGTATTTGATGAGCCTGTCATTCAGTGCAAATCTTAGAATATACATTAACGTACACACACTGTGGAAGGAGTTTGGTCTAGGTCATAGATTATGCAAGGCAACCTTGGCACTTTGCTACCCAATAACTTACTTTTTCTATTGACTCCAAAGTTTCTGTGTATTTTTCTTCTGTCTGCCTAATTTCTGCTAGGCAACAACTCCGTATATCATTTTCTTGTGATTTCTGCAGATAGAAAGGTAAAATTAAAACTATTTCGTTGAGTTCACATAACAATTTATCTAGGAAAAGAATATCAAAATCTGATTGCCTTATACTTTCCATTGTAACAAAACAACTAGAAGACACGCTTAGCTGCATTTGTGACATAGTTTGTGGGAGCTTTTGTTTTTTTCAACACTGTAAATGAAAAGATTTTAAGTGACTTAAAATCTTAAGTTTCAGAAATAGATATTCTACTTAAATAAATGCACCTCTTTTATTCAAATGTTAATGAATCTGGTAACAATTAGTCTAAGGATTTCCTTCATAGACAGCAGATTTCACATGAACTGCAGAAATGACTATACAATATTAACAGTTCAATGGTAGGGTACAGACCTATCATATCAGGCTGGGATATCAATCAATAACAGCAAATGTGTGTGTGCTTGCGTGTGTGCACGTACGTGTGCATGTGTGTGTATATGTGTGTGTTTGTGTGTGTGTACACACACAAGTAAAAATCCATCAAATATTGTTTTTACACATTAGCGTAATACTTGGTTCTTTCACTGAGTGTTAAAGTATGGCATAATGTTGAGGTTAGAGAATCACAGACAAAACAGAATTCAGTCCCGACGATGACTTTGTTATTAGCCTTATAACTATAAATAAGTCACTAGGTTTCTCTGTGGCTTGGTTTTCACCTCTGTGAAATAGAATTACAGTAAACCTAAGGAGGGCCAAGTGACAGAAGCCAAGTAGCAAAGTACTCTACATCTTGACAAGGAAGCGAAATTATTATTGTTGTTAATTATAGCGTAATTATAGCCACCACCTAGAGCTCTGAAGTGGAGAAGTGTCCTCAGGTGAGAGGAGACCCTGAAGATCTGCTGCCACCAAAGCCGATGATTACTATAGGCGCTGCAGGAGAGATGCACCTCAAAGCACCATCGGGCGCTGCCAGGGTAGCCTACCCCTCACACATCAAGTTAAACCCACAGTGATTATCTTCCCTAAGTAGGAACCGAGGGACCTCCCCAGCCCTCTAGTATTAGAAGCCAATGCATAGAAAGCTGGGCCAACCCATGGACTCCCGGAAGAAGCTAAGTCACTACCCAGCTCATGAAGAACTCTCTAGGGCAAGAGAATATGCCGATAAATGCCCAGGTGACTGACTTTTTAAACTTTCAAATTATAGATGCGAGGACGGTTTAAAGCGGTTCTTCCTGGATGTTCTAGACAGATGTGTGGCACAGGAGCCTTGAGAACAACTCAGTGTGATGGTGCCTAGCGCGAGTGCATGTGGCTATGCCGTGTTCGGTTGATAGCCCTGTCCTTTTCTTAAGGGAAACAGCAGAGTCTGGGGCTGGGTGAGAGTGAAAGTCGGGAGGGGGCAATAGGAGGACAGGAGGGAGGGGAAGCTGCAGTCAGGGATGTAATAGATGAGAGAAAAATAACAAAAGAAATGAAGAGAAGAAGGGGAGAGTCACTTGTATCAAGAGCTATGAGTAAAAAGAAATAGCCACTGACATATTACACTAAAAATGAAAAATATATTTGTTTTGGAAAAGATGTACTTTGACGATTGTAAATACAATTACAGTCTCATGATGTGCTGACATTGCATCCTATTGCTATTCTTCAATTATCCATCACTGGCCTCTAAGACTCGGTTTCCTCACTAATGAAGGAAAGGATTAGACCACAAAGTCCTATGAACTGGAAAAACAAACAAAAACAGAATACATGCTTGCATCTACAAATAAGTTATAAGCAACGAGGACTTTTTATTAAGAATTCTGGCAGAGTTAACAATTAGTCTTCTAACTATTGTTCCTTCCTAATAAGCTATTCAGAGTTACTTCAAAGACAAAACACATAAATGCCCTACAGCTTGGTGAGCCTCCTCCGCCTTCATCAAATCTTCATAGACTTCTCCGCCTTCATCCTCCCCGTACACACAGTCATAGAGGTCTTCTTCGTCCTCCACACGGGTTTCACTGAAACAAGGAACGCGGTATAAAGGCTGTGCTCTGTCACACAGTAGGTGCTACATTGAGACATGGCCTACAGGCTTCCGTTCACAACAGACTGAAATCTTCCCCCTGACTTCAGCAGAACACTCAGAGGAGAAGGAAACTGGAGTTAGCAGAGACTGCCCAGAGGTTCCCATTACAACTCTGTTTCTTCACATTATCCCAGGGACAAACAGCAGAATCCAGCAACTGGGTCGATGTTAATGCATACCTTACTGGCTATTTACATTCATAAAGCTATAAGTTAGTCACGGCTCTAATTTTACAACATATGGATATGGTTTAGTATTTGAACTATGAAAAAAATGACAAATTTGGAAGACCAGAGAGTTACCAGACTTGTCAAAGGCAGAACTTAGTCTACATCTCTGACAGAGCCTCGATCTAAAAACACAAGTTTGTTTTACACTGAGTATGTTGACAGCCGCATCGCTCTGTCTCCCGATTGCAGTATTCCATGGACTCGGTTTCATTATGTTGTTAAAGGCATAATGTGGGGAGGGCACAGGTAAGGAAAAGTTGGCATAGCAGAAATCTGTTTGATAACAGCATCAGCTGCTGTAAGGTTATTCAAACCAAGTCAGTTCTTTTCAAACCATGCTTCTAGAAGCCCATTTAGAAGATATATACATCTTCCTATAACTAAACTGTCTTGATCTGTGTTAACTGTCTGAATTTATTTTAAAGGTAGGACAGATACATTAATCTTTACAATATATTTTAAAGTCATTAAATACTGCATAGTGGTCTCTTGAAAATATTTGTTCTTTCCAGTCTCCCATGAGCTCGTGAATCCATGGCTGACCAGGGCACTGTCCCCAACCCCTTCCTGTGGAACCATTGTCACAATCAATTCTTCATTTCATGATGGCCATACTCTTCAGTCTTCCTGCCTAGTCCAAAGCATCTATAAATGCCTTCTCCTAACACAACCTAAGGAATGGCCTTAACCAATCCAGACAAGTTTCAATGAAACAGTAATCTCTCTGAGAAAGAAATTCAGCCCTTTAATGTGGCCAGCCCTGAGCACCCTCCTCAGCCTGTACTGGGTGAATGTTACAAATTGCCATGAACAAAAGTAAAAACACTGTGACTGCATCACTCTGCAACTTGGAACATTTTTCAAAGCTGGTACAATCACAGGCTGTTTGTGTTTGTCAGGAAAGATTATGTGGAGGCATTTGACAGAAGTGAACTGTCAAAACCCAGAGAAAAGGAAGGTTCTGAAGCAAAAGGAGGGAACTGAAGCTTGAGAAAACTAGGCTCTGAGAAAAATTCACTTCAGAAGTACTTGTCCACCCACCTACCCTTCTGCTCATCCATCCAGCAGGTATTTATAAAGAACTGACTGAATTCCACGCTCTATAGGAGTAAAGACATATAGATCAAAAACTCTCCCACTGAGGATCTGGACCAATGTGTGAAGTCAAATAAAGTGATGAACTGAGTTTGAATCCCCAGGACCTGCATGAAGCTTAGCATGTTAGCACATCTGCAATCACAGTAAGATTGGACCCAGAGACAAGAGAATGCCTGGAAGTCTGTGGGCTGGCTAGCTACAGTGTTGTGTGTAGTCTCAAATAATGTAGGTGGCAAGTGTGCTATCTAAACTGCAAACTCACACACACACACACACACACACACACACACAGACGGGACCCATGCACCATACTCACATATGAATGCACATACACATCATCACTGTGTGTCCTACACAACACACAAACACACATAGTTTGGCTTGTATGGAGAACAGCCCATAAACACATAACTCTATATATGTAACAAGGTAAATGAATGAGTTAAAGGAGCAGGGAAGAGTGAAAATAACTAAAGAAAATGACCGAAGGTTTCAAAAAGGTGCCATGGCTGAGCTGGACTAGGAATATGTAGGCTTGGTCAGTAAATTTCTGCTGTAAAAATGTGGTTTTGTTATCCTAATGGAACTTCAGGACCAACCAGCATAGCAGGCAGACACATCACATGAGGAGGGAGACAGGGTTCCTGAAAGAGCACTAACATGAAGGCTGTGATTGACAACCCCTCGGGGCTGGACCACTGGAGGGAAGAGCTGAAACAAAACTGAAGAGCACTGCGCTTGGTGCACTCAACCTTAGCTGGGGTATCTGCGAGCCAACAGGGGCTTTACAGAGGAGAGAGGGTGTGAGGACCGCAGGCAGAGGGAGTAAGGGGCCAAAAGGTCACACACTGGGAGCCTAAGAGCTATAAGAAGAGTAAAGGCTGCTGAGGCGGAGCCAGGAAAAGTCAGGATCACATCAGATACAGAGACTGTCTGGAATTAGGCAGAGAGGAGAAAGAATTGAAGATGCCTTTCAACATTGAATTGAACATCGTGAGTCAAGCCATGCGGCTGCTCTTTGATTTCCATAGCAGGGCATTTGGAGGACTCGGGGTAGGAAAGGGTGGGACAGTTAGGTAGGTCTGAGCACTTTGTTTCATTGTCTTGGGAGAGGGTTGAGCATGGAGTCTCTCTATGCAGTCCTGGTTGTCTTGTATCTGGCCGTTTTGTGTGGGGGTAGGGAAGTCAGCTGAGATCAGCATGGAGCGAGCTGAAATAGCCAAACTTAGGAAGAGGCTGGATCCGGGCCCTGGTCAGAAGCCATGTGGACTGTGGCTTCCATCCCTGACACTTTGGATTGAAAGCCTCCTCCTACCTGATACCTAACGCTCCCTCAAACTAAATCTCACCAACACTACTAAGCAGAACAAGATGGGCAAAGGCTATAAAAAAGTAATGGGCGTCAGTGACCATCAACGGGGTTCAGCGACCACATTATCACGGCTCTGTACAGATTATGCTCTTCCTAGGAATCTGGTTACAAGACCAGTAACCTTACAGTTATTTTATAAAAGTCCATTTCCAAATTAATCAGATAATCGGCATCCATCTTACCTAATGGCAGTGAGTTCCTGGAAGTTTAGAAGCAGTAAGAAACTATCCTCAAAGGACATTTAAAATATATGACTTCAACGCCACTCCAAATGCCACATAAAATAGAAAAGGCTGCTGGCCGCCCATTGCTATGGCTGGGAGTTCTCAGAGCACTAAGTCACCACACATCTGGTCCCAGGACAGTGATTAAGAGCCTCTCACTCCAGGGTCTGAAACATCTGGATTCAAAGACTACTCTCTGGGATGTTATCTCTAACACGTTAGTTTTGTGTACAATTATTTTTTCCACATAGATGATAACAGCGGGTACTTAACACATGAGATGACACACAGAACACATTAGCACACAAATGAGCACACAGCACACTCTCACTATTGAACGATTAGATAGCCCAACCCTAGCACGCAGTGCCGGGCAAACAGTAGATGTCCAATGTTCTTTTGGCTTACTTATATACATACATCAGACACAGCTTAGTCGCTTATTTTTCTCCTTTTTCATGTATAGGTGTATGGAATATAGTTTGCATGTGTGAGTGTGTACCTATGTGGACACATGTGTGCAGGTGAGTATATGCAGGTGAGGTTGATGTCTGGGATTTCCTTTTATTGCTCCTCCACCTTTTTCATCGAGGCAGGGCCTCTCGATCAAATCCAGAGCTCAGCCATCTGGTTAGTCTCATGTTCCAGGTTGCCTAGAGGAACCTTCTGTCTCTGCTTTCCAAGGTTAGAATCGCAGGCAAGCAGCTATGCCTAACTACTACTACCTCAAAGGGATTCTGGGGATCCAAACTCAGATCCTTTTGCCTGCCCAGCTACCTTTTGCCAGACCATTGAGCCATCTCTCCAGCTCACCACAGTTTAAAGTTCCAAGAATGCAGACATGCACCAAGTTCCTGTGCCTTGGAATGAAGACACAGGCAGTAAGCCTAGGGAGCCAACCTTAGCCAGAAATAAAGATTAAAAACATAGTGTGAGGTCGTGATGGCTATTTTCCCCAAGAAAGGTCTCTCTGTGAAGGGATGCCTAAGAAAGACCGTTGAGGGGCCAGTAATACAAGCAAATAAAACAGCTAGTGCTGGACTGTGGCTACCCACAGATTCCAGGAATTGCCCTTGGAGGGTAATCCGTCTCTTACAATTCTGTGCAAACACACCTGATCTATGTCATAAGGTCTCTGAGGAGAGGGGATCATGCTTGATATTCATTCATAAGCTGCATACGCCACTCAATCAGCGGAGGATAATCAGCTGCAAGACCGTCTGCCTCTCCTGACTATTGAGTAATAAAGCCCCGAGGAGCCTCTGCTCAGGGTGAGCTCCATCTACCGACATTTACACGAACAACTCCAGCTGCAGCCATCCTTCCTGGTGCCGACTGAAATGCATGCACGTTCTGTCCTATGACTCCATAGTAAACGTTACTTCTTTTTTTTTTTTTTAGTATTCCCTAATTGTGTAATTCCAGTCTTATCTACGTCTGTATTATGCCCTTGAGAAACTTCAAGATTTTACTTCCCTGCACTAAGTTTCTCTTCATGGCCACACAGCACAGAGAACTAAAAGCCAGTTGAAGGAGATTTCTTGTGAAACTTTCCGTCATCATTTTAAGGGTAGATAATTCTTATCCTGCCTCACTTTCGCCCTGCAGAGAGCTTACTATAGTTCTCATCCATGCTGAGTAACAATAGCACAGTGGCTTAATTGTATTGAAAATGCCCCACATACTCTATCAGGTCAGGAAGGCCTTTGTAGATGTCTTCATCATTTACACTTTCTTCCGTGGGGAATGGCCTAGGGAGGGAGGAAAAACATGGGAGAGTGAGCATTCGGAATGATCATTTACCTCTAATTAAAGAGCGAAATTTGCTGCCGCTCAAACACGTCATCGTATTTAATGATTTCAAGGGTTTCCCCGGAAGGCCTTGCTCAGCAGCTGTGCCTGGGGTTCCCCTGGGGAGACTCACACCTGCTACCCTAAATCAGCTCCAGCATTAGCATTACCGTGAGTCCCTGCAGACCTAGCTACAGCTGGGGACATGCTAATGTGGTTATCTGATCCTCCCCCTGCCACATACCTGCAGGGTCACCCCATGGCACCCACCACAAAGCCCAGGTCAGGGAATGGGCAGCCTCGGCCTTGGCCATGCCTTCATCGCCCTCACTCCAGCTGTAAGAGCTGACCTAACAAAGACCGACAGTAAATTGTCTCTCATGGCTCTGATCACCAATGAGAATGGAGATTCTAAGAAGACAAAGACATCATGCATATGACTTTGACCCTGACAGATTTCCCTAATCAGATTGGAGTATTTAAGTTGTTTTTGGTTTGCTTTTGTTTTTTTTTTTTTCTCCAGGTTTTGGAGAAATGAACACAGTAGACTCCAAAGAGACTGGAGAGCTGTTTTTGTCCTGTGTTAAAAGTAATCGCACTCTACTTTTTCTCCACTGCTATTGTTTAGTATCTTTGTTTGACTCATGTTTCTTCATGACCAAGACAATGCTTTAAAAGTGGACCTAAAAAATTAGCATAGGAATTATATTGTAACAACAAATGCTCCACTCTTTGATATTAAGCATGCTACTGTCATGTTTATCCAAGGGGTCCATCAAAATAATACTAAAGAAAGTCAGACTTTTTGTTTCATTTCATTATTTAAGACAATTAACTTTGAATATATTATGAATTAATTTAATACTTAAGATAGTGCAGGGACCTACATCTCTTCAAGTAAATGAATATGTGTAACCAATCTGTCAGGGTTATTCTTTTGTAACATAGACACATTTAATTGGTCTTTCGTATCTCTACAGGTTCACTACCAAGAATTATAATGCAGTACTGTCAATATGACAAGAAAATTTTTAAAGGAAAAGAGACTTCTGACTGGTATACTTTCAGAATCAAAAGTACATACAAAGGAGGCCATCCTTGTTTCAAAATCTACTCCTTACACATAATGACATAACATGTACGGACATGGATGGCTACTCCTTATTGAAGAGCCAATTAGGAGGAATTGAAGAATAAGCCAGCTGACAGCAAACTGATAAAAATCACGGTCCATTTCTGAGAAAGGGTCTCCAGGATGTTGTCCCTGAGACCACTGTGGTTGCATCCAGGAACAGAGCTGCCAAGCCCGTGTTGAATGCTCCTTTGAGACACACTTGGATTCCCACTCTCAGAAGATGATGTAACACGGCAGAGATAGAGACTAAGTCCGATCTATCAAGGATGGAGACTAGAACTCGAGGCCTTGAAGAAGTCAGCTGTGAACTAACTCTTCTATCTCCCGGTGACCTCGCTCTAGCTTCTTCATTTCCTGATTCTTATATCCTTTACCGACTAAGAGGACAGAATCTAAGACAGAAAAAGCTTGAACAACAAACACATCTCTACTCGCATGCTTACCAACCGAACTATACTCCACTGCGTGGAGGTGGCATAGATAAACAATCTACTTCTGAGATTTTCATGTCTTACCCAACCTTCAACACACATCCTTGTGTATCATTGAGTGTTTGTCTGATTGCTCCTTAAACTCATAAAAGTTGTGAGTTATTGTTATGGTCCCTTCTACAGGAACCAAATACATTATATTCTTAAATATTTATGTATTAAAACATTTGCATTTGTCTTAATGAATTATACATTTAGAAATGCTTAAGGAAGTTTTTTTTTTAAGGAGAACCATAACCAGTGACAGTCACCAGGGAACCGAGAACAATGTTCAGCCCCTGTGTCTCATTCAAATCTATGAATAATAAGTTCATAATTGCTCAATAAATCTCGAATGTGTATGTGACACTTCACATACCAAGCACAAAGAGCTTTGCAAACAATAACCATTCAGGAAATAGCACTGCACAGAACAACATGGGAGACAGGAAGCACAGAGACATGGACTTACCTGATTCCTGTGGCCAATGCTATTGGTGTTCGGGATAGGCGAGATAATGTTTCTATAACCTGAAGAAAAGAGAAGAAAACGTTTATTGAGCTTGCACGTAATAAGACTCAACACTTTTCTCAAAAGCAACAGTTTTCCCATTCAATGTTAACAACAATGAAATATATCAATTTATAGATTCAAAAGGTATAGAACAGAAGAGTCATGACTGGAAAGCTTAAAAGCTCAGATAATACCAGTGTTCCTTTTCATGACTTAAACCAGATTTCCAATGAGTGTGAGTGACAGCCCCCTTCCAATAAAGCAGGGAGTTAAACGC
Source organism: Rattus norvegicus (assembly GCF_021556685.1). Classification (NCBI taxonomy): domain Eukaryota; kingdom Metazoa; phylum Chordata; class Mammalia; order Rodentia; family Muridae; genus Rattus; species Rattus norvegicus. Next base: position 199,297,395 of record NC_141535.1, on the reverse strand, counting down.
ATTAACCCCAAACATCTGGTGCCTTATACTGGAATATCTTAAAAATCAAATAAGTCTGTATTCCTGAATGTAGTACCCACTAGATAAGTGAAGCTATTTAAGTTAAAAAAAATGCTTAAAAAAATCATACATTTTATTTCCACGGTTGGACTGGCCGGATTCCAAGCGCTCAGTCATCACCGGCTCTGTCACACTTTGGACCACACAGATATCACATAATTCTCACAGCCCAGCAGGCATCGCTGAGCAGCAAAATGGTTGAGAGTTCCAGTTCTTGAGTCTGATCATGCAAGATCAAATCTGGGTTTCACGTTCATTAGCCAGTTAATTCTAAGAAACCACCTAAACTCACTAGGTTTGGTTTCTTCCTCCTGATCAGTCTTCAAAGAAGAACTAATGACCATTAGTCTATTGTAGGGATTAAGTAACAGTGCATGTAAAGTGGTTCAAAGGTAGCAATTCTTTATAATCACCAACTTTAAAGAAATTGCTCAGTGCGTTCAAGAATTCTTCCACTCTAAATTACTTTCAATTATGTATTTCAAAAACGCCTTCAGTACCTAAGCCCAAGAGCGCTCTGTTAACGGTTTTTAGCATGTGTACTTAGTAACTTTGCTCCTCTTTCAATCATTCGACAGAGACTCACTGAGGAAACCAGCTAGATCTAGGACGCATTTTCTCATTAACTGCATTTTTTATGATAAACATGATTGCTCAAACTCTTGCTGTGTGGCTCCTTTTGAGTCAGAATGGCAGTGGGAGAAGACGCACCTGTCTGGATTGAGGTAGCCTAGTGGCTGTCATCTAAAACGCCTCAGCTGCAGGACAGAAATGTGAGCAAGGGTCTCCACCCCGCAAAGGAACCTCTCTCTACAGGGTAGCGGTCCCGTGAATGGGGTCTCAAACTCCTGACTCACGAGGGAGTCTGTTGGGAGGCTTGTGAACTCAGGTGCACTCACCTCCATAAAGCACAGAAGAGCTAATTAACTGCTGCGTGAAGTTATTGGAAGGGGGAGTGCTCATCAAATGTTAGTGAGGTTTTATTATAGAGAATAAAATTAATTACATGGGAAATTGTGATTACACATTGACTATAAATAGCAGTGCCCCGTTGTCCAGGATTCTTGAAAATAGTGAAAAGGATAGGTGTGGCATGTAGGTGTGGCATGTTAGCACTAAAAAGTGGAACGCAGAGAGGACACACATCCGTCGGTTCTGTTTAAACACTCCACGGTGCGTACGCAGCTCAGAACAGCGTGTTCTATGTGACACGTACATAGACTTGTTAACTTAAAAATAATCAAGCACTGCTTCGTCATTTTCAACAAGAGCATAGGGACAGAGGATGCTTCTAATGGTTCCTGGGGGTAAAAGAAAGCAAGAGACCTGGAGACCAGGGGAGCAAAGCTAGTGACCCCAAAACTCTGAAGTTTAACCACCCCAGCCTCCTGCCAAGACACCAGGGAAGAAAAGGAGCTGATATCTGAAGATGCCAAGATTATGTGTTTCTAAGTGCAAAGTGTAGTTTTGGAAAAACTTCTGGCATAATCTGAGTAGTCCTCGGACCTCCGGTTGAGGTAGGGTTTGAGACACAAACCACTGGGACGAGGCAATACTACAGGACCCCAGAGAAGACCTCCCTCTGGTTGTGTTGGGTGCTGTGGCCTTAGGCCCTCTTAGCAAGAAAAACAACACAGCAATAAAATAGCATCACTGCTACTTTAATGTGCATCTTAATGGCTATTTATTTAGTTCTTTGGAGATAATTGTATGATAACTGTAGATTTACGAGATACTTCACTTTCTGTCTTTTACCTGTCAACACTCAGAGTATCTACCATCGCTCCCCCCACCCCTCATGTGCCTTCCCCCTCACTCCTGAAGGGAAGCTGGAACTAAAACTCAAACAACAGAAAGCATACAGCTCGAGTTGTCGTGTACCCATCTGCCACCAGAGGGAGCCAGACGATAGTCTATTACCTCAGTTCCACTGGTTCCCTTTAAGCACACTGAAAATTTGGCTAAGCAACCCGTATGATTTAAGGGTGGTTGTTAATTATGTTCAATGGAAAGATTGCATAGTGATCTTACAATGAGTGGCTGTGAGACCTCTTACTTTTATGTGTATCCTCCTACATATACAGCAGTCTAATAGTAAGTTTAGCCAAAACAAGTAAAGGCTGTTCAGTCAATGTGCTGGTTTTAGAACAACATCTACTCTATTAAGACAGTGTTTACAGATTGACAACAGACAAATATACAAATCAGTGCCAGACTCTCAAATCTCCTATATGGATTCCCTACCTTGGCCTGCCCTTCTGAAACTTACAGGCATGAATATTTATAAAATAAAATAAAATAAGACAACAACAAAATATCAAAAGACACCAAAAAGCCTATGTCCCATGAAATATGTTGATTTTTAAATGGTTACTTCAAAATAATAAATTGTGGACATCAATTATCAGAAAGGAGGGTAAGGCAGTAAGGATTCAGCACCCATTAGCTACAGTGACTCCACAACCTGACCAACCTCTCGTACCCACGTCCTCTAACTCCACAGGTAAGGAAACACATTTGTAAGGAAGTCGAGGTTATAGTTGGGCTACTTAGACCTACTGTGTGAGGAAGGTGGGAGAAGTGAGCAAGGCTTCTCATCCCCACTTTAAACTGGAAATTACATCCCAGAAGCAATAGGATCATTGAGAACCTTTTGGAGAGCAGAGAACGGGGCTAATTGCATTAGCGAAAAAGTGAACAGAGGGGACAGGAAGTCATGGGGAGCAGCCAGTAGCCAAAAGTCATACAGGGATTCTCTCCAGGGTCCAAGAGTGCTCTAAGGCAGCCAGAGTGAGACTATAAGAGGTGAGGTACGAGATGGCCTTGGCAGTCTTGGCTGAGCACTGTGGTGTCAGTGAGAGCCATGGTTACTGGGATGCCCTTGGGCACCTTGGCTGTGTACCCTGCAGGCTCAGGAGGGGGAGGAGCCTGGGCACCATAGGAGCGTCCAATCAGCTGCACACCCGGAAGCCTAGGTCTAAATCCCCAGTAGCTTTGCTCAGGGGTCGCCAGAGCTCCACAAGTCAGCCTGAGCCTCCAAGGCACCTTCTCTCTCTGATGCCCTCCCATCCCAACCCGGATCTCATGTTATCTTCTCTCAGACTATGACTATAGTTCTCCCCTGGCACTTAGCGGTCTATTTAAAAGTTTCAAATTCAGCATTTCATCTTTTCTCAAAAGGACTCAAGGTTTTTTCCTAAGTTAATGGGTTGTAAAGGAGTGGAATGCAATCCTCTCTCAAAAACAGATTTATTATGGAGCTGTTTTGAAAATCGAAGACTTTTCTAACACACGCAGAGCCGTGCTTCGTCACTAGCAATCCATCACGGCCGTGCCACCATGCATAAACGTACTTTATTCATCTTAATGGCGTGCGACACCCCAGCACATGTAAAGAATCTAATGAGTTTCCCTTTTTCGCCATGAACGCGTGGCTGCGACGCTCTGCTACAAAGCCAGCACTCGTCCTCCTCGCCAAATGTACACTCAATCACATGCATGTTCTGTTGCGGGAAGGATGGTAAAGGGGTGCCTGCCCGTGAGAGAGAGAAAGAGGAGCGTTCACGGAACTGCGTCCCTGAACTTAGACGCCCTTGAGGGACGTGTGAGAACGCTAATTACTCTGCTCTCCCGCAACGGAAAACATAGTCGGGGCAGGCAACCCAAACTGCTTCCTTCTAGTTCGATTCTCTTAAGAGTCACAGGACACAGACCATCCGCTGCCCCCGTGAGGGAAATGGGAGTGTGTGCCCTGCAAAAATCACTGGATCACAGGGGTCGGGGTGTGTAAATGGCTAGCCTCGCACAAGTGTGGAAATAAGGAATGGCTGAGGAAGGACATCACAGCAAGAGTTAATAGCAGATATGGGGAAGAGAAGCCCAGATTCTCAACCCTAAAGCCAGCAAAACGCCAATGAGGTCCCTGTCCCTTCTTCTGTTTGACAACTTTTCAGTGGTCAGAGCTATTTGACCACTCAGCCTGTCAGTTTAAAAGCTATTACAGGAAGCGAAATGCAACACTGAATAGAGACAAGCTTCCCATTTTTAAACTGTTCTCTCCAAGAGACCCCTGAGAAGATAGCACTCTTTGCTTATCTGGCTCATTGGTGTCTCTGTTGTAATGTGCAACTGAAGCAAGCCGTTTCTGCAGGAGCACTGCTAAAGCCCCTCAGATGTTCTTGAATTAAGGAAGACACAGTCACAGAGAATACGAAATGCTGAAAGAAACTATGGAGTCCAACATGCATATCAACCAAAAAAAAATACAATTTATGCGTGTACCTTCCTGATTTTTCCAAAGTATTCGCTCTCTTAACCTACTCCCTGACCCAATAGCTGGTTTGAATAACACTTCCTGGAGCAGAGATTTTTACAGAGGGGTGAGCTGTGCAGGGCCAATCAGAGACTTGAGGCTTGGGCAATGAGTGCACAACCAGCTTAGCGGTGTAAAAGGGCTAAGCGGCATCACAGCCCTGCAGCCCAAGTGAGCAGCTGTGGCCTGAGACCCAGGTGTGGCACCAAGGCTCCTGCAGGCTCAGAGCCAATTCCCAATGGGATAGAGACAAACACAGGCTCTAAAAGAGGTAACTGGGGACAGGGGTTTCAGGGCGTTGCTCTGGGAGATTCGGACAAAAGCACTGGCATTGAAGGAGAAGTCAGCTGTGATCTAAAGACAGCCAAGGGAACTAGAATGTTACGCTTAACTCCAGAGTCTTGACAATGAGGCCCAGTTCTAAACCCAGCCAGATGGTGAATTCAGATTAGCAATATATTTCACCTTCGGTCTCCTAGGAAATCAAAAGAACTCATTACATTAATTTTCTTTGCAATTCCAATTTCACACAGTAAATTACCCCATTAGGATACACGGCAGCTCAGTGTCACTTCCAGTCACATGTTTCAGAGATTTCCATGAACACTGGCTGTTGGTTCATCACTTTCCCCTGCAGGGCGCTGTCACAAAAATGCTCCTAGCACCAAACAAAGAAATACAGCCAGAGGAGATAGGCAAGCATCCTTTCTGGTCAAGATTATAAAACTTGGGAAAAAACTTTCCATTGTTCTTGTATTTGTATAGCTTTAATGGGTCAAATTTACAGCATGTGCTGACCTCAGTGAAAGTCACAAATGAAAAGGTTATTTTTTTTTCTTTGTTGAATCACCATAATTGAACTTACAAAGAGTAACTACCTCCCTTAGGAATAGTGTGCCCCAGGCTTGTGATGTAAGCAGACTGAAACCAAGACTTTCTTAGTTCAAATTCAGCATCCTTCTCCCACTGAATGGACTAATAAGAGACAGTAACTTGCTTCTCTTTCATATGGGGAACTTTAGGAAAACATTACCCATGACACGAGTCTGTTGTGAAGGTACGATGAAGTAATCTGGGAATACACTTGTCTCAGGAAATACTTCTGTGCAACTACGGTTCTACTCTCTGCCTTGTCAGTCTTCGTCCTCTACCTACCTCCAAACACCCCAAGAGAAGGGCATCTTTCCCTTAAAACCTACTTCCTCTATCAGTGACCTTCCCACATCCCACTCTTCTCCTTCCCACAGCTGGACAATCAAAAGATTTTTCTAGAAGCCTTCCCCATATCTAACCCTTGTCAATCAGCTCAGATCCGCCCCCTCCTCTTTCCCTGTGCCTCTGCCTTGCTACAGTCCCCCTGTTTCATTTCTTGTGCTAGAATAGCTGCCAGTTTGTCTCTGACTTCTAGTTCATCTCTCATTGAATTCACCTTCTACCTGGCTACCACAGGGGCTAAATCATATTTCCAACAGTCATTGTGATAACCCCACCCCGCCCCCATCTGAACGTTCACCTATATCCTTCTTACAAAGAGCTGCAGTTGCTAAGAAGCACACGCTAGGGTTCCTACAGTCTCTGTCCCTCCAGCCCCCTCTCCACTCCTCTTACATTTGCCATACTAGGACAGACCCAGCCACACTGTCTACTGTGATCTAAGCAGCTCTCAGAATCCTACCTTTCGAACAGTGGTTCCCAACCTCCTTAATGGCCCTTTAATACAGTTGTTCATGTTGCGGTGACCCCCAACAATAAAATTATGTCATTGCTACTTCATAACTGTAATTTTGCTGGTAACCTAATGTTGCTATGAATCATAATGTAAATACCGGTGTTTTCTGATGATCTTAAGTAATCCCTGTGAAAGGGTTGTTTGAACCCCCCCCAAAGGGGTTATGACTCACAGATTGAAAACTGCTGCTTTAGACCATGAAGGAATATAATACCTCAATGTTATAATCTATACAAGGGCATTCAAAATTAAATGCTTCCTGCTAAAAGATAGGTGGAAGGAAGCACACAGAGAACAACAGCACCAATGTTCAAACACCAACTAAAAGACTGTGAGAAACCTGTATTATACAGGGTTCCGTCGCCCTGGTCCAAAGGCCTGGGAGCATAGTCTGAATGGGAAACTCAAGTGCAAAAGCAACCATCCTGCAAATGTGATCTCTGCATGGCATACACCGTGCCTTTAAACTAGGGGTAGAGACACAAGAGCGGCTTTGAGCAAGTTCAGTAAGGACAATTCAGGTGAATATCAGGGCTGCAGCAGCACTGTAGAGGCTGTGGCAGGCAATGTCACCACAAGCTCCCGGAGCCACAGCTGACTAGCAAGCTCTTCCCCGGGGGCAGGGCCTGTGTTCCTGCCTGGTCTGGTCACGGGTGTCAATGTGGTCTTACAGAAATGGAGGGAAGTTTTGTATGGCTAAAAGGACCTGAGAATTTTAACACATGTTCGCAGCCGTCCCACACATCACACAGGTGAGGCTGAGTCCTACAACTGACCAGGGAGGCCAACGACTGTGGCTACCTTAAAGAACAGCATGGAGACTGTCAAAAAGGAGAGCCAATGCTGCAGGGGTGGGGTCCCACAGTGAGAAGAACGTGGCATTGATTCACAGCTGGAGACACCTCAATTTGTCTCAGCCTCGGGGTACCTAAGGGAGAATGAAGGACCGAACGTGTACAAAGCACCTAGCAGAGGAATGATTGCCAGGGTAAGAATAAAATGACACCCACACTAGCCAGCTTGCTAACTCGTGCTGGTCATTCTATAACGTGCTTGAAAATGCTCATTTTCATATGTGCTTGAACGGTTAAAATGCAGGTAAACTAATTCATTATTATGTAGCCTACACACCAAAGCCAAGTCAACACGAATATGTAAGACTCACACAGAACTTAAAATTTTTAAAAAGCTTCATTAGAAAAACATTAAAAAATTAATGTATTACAGACACTTGTTTGATATATATGAAATATTATCCCAACAGGCCACTGCTATGAAATTCAAGCCATTTCACATGGTTGTTTTTCCATAATCAATGTTCACAATCTCACGTGTAGTTACAGTTCATCTCAGTTTGTACCGGCTACATCTTGAGCACAGTGGTCACATAGGGACGGTGGCTCCTGTTCTGAAAGAGGGGTCTAGATGATGCCTTTATGGTGCTCAGATTATGGTGAGAAAGGAAAGGAAATCATGTCCTCGGAGACAAAATGACTGGGCTGAAGATATCAGATTAATGTGACAGCCCATGCTTGGTATGAGGCTGCAGGGAGAGAGAGAGAGAAAGAAAGAGAGAGAGAGAAAGAGAGAGAGAGAGAGAGAGAGAGAGAGAGAAACAGACAGACAGATGGAGAGAGACTGAGACACAGAGAGATACACAGAGAGAAACGGAGACAGAAACAGAAACAGCACAGAGACAGAGAGAGACACACAGTCAGAGACAGAGAGAGGGAGGAAAGGAGGGAGGGACCCAAAGACCCCATACAATGAACTCGCGACACTCCAGATTTACTTTGTAGTAGAACCAGAAGAGAGCTTCAGAGATCTGAGAATGTGGTGGTAACCCCTGTGAGGAGGAGAAAACTACCCCTCTCTACAGGATATATTTATATTTATTGCCTATTTCCCCCATCTATAAATGTCACTAGAACACTCAGTCAATCCAGCAGGCATCTAGCTGGATACTAATAAAATGGGATTTTCACAGAAACCAATTTGATCTACCGATCTACCGTCCTTTTTCCTTTCTCGCATTTCTTAGTGTCACCCATGACTTGGGGCCAGACCTAACCATATCAACCCTTACCTTCAACTTCATGTATTACATTTAATCAGCTTTTTAAGATTCTCTTGGATGGTGACTTATGCTAAAAGCTGAGGGTGAGCTTTTACTCTCATTTAACTGCTCTTTGCAGTCTCTTCTCTTCCCACATCTTGGATTTTCCCTTTGTGTCCCTGAACCGTACACAAAGACATTTTTGAAATAGCCTGACAATGTCTGTGGCTTTAACGCTCTGTCACCTGTGACATTTAAATCCTCAGGGAGATGTTTTCTTGTGACCCCCAGAAAGCTTCTTCTTCTTTCTGAATTTCAGATATGTTCCCATGAGTGGGGAACACTTTTTAGTCACTAGTCACTCCGAGGATAAGTGATTAATCCAGGATCATCTGAATTTCCCTTAGGGTCTGAGTATTTACCAAGAACTGGATCAGAGAAAATAATCCTCTTAGAGGATGTAGAAAGTAGCTCCTTGCTTAGGCTCTGGTACTGAGGGGAGCGAGCACGTCATCTGCCTGCACTAAATGGATAAGGTTGATCATTTTTTTCTCTGACGTAATTCTTCATAGTCTGATTCATCTTGGATGAGATGTTTTAACTAAAAGAACCTGCAGAGCTCACTTAGATGGCAAAACATGAGAAGTGATATTCCTTTCTGTCAAGGCTTCCTCTGAGAATTTTCCAGCCATCTTCAAAGATGGACTATGACAGTGGACAAGGCCAGCACTCCTTCCCTCAGTCAGATGGAGTTCAGCTCCATCTTCCCTCCAACAGTCTAGGAACAGAACAAAAGTTCTGCCTGGGAAATCATGTGTACACAGATGAGACCTCTAAGAATATGAATGTCTACACTGTTAGGTTAGCCACACCCTTGAAATGCTTATCTTGATGGTACTCAAAGTATCCATTTTTATATCCGCTTTTAAATATTGTAATTAAACAAATGCTTTGGACAGAGAAGCAGGGTGGACCTACTCAGTACTGAACCTCCTGGTACTGACTTCAACTCCATAGTCTATACTGGGGTCTAATGTTATTATTTCTCTTTATTTGTATGATTGCCTGTTTTATTTTAACATATGTTTATTTTCTATGTATATATGTAGGCACACACACGACAAAGTATGCATGTGGAGGGCATACGATGACTTGTGGGTTCTTTTTCTATCACGTGGTTTCAGAGGACTGAACTCCGGTCATCAGGTGTGGTGGCTGCTGCCTCTCCCCACTGAGCCATCTCACCGACTGCCTCTTTTCTTTTTATTATCCCATGCCTTACATTCCTCCAAAAAAAAATAAAATACCTTGTGAAAACATGAGGCATTCAAGAACATTCTTTATGAGGATGATCTTTTAGACAATGACAAACTGTTGAATTAAAAGGCAGAAACGACCTAACGTAGCAGGTCAGACTTAAATATTACTCGGTTACAAACAGCTGCATAAAGTGTCTCCCAGTACCATGGAAAAGAACATTTGAGCAGATATAGGCTGTCCCCAGGCAATGCCCATGACTTAGATCCCAATGCCCTGGTGATCTGGCAACAGGGACTTTCTGAGTAGAGACTAGGGAGGGTTCTAGTAAGAAAATAGTGTGTAGATTAAGAAGGGAAGAACTGAAAGATACACCACACCCCAGCAAATCACTGCCCCCCTTGATCCTTACAGGACTTCAAAGTCATGCCATAAAACTATAATTCTTGCTGTTGAATACAGAACCAAAATTCAACAATTGGGTAATTGGTTAGTTTAGTCAAAGCAAGGCTAACAGAAAGATCTAATGACATTCTTTTCCAGGACTCTGCTGCCCACACACACATAGAAAGTCCTCAGCATAAAATATTGTCTCAAAGTAGCTTATTCAAATTAGCTTTGCCAACATGATTGCCTCAAAATATCACACAATCTGCAGAGCTCTGGATCCTGGCTTCAGCCTTGCCGTGTTATGGGTTGGGGTTCTCTGTGTCTCAGACCCTCTTGTCCTCCAACTGGTGGCTTCAGATGTTGGAACTTATATAATCAGTTTTGTCACCCTAATAAAATACCTGAAGCTGGATACTTCAAAAAGTATAGAGGTGCAGAGCAAAGGCTAGCCTCACTCACTAACAACTGACTCACCCAATAACTCAATCAGACCACATTAAGCCTTCCAAAGGAGCATCCCTGATCACCTAACTACCTCACATTAGCGCCGCCTTCTAAAGGTTCTCCTGTCTCAGCATCACTACAATGAAGAACAAGCCTCTGGTAAATGAGCCTCCGGGAAGTGAGTCTTATGAAAAGTTACAGGTTTCTAACTACAACTCTACCTCACAAAGCAGCCACAGCTCCGGGCCTCACCAGTAAGTCAACCGGGCCAAGTCTCATCTATCACAAGTCTTAAGGACGGGGTTGGGGATTTAGCTCAGTGGTAGAGCGCTTGCCTAGCAAGCCCTGGGTTCGGTCCCCAGCTCCAAAAACAAAGAAAAGAAGAGAAAAAAAAAACAAGTCTTAAGGAATCTGTTCTTTTAAAAGCAAGACATGAATCTGCGTGTATCCATATTTCACACACTGATGTATGTGATTACAGAGTCTTATAGTGGAAATGGTCTAGTTTTTCTGCCACAGTGTTTGAATACAGGATTGTCCCAATACACAATGACCACCAACTTTCTGGGCTCCGACTGCCTTTTTAAAATGTCTAATTATTTGGGACCAACAGAAGGGTTAAATATCTTCAGTGGAACACCATATGTGACAGGCATTTATAAAGCTTTTAATATAAAGGCACAGGGACACATACCTGTAATCATGCTACTCAGGAAGCTGGGGAGAAATGTCACCACAAGCTCCAGGTCACCCTCTAACTATATATATAAAAAAAAACCCTATCTTTTAAAAAATAAGAAATGCTTTAAAAATAGTTAAAATTAATTAGTTATTTCTACTCTTTGGTTATCCTCTAATTTTTTACCTTAGTTCTCAGGCAATAACAATGATATCATGAAGACAAACAATTTTTTTAAGTTCTATGTTTTTTTTCAGATACTAAAGTATCTGTCTCCCCTGTTGCTACAGGATACATCACTAATAGTCCTCCGGAAATTGATTTCAGCATAACTCACTGGAAAGACTCCTCCACCCACCAAAAGGCTGCGTGGACTCGATTACATTGTGTTCATTAGAGCCTGGTGAATCCCTAAGTCACAGCAGTTCTTAGAACATTGTCATTTTTCACAGCCTAATGAAAACTGGAGAGAACACAACCTACGAGACAACCGGGTGGAGTGGCCAGTCAGTTTATGTTTTAAGATGTAGGTTTTAGTTTTGTTTTATGTGTGTATACACATGAGTATAGGCCATGTGTGCATGGGTGTGCACTGAGATTAGCAGAGGGCATCACATCCCTCCAGCTGCGGTTAAGGACAGTTGTGAGCTATTCAGCTATTTCGGGTTCTGGGACCGAAACTCGGACCTTCGGAAAGAGCAGCAAGCACTCTGCCGAAAGCTGCCGAGTCATCACTCCAGCATTCACCCTAGGTCCTGCCCTCTGAAACATGTTCAAGAAGGCCTTTGGCCTTCCTGCCGCTTGCAGAGGAGGAAACAAACATAAAGAAGGAAGAATATGCTCAGAGCTGACAGGGCTGAGGGCCCCCATCTCCCTGACCTCCCTCCTGATTCCCACCCTAAGGTTGCCTGTGCCTCCAATAAACAGGATATTCAAACACTGCACACAGTGACCCACTAGCAGCAGCAGCTATCCAGTAAGGCACGGTGCTATGCAATTTGAGTTTTGTTTCTATTCCTTGATGTAATGTTCGGTTATTGCTTTGAGACAGGATGCCACCGGGCCCAGCTTGACATTTAATATTATTTATATTAATACATTATCAGTCGCTGCTAATAAGTGCATATTAAATTTGTATTTAGCAAAAATATGTTTAATGAGATGTGCAAAAATGCTTTTCTAATCTTACAGTCAAGGAAATAGTTTTCAAAGTTTCTTCTTGTTGTCATTTAAATGAAATTTGATCGGAAGTCAAGTACTGAGAGGCTACAGGAACTCAGCGAGCCATGCAGAGAGGAGATAGAAAGGCCGAGGTCCTGGGGCCTCGAGGGGGAACAGCCTCCCCCCCATTTCCTGAGCATGGCGCCTTGAAAACATGCCTTCATCCCATTACAGAAGCTCCGGATTTCTCACAAAGTTACCTTATTTCATATTCTATATGTCCAGCCCACTACCATGTGTCGGAAAAACCAATTAACTGTGAAACACTTCCTGATCCAGATTCTCTCAGCTTATGCCTTTTCAGGGTTTGGTGGTCACTCCTTTACCAAAAAAAAAAGGGAAGAAAGAAAAGAAAAAATGAAAAAGACAAGAGAAAAAGCAAACATATCTGGTTCTGAAATAGAGAAAGAAGTAAAACAGAAGTATCAGGAAAAGAAACGTCTCCCACCCTTCCTCAGCTAATTTCTCCACGCTCGAGCTTCTCAGAATGTAACTGAGCGAAATGGAAACCAAGTCACCACAAACGTCCGGGGGCTGCCTGGCTTGAGCATAGAACGTGTAAATTGATTACTTTTCAGTAGTAATGACTCATTATCTTCAGCCTACAAGGGCAAAATTACACTTTAGAATATTTGGTAGAATTTCCCTTGCTGTTAAATTACTTTAACTGTGAGTAAAGCGGGGGATGTAATACTAACTCTCTCATGGGTTTTGTTTTGTCTTGTCTCGTTTGAGAAAGGGTTCCACTGAGTAGCCTGGGCTGTCCTGGAATTTGCTATGTAGACGATGCTGGCCACAAACTCACAGAGCTCTTTCTGTCTCTGCCCCTCTGCCCCCTGCCCTCCTGCCCCCTGCCACCTACCCCTTCCTCCCTGCCCCTGCACCTACCCCTTCCTCTCAGTGATGGGATTAATGGTGTGAGCCACTGTAACCAGGAACGAGGATTCAACAACCCTGATGTAACCACACGTGTAATGATGGCGGTGGATTTTAACTTGTAGTGCTCATCACCCCAAACGGAGCGGTTTTAAACCCATGGAAATCAACTCTTGGTGTCTAGGTGTCAAGATGATCGGTTCAAATCCAAGTACCTCTCTAAGAAAGATGATTTCCACATGAATGTTAATAGTTCCTTCTGGTCGTTTTCAAATGTTTCGTTTCAACTATGTAGACATTTGGAAACACGAAACTGGTGTTCCCCTCTGCCTCACAACTTATAGAACGAGAAGGGATTTCACCAGCCTCTACAAATGAATGAGACAAGGGGGAGAGAAACCATTACACGTGACCTTGAATTTCATACATTTAAAGAGCATCCCCTAGAGTTGTTCCACAGGCACAGCAACCTAATTCTTCAGAACTTTATACATTCCAACTCGCACAGTCTGACTGAGCTCTGAGATCACTCGCAGTCCACAAATGCTTTCAGCCATTCCGCTTGGCTTCATGAGACTCTGACTGTCCTGGAACTCACTCTGTAGACCAGGCTGGCCTTGAACTCGTAGAGATCAGCCTGCCTCAGCCTCCCAAGTGCTGGAATCTAAGGTGTGCACCACTATGTCCAACCCAGCTATTTCTTTTGAGATGGTTCTTTAAGAAAGATAGAGGACACTTGCATGTTTTTTTTTCTCCTTCTTTTCTATTGAATGGAACATTGAACTCAGTTTTGAGAAGGAACGACAAGTCAGCAAATGCCATTGCTCCCTCTAAACTCACGCTCCTTGGAAAGTTACTAATCCAAACCAAGAACTGGGACTTAACAATTCACAGAAATACAATATTCAGATTATCCCAACAAATTTGGCTATTTTCACACTCATGACAAATAATGACTAATTCAGACCCCAGATGTCTTCTTAGGAAAATGTTTCCAATACGCATATTTAATAGTGCCTTGAAATAGAGGTATTTCACAATATCCTGGAAGGCTTATTTGACATACAACTCTTTAAAGCTTTCAATACTAAAAATTTCTAACCGTAACTGAACTATGGACCGTTGCTAAGGGACATTACACCTTTGAACTGCCTGTGTTCAAGGACAACTGTTGAACAAAGGCATTGCCAAGATGAATGACGGTGACGTGCGAGGCCCCAGATGAAAGTGCGTTGTTGAAAATGCTCATTAAATAATCCAATCCGAAGCAGATACACACATCCTGTTTTAAATTGCTTTTAAAACTCAATGCTCAAACTCTTTTAGAATGACATTTTTTAATGGGCAGTCTTGCAACAAAACTGCCAAGAAAAGGCAATTTATAGTAATAAAACTAGTAATCTAGAAAGTGGTCTGTTTGTTTTTGTTTTTTTTTTTTTTAATCATGGGTCATGTGTTTAGTCCAACCTCACAGTGAAAGCAATTCATTATTGACACTCCCATTAAAGTCAGCTGCCCTGAGAAGTCAGAGAACTCTGAGACACGGGCCCTACCTGGGACTGTCTAGATTCCAAATCTGAGATGCTGGCCTGCCACAGTTTCTGTGACCTTTCGTATACATTTCCAACTTGACTAGATCTAGAGAATTTTTAGTGTAAGAATAATTATTAGCATGCTTCTTCTTATTCCTCATACAAGCACCCATTGCCCTGATGCTGGACACATGAAAAAATCAAGAATCACATGGTATGTGGATTTATGGACGTTCCGCATAGTACCCTGGGATGGTATTAAACTTATGGCAATCCTCCTGCCTCTGGCTCTCTTGGACTCAGGATTACAGGTGTACAGAAGCACACCTGGCCTGCCAAATCACCTGTTACACCTGATCCCTTCCACACACAACTACTTACTCTAACATGTTTAGCATGAGTTGAAGCAGCTTTGAATTCCTTCATTTGGCTACATGCCAGTTCTCAAAGTCAAAAGCCAAACAAAGTAAACTTCTTCCCTGCCTCAGATACTCTGGTAAATCAACAAAAGCAGACTATGGCATACCCTAAATGCCATAAGGCCTAAATACGCCTATTTTCCATATTAAAGTTGAGTGAGATCTGGATCATTTGTAGCGTAAGACTTATTATTATCATGCCTCTTCTCAATCCTCATGGAAGCCCCTGTTGCCCTGGTACAAACTCATGAGGTTTTCTCTCGGTCTGCCATAACTCTGAACAATGAAAAGAATAATGCTGCCATGTCTAACTATTTATGCATATTACCTAATAATTTCCTGAGAATAAATTCTTAGAAGTTTAGCTTCTAGACCAATAGATATCTACATTTTTAAGCGTTCCAAATAAACACCATTAGACTTTAAGGGTTTTTTGGTGGTGGTGGTGATGGTGGTGGTGGTAGGTTTTGTGTGGGCAGGTCTTTTTTCTGTATGTAAGAGAGAGACAGTTAGGAAGAGAAAGATACAGAGGGACTGTGTGCATGTCTTTGTGTGTGAAGGTATATGTATGTGTTTATGTGTGTGCATGAATGGGCATGTATGAGTGTGTAAGTGTGTGAGTGTGTGTGTGAGTGTGTGTGAGTGTGTGTGTGTGTGTGTGTGTGTGTATCTCTATTTTAACTTCCCTATGAATAATGTTTTAAGTTACTCATGTGGCTGAGTGAAACCCTCCTTAAAACCAAAAAGATTATTTTGCTCTCACATTGTTCCCTCTCTAACCCTTGAGAAGCATACAGAGATGGTCTTGTGGGTCTTCTCTTTCTTAATCATTTCTTACATTGTCTTTGGCACAGAAGGAAAGAGCCAAAGTCTTGCAGCTGCCTTCTCTGAACTTTACCTCTTACCACTGCCCTCTGCCCAGCTGAGTTCAGCAGCCTTTGTGGGCAGATTCATCACTATAATTAGTCACAAACTAGGAGCTCTGGGAAAATCCACATATCCTTCCTAAAAGCATAAAATTCACTAGGCAACACTACTACCTGGCCTTACCGCCACAATTCCAATAGAATTTTTTGACAAATCCCTTTTAATGCTACTTCTCCACTGTGCAAAATGTTCCCCTAGGCTCACACTGCTTGAACACTGGTCCTCACTGGTGACAGTGTTTTGGGAGGATGTGGAACCTAGCTAGAGAGAGTGGGGTAGTTAGTGGTTGGACTTGGAGGGTGAGAGCTTCCTCAGCTTCTTGTGCTAGCTTCTCTCTGCTTCTTACCAGCTGGCAAGATGGGAAGAAGCTGTTTCCATGTTCCTGCTACTAAGACCTCTGCCATGTTTTTCCTGTGGTGAAATCTAATATGAAAGACCAAACCTTCCTTCCACTGAGATGCTCCTTTTGTGTGTTATATCTGGTGAGAACGTAGCAAGAGCAATACTGTAATGCTAAATTTGCTCTCCAGCCATCTTCCCCAAATGACCTGGGCCTGAAATTGGAAATGAGAGGGGTGATTTGTGTTTCTGTACACCACAGAAAAGAAGACTATCTGGAGCCATATCAATGATCTGGACTCCTTAAAGAATCTTCAGAAGAATCCTCTTTAAGGTAGTTAAGGTACCAGGCTAGAGAGATGGCCCAGTGGTTAAGAGCACTGACTGCTGTTTCAGAGGTCCTGAGTTCAATTCCCTGCAACCACATGGTGGCTCACAACCATCTGTAATGGGATCTGATGCCCTCTTCTGGTGTGTCTGAAGACAGGTAAAGAGTACTCATATAAATAAAATAAATAAATCTTTTTTTTTTAAAAAAAAAAAAGGTAATTAAGCTACCCTGTCATTTACCAAAAAGGGCCTGCACTAAGAAACACAACATTATTCAAATCTCACAAGATTTTGAGAAACGTGTGTTTTCATGAAAACTCTGAATTTTTTTATGTTTTCAGAAATCACTTCTCTGTTGCTAATATTTGACCACAAAAGAAAAAGTTGATAAGAATTTTGCTGAGACATTGCCAATAACAAGACAAAAACCAAATTGATCTGAACTCCAAGTCCAGTAGCCTAAGCACTGGCCTCTGGAGTTGGCTAAAGTCATTAGATAGGTGCGGGTATCGCTGATTTGTGGGTGGCATCCACACCCCTCCCTTAGTGGATTCTATTCTTCACAACCTTAAAACACCAGAAGAGAGAAGAACAGAGAGAAAAACAGAGGTGGGAATGGAAGCCTTTATATGCTTATTGTCAGAACCAGAACTCTGATCTTACGGTCCTGCACAGGAAACTGAGCTTAGACCTAGAAATTCATGTAATTGTGTTCATCTACGGCCAAAGAAATTAAAGATACTCCAAGTTGGTAGGAACCAAGAATATTGTCATTACTATTAATATTGCATGAAAGTTGATAAATTTTCATTGGCTTATATTAATGTGGTTTTAATCATTATATGTATATAAAACTAAATTTTTCTTCTGATTTAGGCTTTTCATTTACTATTGTAGGGCTGAGTCTCCTTGGTGCATCAGTTGAACAATCTTATTTTTCTGTCCAAACCCAATCTCTGAATATGTGTTCATATCCCAACCTGGCTCCTGAACACATTTTTTCTACTCATCCAGAATGTCCTGAGATCAACACATGGAAAGCAGGAAGGAGACATCAGGAAATGGGTCAAAGACATCAGCAGACAGAGGGCTAGTCAGAAGAAAGAATGGGCAGCAGAGAGCAGCCACCAAGACAGCAAAGGAAAGTGGATCTAAACAGGAAACAAAGTGAGAGAGCCATCAGAAACCATTGAGCAGATGGGAAGTGTCATTGTCTATGTGGAATGACAAGCAGACAGGCCAACTTTTTGAAGTGTTCTTCCTCAGGCATGTCCTGAGCTAACAGTTTAACTTTTTGAGATACCAAAAGCCACAGACAGAAGACAGAAGACCAAAAAATGGCAAGGGTGTGCTGACTTAATCTAAAGCGTATTAGAATGTGCACAGACCTCTTGAACAAAGCACTGTGCCCAGTGATAACCCCAAGACATCCTGCTCCTCACACTCAGGGGTCACCTGGGTAGAGGAACAGTCAGCTTGACACTGGAACTGTGTGGGGTGACAAGGGTATGACTAGGTGTCTGGTTGACATTGTGCTCTAAACAGAATGGAATTTTTAAGGGAGCCTCACAGATAAAAGCAATCCTAGACAAGCATCAACACGGAATAACAGGAAAATAGAGAATGATACGTGGCAAACAGGAGAAATATAATAAGATCGGCAAGAGGAAAAGTCAAATATAGCCTTGAGTTATACCAAAGTAATTCTAGATTACATACTTCCCAACATTTTGTAAGGTTACAAACACCATAGATGGCAAGAAGTTAAAACGGACCATTTTAGTAGATTGAGATTCAGGAAAGAACAGAATTGCTACACAGAAATGTAATCAAAAGCAAATACATTGCCGGCAAAAAGAAAATGCTTTTAGCATCTAAACAAGAGTCTCAAATCAATATGAAAACTATTAATAACCACAAGGAAATATGGAAAGCCACACACTCAGGAGAAGAGGACAAAAGGTGGCAAACCCAGCGTGAATCTTTTCACTTCTCGGGGGGAATTCTGTGTAGCAAGAATAATACACACTTGTATTTCAAGATCACAAAACTAAACAAAATTCCCATTTCATAATAAAATTACATTTTGGAAAAAAATGTTAAAATAGTATCATTGACAGAAGCTAAGATAGAGGGACAGCTCTACAGAGCTAACTTGTAGGAAATTACCTGAGACAAAGCAAATAGATTCCAGTTCTGCCTATGAGCCAGTTATGGTCTCATTCACAAAGCATATAGACTGTATCTATGCACAATGGTGAATGGTCTCAATGAAGGGATATCTCTGAAAAACATATATAAAGTAGTGTGGTGGCTCGAATGAAAAGTTTTCTGTGCAAGCTCCTGTGTTTGAATGCTTGATCCCCAGATGGTGCACATTTGGGAAGGTTATAAAACCTTAAGGACATAGAGGAAGTGTGTCACTGGGGACAGTCTTTAATGTTACTCACCCTCACCTTACTTCCTGTTCTCAATCTTTGATTCCTGTGTCTAGATAAAAATGTGATCAGCCAGCTTCTTAACCTGTTATCATGATTTGACAATTGCCATGTCCTTTCACCACGATGAATGGTACCCGTCTGGAACTGTAAGGTAAAATAAACCCTGCCTTTCTTCCTTATGCTGCTTTTGCCAGGATATTTTAGCAAGCATCTAACACAGAAAGGGAAATTTAATAACAGACAAGGAAAAAGAACACTAACCCACCCATAGGAATGTGATTGATGTACTGCTTTGTGATTACCCAAGTGTGCATGTAAAGGCCGAAGGGCAGCTTGTAGGAGTTGGTTCTCTCCTTCCACCATGTGGGTCCCCGATATCAAACAAAAATCACCAGGCTTAGCAGCAAGTGCCCTTACATACAGAGCCATCTCATCAGTTCAACCTTGTTATTTCCTAGTGTGATTCCCAGTGTGTATGAAGTTAAGATATGGAGCTCGTCAGCATCACAATACTATACCCGAAGGATGGGACACACACACACACACACACACACACACACACACACACACACATACACACACACACACACACACACACACACAGCTATTTAAGATATTCAACAGTATTAATTCTATATGGAGAGCAATGTACACAAAACCCACAAGCCCAAGCAAATGACCTTCACTTCTAAATCAACTTCCTTTGTGATTTAAATGATTTAAAAACAACCCTTGGCTAAGGAGATGGCTCCATTGA
Source organism: Rattus norvegicus (assembly GCF_021556685.1). Taxonomy (NCBI): domain Eukaryota; kingdom Metazoa; phylum Chordata; class Mammalia; order Rodentia; family Muridae; genus Rattus; species Rattus norvegicus. Next base: position 199,277,626 of record NC_141535.1, on the reverse strand, counting down.
TAAACTCTCTCTCCTCTCTCTCTCTCTCTCTCTCTCTCTCTCTCTCTCTCTCTCTCTTTCTCTCTCTCTCTCTCTAATGCTAAGTAGAAACCAAAACCTAAGTTTTATTTCTCTTTCAGTTAATCGCCAAGCAAGATCCTATCTGGAGTCTAATACTAGCAGAAAAAGGACTGTGGGTATGACCCAGTAATTGGTCCTGACACAAGCTAGACAAGAACACTAAGTATAATCCTCAACACAGGGGTGGAGAAGATGTGTATATGCAATGGGGCAGCCTCTTTAGCTGGGAGAGGGTCAGAAAAAAACATAAAAATAAAGGAATTAAAAATACTTGATGAATTAAAAACTAAGAAGCAAAAGGTCACTGAATTCTAAACCCAAGTGCATATCACAAACATTTAAATATCAAGACATCATTCAATATGGCAACTGTGGTGGTATGAAGATTTCAAGGAAAAGGAGAAACAAACTAAACCCAAGAAAAGGCAGCAAGTGGACATTAATAAAGAACAGGAATGACTTCTAGACACAAGCCAATCACATCTACTTTCCTCAGCTGATGGAGAATGGGAATGCAAGTCAAAAGTGACCCAAAGGTCACTGACTCCTCAACGATCCAAAGGCTGATCTTCATATGGGATGCATGGTGACAACTGCGCTTCTGCGAGAGTGCCCTGGCAGTAACCAACATGGCTGATCCAAGGGGCGAAAGTACTACTTGTAAGAGCAGACAACGATTACTGAGAAGCTTCAAAACCAAGGTGTTGATGCTGTAAACTGGTGTGTTGGCCCCATTATGGAAAGGAAGCTGCCTAACTAAAAGCATCTTCATACCACCGGGTATGTTACTCCAGATGATGAATGCAAAAGAGACTTCCAAAGTTCCTGGGCCCCAAGGAATGAAAAATGCACAATTTTCCTTATATTTGACATAAGGAGAAATAGCATTGTCCTGAATAAGTTGAAATGGAAGCTTGGTTAGATACTCCAGTTTCTGTCACTTGTGTGTGATCTACCTTCTCTGCATGAAGAATTCCTGTCTTAGAAGTGGGAGCCCACACCTCACTCTAACATAGAGCTGCCCATCACTTGCATCCCAGCCTTCACCTCAGCCTAGGGCTTTGCACACATGACCTATATTATGCCACTTAGATACTCCAGTCCCAGACTTCCACTCAGGGGGTTGTGAAATGAGAAAAATGTGCATTTGCACCGTCACAGTAATGATTAACATCTAAAGTCAGGGCTGGGGCTGTGCCTGAAATCCAGGACAACCACGCTGTCTCAAAGACAGTGTGCCTGGCAGCTCACATGACCAGGCAAGCTCCATTGGCCCCTGCAGGCTCTTTTCCTGCCTGCTAGGTACCAAGGCCTTGGCAAGGACTCAGGGAGTGACTCAGACCCCACTCTTTGGCTTACAGCTACAAATCTGGATTCCTGTAGACATGGATGAGAACAACTTGTGAACACCCAGCAAAACGTTTGCTTGAAGACGGGGTATTTGTAATAGAAATCAACACAATCTACCACAGGGTACTATCTGTTTATGCCATTAGGAATCTAGAAACAATATCTCCAAGTTCCAGGTCTTGTCGGTACCCCTTAGACACTTTGCCTAACATAGAGGTAGAATGTTATATTAACAAAAAAGAACACAGGTTTTAGAATCTGGTGACTGTGCACTTGAAGAATGACTTTGACATTTCATACTTGAATGATTTGTTAAAGTGACTTAGCTTACATGAGCCCAACATATAATTTTGAGATATTTAAGTCAATCCTGGGGGAATTGTGAAGTCAAATGATAAGTGCAAAAATCTTCAACTGGTGTCAACTATGCCCGTTTGGGCTCTCAAGCAAGTATGCACTGGTTTCCTAATTAATAACATTGATAACACAGGCCATTTGCAGCCTTATATAACCTCAGCCTTGTCCAGTCCTGGTTACAGCCTTCTTGCTGACTATGATTCTTCTAAGCACACTGTCAAGTGTGTCACTAATAAATGTCACTTAGGTGCCAGATGGGACTGCCTGTAGGTGCTCCTTGGTATCAACATGTAATGCTTTGCTTTTAGCTCGTTCTTTTGCTGCCTATGAATCGTAACACCCTTAGCCTGGAGCCTCAAGTTCTTAGAGTAATATATCCTCACTGTAGATCACTTGTAAAGTCTAGAGAATGCAAGGCAGAGGCAACAGCACAAACCTTTTACAGCTAAAAGCAATCCAACAGAATGTCTATCCAAACGCTCTAATGCTCCAAATGAGCAAAATAAAGTGGAAAGGTGCAAAGACAGCTCCCTCCCACCTACATCACCACTTCCTGTGCCAACCAGCTGTCACTCAGGACCTACAGAGGCCGGATGCCATCAGTCAAGGCACAGTCCTGACTCTAGCCTGGGCCTCATGACTCTAATACAGCACCTACATGTCCAGAGACTGAAGTGCTATCAGACCCCTAGTCTCCAAAGCACGTTCCTCCTGTGACAAGCATCGGAGTCTAAGAAGTACAAGAGCTTCCAGGATGTCCTAAGGGATCCTTCAAAGGGAAGGTTCCAGTCCCTTTCTCTAAGAAGCTCACTACTCGTTGGAGGAATGAATGGCATGTGGTAAAAGACTGACAGAGTCC